>NW_006921599.1:1941330-1985281 GCF_000298275.1 Orycteropus afer afer
CTTAGCCACTATGCTACCAGAGCTCCCTTCCTTCTGTTATGAACTATGAAATGTAAACAGAGTTAATGTGTTTCAGTTGTACGTGTGTTAGTGTATCATGTTAGGTGTTAATATGACTTTATAACTGTCTTTATTAAGAGATTATATATGATTCAGGAGATGTGTACAACTGCCAAGTTGACAAGGGGTGGACTATGATAGCTGGAGTTGCATGTCAACTTGGCTGGACCACAATTCTGAGTGGTTTAAGCAGTTGTGATGTGGGTTATTCCCATGATGAGATCAGATGTATACATCTGAGCAGCCAATCCATTGAAAGGAAGTTTCCCTAGGGGTGTATGGCCTGCTTCCAATATATTTATGGACATCCTGGGAAAATGAGACACTCTTCTGTGGATCAGGATCCTGTTGTTTTGCCTACAACTGTAAGTGAGCGAACAATCCACCTTTCGGCCTGGTGATCTTGGATCCATCATTTGTTGGAGTCAACAGCCAGTGTACTGCCTGCCAACCCTGAGCTCATCAGCCCCTGCAGTTGTGTGAGTCAGGAAAAGCCTCCAGCTTGACACTTGATCCAAGAACTTGGGACTTACCAGCTTCTATAAGCATGTGAGCCATTTTCCTAAGATAAATGTTTCTCTCTCTCGCTCTCTCTCTCTCTATATATATATACATATAAACTTTACTGGTTTTGCTTCTCTACAGAACCCAGCCTAACCCAAATGGCATAATTGAAAATTTATTTTGCAAAGAAGCTTAATAATAAGAAAATATATAGTGTTATATTTAGCTAAATTTCAAAAGAAACAAAATGGACTAAGTGCACAACTGGATTTAGTGTAAAGTAAATAAGAAATGCTATCAATTCACATATATTCATAAATTATGAGTCTATTTAAAATACCATTGTGAACTAGAATATGCTTTAGATTCAAAGGAATCCTTAGCTCTGCTCACAGTAAATATTACTAAACAAATAAATAAATATTGATATTTGATATCATGTAGAAAAGTCAAGTGAACTTGGTCACGAAAGTAATACAGTTGACTTCAAAGATAATAAGAAGATTAATAAAAATTATTCTAATTTATATTAAAGGTATAAGTGTGATCCTTATAATTTTTCTAATGGATAAATTATGTTTACCACAGTTGTTGGCCAGAGTTTACAACCATCTAAATATTAAGACAACCGAGACAAACACTGGTCTGTTTTAAAAGCACTTTCCAATTTGTATATTAGAAAATAAGGATTGTCCAAGTGAAGAAAATAACTTTTTCAGAACAGCTTAAAACATTCTACTGGATAGCCTGCTTATATAATGTGTTTGTTGGTTGCCATCAAGTAGGTAAACAAAAATTGTATGCCTCAATTTGTCAAAGGACAAACAGAAAGAGAAGCCACATACAAGGAAGAAGATACATACCTAAAAAGCTTCATATACAGAATATATTAAAAACTAAAAATCAGTAAGAAAAAGAAAAGCAACCCAATTTAAAAAAATGGTCAAAATGCACAAACAGAGAATTCATAAGAAGAAATTCAAATGTAGGTAGTCCCCGATTTATGTCAGAGATCCATTCTGAAGACTTTCATCAATCAGTCAGTTGTGATGCAAGTCAAATACTTCTCTTTTTTTTTTTTCATTACTATTGCCCTTTATTGTCAATATCTTTATAAAGCTGATATTTATTTGACTTTGAGGGTTGGAAACATTACAAATATACATACATTAAAAAATAAACCTTGCGTGAAGACAGCCTATCAGTGCCATTTTTTCAACAGTACATGCTAATTTCATGTCTGTGGGTGACATCTTGGTAATTCTCACAATATTTCAAATTTTTCCATAATGCTATTACTTATTAGATGACAGTATAGTGCACACATAACTGAAATACACTGAGGAACCAAAAGATTTGTGTGACTCATTTTATTGCTATATTTGCTTTATTGTGGTGGTCTGGAACTAATTCTGCAATATGCCTGGGATATGCCTGTACAGTTCAGTAATATTTATTTAAAGTTTAAAATGCATAAAATGAACACTATATATTGCTTGTGAGTACAAACATAAATTATGTAATATAATCATATGTATTTGGATGGTAAACACCAGATTCAGAAGAGTGATAATCTCAGTTCAGGAGGGAAGGAAACAGAGAAAGAGCATAGAGGCTTTAATTAGACTTTGCAGGTGTTAGTCGCCCTTGAGTCACCTCCAACTCATGGTGACCCCATGTGTACAGCATAGAACCATGCCATAGGTTTCCAAGGCTGTGACTTTTCAAACAGTCCTATCTTCCAAGGCACCTCTAAGCAGGTTCAAACTGCTAAACTTTTACCTGGTAGTAGAGCACTTTTAACTGTTTGTACCACCCAGGGACTCCTAATTAGATGAATAGTGGTTTATTTTTTAAGCTGGGTAGTAAGTACCTTTGGTGGGTAAGGTTGTGTGTCATCTTTCCTGGGCCTTAGTTTTGAGTGGCTTGGCAGCTGGATATAGTTATTTCCCATGATGAGATTGTAATCACCTCCCTGGTGGAATCAGCTGTGAGCAGCTAAGTAGTTAAAGGAGAATTACCTTCAGGATGTACCCTGCTTCCAGTGTTCATGGAGGTTTGGGAAAATTCCTGAGCTTTTTGGTACATTTGGAAAGATCCAGTTGACCAAGTCTTTATCTCCAGTTCCTGGACTTGAACCAGTGACCTGCAGTGTTGCCTGCTGACCTTGGGTTTGTCAGTCTCAGCAGCCAGCAGCTGTGTAAGTAAGGAGACATCTCCAGCTCCAGTGGGCCTGGCATCAGAGGCAGAGTTAAAGCCCATGGTTAAAGGGCTTTCACCCAATGCCTAGAGCCAACACTCTCAATTTGGACTTCTAGACTCTTAAACTATAAATTTAAAATTTTGTATATTCTTATTTGTTAAAACCACCCACTTGTGGTATTTCTGTTATAGCAGCACTAGAAGTACCTTAGGTTTCATAATAATACTTGCTATGATTTTTATTTTTTAAAATACTGCATCTTTTAAAAATAAAAATGGCATCTGCCTATCAGCACCTGTCACAACCTTTCTCAGCTTCCCACTAAATATGAAGGCAGATAAAAAGAAAATATTAAAAATAATGTTGAAATCAAAGATCAAAAAAAAATTATTCCTGGAATCTGGAAGGGAATGGGCCTCATTATGACAATGGAGCAGGCCAAGTAAAATTAATCGATAGTTTGCTCTTATTACATCTTGGGAAACAGATCCACACTACCAAAACCCCAACCCCAAAAGGTAGTGGGAAGACTGTTCACCTTTCCATTGTCTAGTCTCACCTGAGAACCAAAGTCTACACATACTGTTTTATACACATTGTGAATGCCTAACTCTTTCTTAACATTTTATTATGTTACCTGAAGTAGTTATTCTTTTTTTTTTCTTTCTCTGAGACTTCAAGTTGATTATCTTTTCCTCTAATTCTGCAATATTTTTTTGTGATAAGCCTTCAATTGACTTTTTTCTGTTTTCTCATTCTCAAAACAGGACAAATCTTGTGACACAGGGATAGGATCTTATTTTACCCACAAAGTACAGTCCTATATATGATGTTCTGAGCAGGTGATGCACTTGGCAAACTCCAAGTATGCAATGTACCTATGAGGTCTTCCTAACTGCTTGCACCATTTTTGTTTTGGTTTGGTTTGCTTTCAGTTATATTCACTCAATAGATGTAAAAAGAACAGAAGCAGAAAAACAATCTGCAATGGAACAAAAATCAAGCTGTCTTCAGACTTCTCTTTGGTCCTAAATGCCAGAATACAGTGGAGTATTGTTTACAGAGTTTTGAGAGAGAAAAAACAGAACAAAAAACTGTGACCTTAGAATTTATACCCCAGCCAACTTTTATTTGATGGGTGAAAAACAACAGAATGAACCTCCTGTCATAGGGCACTTTATTGGTCTTTACTAATTAAACAAAACCATAACTTGGGTTTTTCAATATGAGTTTTCAAGATGCAGGAAAAATCATTACCCAAGAATGTTGTTTGCAAATTGATTCTGCAGCCAGGAGCAAACCTCCCATAACCCCATGCCCTCTGCATGCTCACCCTTAGTGCCTCACTTAACTGTTCCTTTTCAGCTTCAGATGCTGTTAATTTCTCAGTATCAGAAATACTTCTTGAGCTACATCCTTCACACACTATTTTAAATTCTTAACTCCTTTGCTGGCCACTTAAGACAAGAAATAATGCTGTTCTGTGCCCGCATTTACTAACAATAACCAGACTTTTTGTTGTTGTTGTTTGTTTTTTTTGTTTTTGCCTTCCACAAATGTAAAGCTGCTGAGAGCAGTATAAAGTTCAATTTGACTGCCAAGTTGCATGGGAATTAATTTTTTTCTGCATCTTTAAAATGTTTGTTGAGCATCCTACATTTTGGTTATGTAAGGGAATTTAAAAGTGTGGTGCCTGGTAAAATCTGAAACAACTAGTCTGAGACCTAGGCTTGACTCCCTTTGGTTATTCCTATTTTCACCCTAGCAACAGCCATCTTGTGTGCAGACTTAATCATGTAACTAAGGAGATTTTTTTTTCCTCTGTAATGTTAAGGATAGAAAAATAATGTCTCTGAGAAGAGACTTTATCCAAATCTTCCATTCAAATATCCACAGAAAAAGTTCTGCTTGATCAAGCTGATTGCTTCCTTTTAAGGAAGGAATGTCAGGTAACTATGATGTAAGTACCCAGAAACTTCTCCTATGGTCACGTACCCTTGCGATTACCACACTATAATCAATTTAAGAAGACACATATGTACTTTAAGCCAACCACCTTGCAAGCTCCCACAGGGAAGACCTGCTATAAGAGCTCCCATTATAGGAAGATCTGACTCGTGATGATTTAAGTTTATAACTACCAATCAAGTAGTGTACACTTCAAGTTCTTTGTTCTCCCCTTGTAAAATGTCTCCTCAGCTTTGCTGTTTTGAAATGCTGGCTTTCACTCTGTGAAATTCAATCTCTTCTTGACTCAAGCTATATCTTTATCTTCAATAAATCTCCTTGCTTTTACTTTAATAAACTTTTTGTTGTTGTTGGGTACTGTAGAGTTGATTTCAACTCATAGTGACCTCATGGACAACAGAAGGAAACACTGGTCCTGTACCATCCTCCTGTAGCAACCAATTGTTGCTATGCTTGAGACCACTGTTGCAGCCACTAATGATAGTCCACCTCATTGAAGGTCTTCCTCTTCTTCTCTGACCATCGACTTTATCATGATGTCCTTCTCCAGGGACTGGTCACTCTTGATAACATGTCCAAAGTATGAGTGAGAGGCAATGTCTTGCCATCCTCGCTTCTAAGGAGCATTCTGGCTGTACCTCCTCCAAGTCAGACTTATATATTCTTCTAGCAGTCCATGGTACATTCAATATTCTTTGCCATCACCACAATTCAAATGCATCAATTTTTCTGCAGTCTTCTGTATTCATTGTCCAGTTTTCACATTCATATGAGGCTACTGAAAAGACCATGGCTTGGGTCCCATGCACCTTAGTGTCCAAAATGACATCTTTGCTCTTTGACACATTAAAGAGGTCTCTTGAAGAAGAGTTACCCAGTGCAAGATGTTGTCTGATTTCTTGAATGCTGCTTCTCTGGGCATCGATTGTGGATCCAAGTAAAATGAAATCTTCGACAACTTCAATCTTTTCTCTGTTTATCATGAGGTTGTTTATTGATCCAGTTGTGAGGACTTCTGTTTTCTTTATGTTGAGTTGTGATCTGAGCATTGTAATACTGAAGGCTGTAGTCTTTGATCTTCATCAATAAGTGCTTCAAAAATGAAACAAGCATTCCTTACTCCTTGGCATGATTTTGTATAATTAGTATAGTCCAATAAATTGCCCATGATGTATTGTTCTGACCCAAATCCCTCTCTAATATCATCTTCCTTTGAAAACTTGTGAATATTTCTATTCAATAATGCCTTTAAAACTGCACTTTCAATAGTATTTGTCAGATTTCAGTTGCTAATAACAGAATCCACTCTAGTGAGTTTACAAATACCAGGTTTGATATAAGTTTTAAGTGGTTTACTGAGTTGCTGGGAAAGCCAAGGAAACAGCCTCTAGGTTAAGTTTCAAAGGCTATCTATCTCTCAAAGACTCAAAACCCAGCCACCTTCTGTGGCTCTTCTGGAGCCAGGAAACCTCCTGACAAACAGGGAAGCTGTCAGATGTAGAACCTCCCCACACAATCACTACTTCAATCACGAGGTCGGCTATCATACATACCAGCAAAATGTGTCTCCTACCTGTGCCATACCGCCCCCCAAACTCTGCCAGTAAACTGCTGCTAGACTTCTACTACCCTCTAGCAGAAAACCCAATCGCCAGTCCATCGATACTTGCTAGAAAAATTAGGCAGCAGAAACATGCCCTCTACCTCACTTTCACCCTCCAAATCTCACTTGAGTACCTTTAATTCATCTAAGTTTTGGAACATAAATTATACCCCAAATCTTAGATACAAGAGATTATGGGAAATGCACAAGATAGCAAGCATATTAGAAAAAGGTGGAAAAGATACTGAGCACCAATCTATCATATTTACAGCAATACAATTCTAATCATATTTTTAAATATATAGGAAAAAAGACTAAGCCCAGACCATGAGTCTAATGATCCATTAAAATTATCTAGGGAACTTGTTATGGACAAAGATTATAATAATAATAACATTAATATTATCATTATTATTAATTGCTAATATTTTATTTCATGCTATGTGCTACAAGCAGCATTCTGTGTGCTTTATAAGCATTATCTCATTCTATTCTTGTAACAGTGTTGAGGTTTGTATTTTTTTTATCCTTAACTTACATATGAGAGAACCACAGCATAAAGAGATGAAATAATTTGCTTAAAGCCACACACTGTTAAGTGGTGAAACCAAGATTGTAGCCTAGACAGTTCTACACCAGTGACTGTGCCTGCACCAGAAATTGTATTCAATGTGTCTGAGGTGGGAGGCAGGAGGCTATGATTTGAATAAGCTTTCCAGGGTAATTCCCATGAACACCAAACTTTAAATATCTTCAATATCTCCAAATTTAGGGAATCATCATGTATTAGCATTATGACCAGAAAAAAAATTGCTCTAAAAAACTCAGCATATGTAATTCTGCATATGCCATGTGATCATTGTATTTAAATATCTATAATACTGCAAAAAGGCTGGAAGTACACCAAAGTGTTACCAAGGGTCATCTGGAACTATGAATAATGTTTACTGTCTTTTACATCTTGTATTTTCCAAATGAAATGTTCTATGATGAACAAGTATTGCTTTTGCTTCATGCCTCCAGGTAGTCAAGCTCCATCTATCAGTTTACAGCTGGTACATTTTGGCATCTCAGCCTAAAAGAAATCATCTCTTTTTATTGGTTTTTGTTTTTTAACTTCTTTTACCTTTTCCTTTATCTATACCTATGGGACTAATGGTGGTTCAGTGGTAGAATTCCCACCTTCTGTGCAAGAGACTCTGGTTCAAGTCCCAGTCAATGAACCTTATACACAGCCACCACCTGTCTATGAGTGAAAGCTTGCATGTTGCTATGATGCTGAACAGGTTTCCAAGGGGCTTCCAGGCTAAGCTGCATTAGGAAGGAAAGCTTGGCAATCTACTTCCAAAAATCAGCCAGTGAAAACGCTATGGGCTGCAACAATCTGATGCACAACTCATTATGGGGGAGGTGAAGGACAGACAGCATTTTGTTCCATAATGCATGGGGTCAGGAGCCTATTCAACAGTTGCTAACAATAACAAAGTATCTATCCTTACAGTTTAGTATAGTGTAGTATGGTATCCTTATAAATCCCTATTCTATTTACTCATTTTTTTTTTCATAAAATTAAAAGCTGGAGTAGTAACTTCAAATTCCCTCAAAAGCTGGAATAGTAACTTCAAATTCCCTCATCTCTTGGCTAGACTAAGACAAGAAACCAGAATATTTACCATATAACCTCATGTATTTTATTTCTATTTGATACTTGTTGCTGTTGTTGTTGTTATGTGCCATTAAGTCGGCCCGACTCATAGCAACCCCTCCTTGGGTTACCGAGGCAGTATCACTATGGAAGTAGACTTCGCAACCTTCCTTCTGAATTTGATACTTAGAGACCGTAAAAAAAAAAAAGATTTGAGATGCCAACTCTGAACACGAACATCAAAACCTGTTGATCCTGCTTTGTCTTTCGATGTTCCCTCTTTCTCTGTCTACCCCCATTCTTTGTTGTCTGTAAGTCTAAAAGAAACCATGCCATGGTGTGAGCTTGGTACCCTTCTTTTGAGCATGGCTTAACAGAGTCAGACAGGAGCACTTCCTATGGGACCAGTCCAGTTCCTGCACCAGCAAGAGCCAATTGCACATCTGCCTAGCATCCACTTCTTTCACGAGCAACACTAATACATCATCCAAGCAAACATTAATATTTTACCTCAGTTACGAAGTGCACCCGTTCAAAGTTTTATCTAAAACATTCTTTATCATCTTTTCATTAAGTTCTCAAGAGCTAATGGTTTCTGAGTTCCCCGGGTAAGGATGATGTTCTGAATAATGAAAGCTCATTATTTCTCCACAGAATGCTTGTTAATTCAAATGATGATATTAAAACTATAGTAGCCTTTAGCGCTGGGGTGATTTCTAGCATACTTTATCATGTATCAATATATACTCTGTTTGTCAAAACTGCCCAGGGCTGGGGCTGACATTCTCTCTAGAGGAGTCTAGTGCTTCAAAAGGCACTGAATACACCAAGGTGACAACTTGCAGAGTTTGCGCCTCTAGGAAATGGAAAGATGAAACTTGAAGTGCCACTGTCCCCCTTGGTTTCCTTATTAGTATTCATAAAGAGATAGTGCCCTAGCCTTTCTACTCCTCACAGGTTTCCTTTTGAATGGAATAAAAGGAAATCAATATTTTGAAAAGGAAGCACACGTGGTGAGGTTCTACACATGAACCATTATTTATTTCCATCTAACTGATCCCAAAATCATCCCCACAAGGAAAAAGGCTGGTTTAGTTATTGTTGAGATGCACTTACATACATACACAGTGACTGTATTCAACTCAGTGCTTAGGATCATAGATGCTATTCTAGTGCCACAGATGTTGGTTCTTTGGATTATTTTTAACGAGACACTATTTTGTTCATTGAGCGTTGGATCTCTTTCAATTCCTCCTAGTTATTCACATCCCAGTTTTCAAGACCAAGTAAATTCCCACAGCTGCCACATTGCTGTAAATGTTTTGAATAAGTCCCTCCTTCTCCTTTTTCAACAAGAAGATATGTCTAAAGTTGCCAGATCCACACTCCTCCCCTTTTTCTAAACCTTTTGATGAAAAGATTACATATGATTGATTATTGTACTTCAAAGAGGGTTCATTGAAATAGTCAGCTAAACCTATTAGCTCTGTGAACTATGTTTCTCCCAGTCAACAATCTTCCTATTTCAATTCTCTCTCCCTCATTTTCCACCTTCCTGTTATTGTAAAGCTTTGCACAAAATATTAATTTCTTCCTTTTGGCAGCTTTTCAGACTCTTCTATGTGTCCTGCATTTTTGAAGCACCTGAAATTCCAATATCTTTGCAGGTCTCCAAGGAGAAGACAGCTTTTCCCAAACTAGATATTTTACCTCCCTGAAATGGTGTAAAACCTGAAGAATTTTATCTGTGCCTCCCTCTAGAACCTGGAAGGAATTGTAATTTTGAACACCAAGGCATCCTCAAAGTTGCTTGGAGCAGCAAGGTCAACACACTGGAGCATTCTTGTGTGCTACAACATGCATTTCTATAGCATTGTCTCTTAATTATCTCTCCTGTGCAAGATGGGCTGGATTTCTGCCCACAGGCTCTATCATACCAATATGGTATACTTTCTGCATTGTGGTTGCACTATTAGAACAGCAGCCATCCAAAAGGAAGGATCCACAGCATTATTGCAATTATATTAATTATACCACTCAATATTTTTTGGATTTTACATTAATCATGTTAGGTAATAGAATGAAGATTATTTAAGAGAAATAGAAGTCATGCTGCTAATCCAATAAATTAATGATAAGGAGCATCTGAGTTAATTTGTTGTACCAAAACAAAGGCATCCACAGAATATTTCAGTCGTAAAGGTCAGTTAAGAAAAATGTGATCTAAGAAAAATATGTAGGTCATTTCCCATTGCATTCTTGGTTTTAAGTATTCTGACCCAATATCAGACTATGTGCCACCTTAAGGGCATATATCCCAATTTGGGACTCAGAAAATATGGTCACCATCCAGGCAGGAAACTGCATGAAAATTATGCTCAAAGTTTAAAACGCACATCAGTCCTAAAATAGATAACAATGAAAAAAATTGAAAGAAACTGATAGTTAATTGATCATTCCCCTTGGTATAGAAACCTGTTAAGTATTCTTTCCCATACAAGACCCCAGAAGGAAACTGTATATTAATTTTGTGCACTATTTCAAACAAGCTCACCCACCCAGTCTTTCAAAAGGTTGGTTTTCTCAGGAATGAGTTACAGTAGGACTTGGTATGTAGCAAAAAAAAAAAAAAACTATTGCCATTGAATTGATTCTGACTCATGGTGACCCCTTGTGTTGCAGAGTAGAACTGCTCCATGGCATTTTCTTCACTGTAAGCCTTGTGGAAGCAGATCACCAGTTCTTTCTCCCATGGCCATTCTGGATGAGTTTGAACCCCCAACTTTTCAGTTAATAGATGAGCACAAATCATTTGCACCACCCAAGGACATTTCTTTGTCATATAAGAATAGCAAATTCATTTTTCAGAAGCAGATGGTACTCACTGAAACTGACAAAAAAAAAAAGGTCAGAACTCTAGAGCAAGTCACTCTTCCAGGTAGCCCACTTTCAAACCTCTTCATATAGCATTTTATTAAAAGTATATTTGTAAAGGACAAAGCCAGATATAAATGATTTCATGATTACTACTTATATTATAAAGACTTCATTTTAAAAATTCATGAACATCAGTAATGAAAGCATGAAGGTAAAATCAGTTCAAACCCTCCTCCTTTGGAAAAAAAAGCAAGCATAACTGAATGCTTTGCATGTGAGAACTTTATAATGCTTTATATGTGAGTTTTCAGGGGCTGGGCTTTTTTGTGTTTATTATATAGCTATAAAATTATTTCAATGAATCACAAGTTGGACTTTATAAGTCATCCTCAACTGTTTAAAATATCTTGCATTAAATATCACAAAAAAATTTACTTGGATGTAAGGGTGGTAGGCTAAAGTTCTGTGAACTTTCCTGCTCAGATGAAAGTCTTTATTAAGCTTTATTCATCTATAGTCCTCTGTGATCTGTAGATTATTTTTAAAGAAGGGATTTCTTTATTTTTCTTTCCATATTTTTTAGCTGTGCACGTTGCCATCTATAGTGTAAAACAGGGATTAGCAAACTTTTTCTATCTAGGCTCAGATAGTAAATATTTAGGTTTGGCAGGCCATACGGTCTCTGTTTGAAAATGGGGACGGCCCTCAATGAGATACAGTGGCTGCAACGATGGGCTCAGGTATAGCAAGGATTGTGAGGTTGGCCCAGGGCTGGGCAGTGTTTCATTCTGTTGTACGTAGGGTCACTATGAGCTGGAGACAACTCAACTGCACTTAATAACAACATGGGCTCTGTTACAGCTGTGTAACAAGGACACTATAGTGGAAAAGTAACCATAGACAATACCTAAATGAATAACCATACCCAAATTCCAATAAACTTTTACTTACAAAAAATAGGCACCAGGTCAAATTTGGCTCATAGACTATAGATACAAGATATGTTCCATTATAAAGTAAAATGTGTTTTAAAATAATTTGCTTCATAGGTAAATAACAAAAAAAAAAAAAAAACTGTCATCAATTTTTTACTCATAGCAATGCTTTAGGATAGAGTTGAACTGCCTCAGAGTTTTCAAGTCCACAAATCTTTATGGAAGCAGACTGCATCATATTTTTCCCACGGAGCAGTTGGTGGGTTCAAACTGCCAACCTTTTGGTTAGCAACTGAATGATTTAACCACTATGTCACTAGAGCTCCTTTGCTTCATAGATGTTGTTATTATGTGCGGCCGTGTTGGACCTGACTGATAGCGACCCCTCCTTGGGTTTCCAAGGCAGTATCACTCTGGAAGTAGATTGCCCAACCTTCCTTCCGAGGATTGGCTTGTGGGTTTGAACCACCAGCCTATGGTTAGCAGTCAAATGCCTTAGGCACTACGCTACCAGAGCTCCCTTGCTTCGTAGATAGGGCTATTATAATTATTTTAATCAACTCACTAAAACGATCATTAAGAATAGTTAAATTACTTAGTCAGTTACAAAGAAGTTTACAGTTTGGTTTACATGAACCTGATTCTAGCAGTGCATAAGTTATTCAATGAGGATTTTATTTATAAGCAGCCACATAAATCAACCTTATATTTGATCATCAATTTGACTCTTGACCTTATTAAAAGCCAATCTTCACATTAAAAATTAGGAAAAAGCATATGAAGAAGGAAAAACCTGGCCTAAGGATAATTTTAAAAAATAAAAATAAAAATACACAAGTTGTGCTATCTTTCAGTTATTGCAATTATATAAAGAAGGCCTTTTAGGCCAAAATTGGACCTTTACATAATGAAAACTATGTCCTGAATGATCTACCTGTGAGCTGTAACTATTAAAACAACTTAGAAAAAACTGAGATTTGCTTCTAGAGTGTTATGTGCTCCATGAAAATTTCTCACTCAAACTTCCATATAAAGTAAGATAGTCTTGCTCACATATGTATCGGGGGGCAGAGAATAAAGGAATAAAGTACATCTACTAACTCAGAGCCATGGCGAATATTTAGACTGGGATTCTTAACTTTCAGCCTATGATTGGACTTCAGTTGGGTCTCAAAATCTGCCTAAAATTACGGGCCAAATTTTGAATATATATTTATCTAACTTTATTCTTTGATGAAGGTTATAATGTTCATCAAGGAGCTCTGGTAGTGCAGTGGTGAAACAGACAGCTGCTAAGCGAAAAGTCAGTGGTTCAAACCCACCAACTATACTATAGGAGAAAGATGTGGCAGTCTGCTTCCATGAAGATTACAGCCTTGGAAACCCTGTGGAGCAGTTCTACGCTGTCCTATAAGGTCTTTATTAGTTGGAATTGACTCAAAAGCAACAGGTTTGGTTTGGTTTTTGGCCTAATGCTCATCAATTCTCAAACAGATCATGATTCCTCAAAAGGTTAAGACCCAAAGTCATTCCTGAGGACCATCAAGTATTACAGTAGTATCCCAAGATAACTCAGTAAATAGTAGAGACAGCACTAGCCTAGAACTTGCATCTCTTTACTCTAATTCAAATGCTAATTCCTCTACTATATAATAATATCACATGATCATTTCTGTTCTAGACCTTATGTGGGAAAGCAAGCATAGGTTATACTATAATCCTTGCCCACAGAGAGTTTATACTCAGGTCATGGATAAAATACACAAATTTCATTGTTCAACAAGTACAGCAGTTAAAAACAGAGATTGTGAATCCAGACTACCTAGGTTCAAATATTTACTCTGACATTTATAAATTATAACCTTGAGCAAGTCACTTGACCTTTCTGTGCCTCAATTTTGTCATCTGTGAAATTGGATCAATGATAGTACTTACTATCTCATAGGGTTTCTATGAGAAATAAATGAGTTGTTGCATGTAAAGGATTAATGATAATGCCTGGTCCAGATAAACACTTAAGAAATGTGAGCTATTATTACTGTAGTAGATTCTTATTATTTGCAATAGTTATATTCTGTAAATTCACCATGACATAGAATTAGCAAATATGTAACCATTGCTCCTAGAGGAAATACATGGTTAGGTTCCTACAAGGCTTTGGTCACAACATTTTCATCAACCAGTCAATACATAACCTTGTTTTATATATGTCTCTGTTCAAAGACATCTTATTCAATATATATTGTTTATTCATTAACATTGAAATCATAGCCAATAGCACTCTACCTCATGATTGAACGAAGCTTATCTAACACATCAATTTCTTTATAAGGCACATCACAGCCTTGTTGCACTTAGAAACACTATATGACACTTCAGTACTATGATTGGGGGCCATTTTAGACAATGAAATCATCAACAAGAACACAAAATGTGAAAAACATGGCACTAAGTAGTCCTCTGGTGGCGTAGTGTCTAAGGCATTAGATTACTAATCAGAAGGCTGGTGGTTTGAACCCACCAGCCACTCTGCAGAAGGAAGATTGGGCAATCTACTTCCGTAAAGATTTACTGCCTCAGAAACATAAAGGGGGTCACTATGAGTCAGAATCGACTTGACAGCAGTGAGCTTGGAGCTTGGAAACAGACCATGAAAAGGACACTTCTCTGTAGTATGAGAGCTGAAATGCAAAGGCAGAGCATCACCTTGTGATGTCTACAAATGACTGTGCAAGTACCACCAGTATTGATTTGGGGCTCACAATTAAATTTTACCAAGCAGGAGAATTTGCAAACACAGAATCCACAAATAATGAGAACTAATTATGTCTACCAGGCTCTGTGCCAGGAGCTAGGAATACAAGAGTGAAAAACAAGCAATCTTTGACTTCTTTTATGTTAGGTTGAGCAAAGATGACATTTTTCCAGTGAGTAATTGATGTGCTGGAGCAATCAGGCAGTTCCAATTAATATATGAGAAGCACAATAATAGGCTTAATCACAGGGGTTATGGAGGCACAACCTCATGGTGTCAGGGAGGGTTTCCTTAAGGTGATAGTCCAAAATGGGAGTGCTACTTAGCAAAAACAAACAAACAAAAACTGCTAGTAAAGAATAAAGTATACAATCAAATTCTAAATTATGAATTTTATAAGTGCTTTGTGTGAGCTTTTAGAGATAGTCAGGTTGGGAAAAGCTTTAAATCATAAAAATCATAGGTTTAGGAGGGTTCTGAAAAGTTTTCTGGCCCAACTTCCATCCTGTGTGTGAATTCTTTCTACATCCCCTTTATCAGTCATACATTGTGGTTGTTGTTGGTTGCAGTCAAGTCAGCTCCAACTCATAGAGACCTTATGTATAACAGAATGAAACACTGTCTGTTCCTGCACCGTCTTCATAATTGTTGTCATGTTTGAGTCCATTGTTGTGGTTACCATGTTAGACAATTCATGGAGGATTTCCTTTGCCTTCCCTGGCCTTTCTTTTTACCAACCATCATGTCCTTTTCTAGCTTAAATATTTCTGCTGACAGGGATCTTATGACCTTATGAAATAGCCTATTCCATTTTCAGGTAACTCTGATTATTAGAAAGTTCTTCTCTATACTGAATTGAAAGGTACCTGCCTATAGTTTTTATGTATTTGGTCTAGTTAAATGCCTGGTGAAAACAGAACAAGTCTGTTTTCTCTTTCACATGACCATTTTCAGCTATTGCAAGGGTCAACACACTTTTTCTGTCAAGGGCTAGATACTAAATATTTTAGGCTTTGCTAGCCAGATAGTTTCTGCCACAGCTACTCAATTCTGCCACTGCAGCACAAAACTGCTAAAGACAACGCATAAACAAACGGGTGTGTCTACATGCCACAATAAAACTTTAGTTATGAATGCTGACATTTGAATTTTACATAATCTCCTTTTGATATTTTTCCAGTTGTTTGAAAATAGAAAAACCATTCTTAGCTCACAGGTTATAAAAAAGCAAGTAGTGGACCACATTCAGGCCCTGGTTTTAGTTTGCCAACCTCTGAATTGTTTGTTAACAAATTTTATGCTTCTCCCTCACCTGAGTTTTAGATTTCTCCATTCTAAATATATTGGTATCTTCATCCACATCTTATAAGACCTTTTCACTAATCCAGGCTAATATTGAATTTTTTGTTTGTTTTTGTCTTTTTCTGTGGGAGGGTATTACTCACAAGTACTGAATTATTGCCAAAATTCTAATCCGTTTAAGATTCATTATCTCTTTTAATCCTTGTGCCAGTCCTTACAAGGAAGGTATTATTAATTCTTTTCTTACTTTATTCCAGCAGCTAAAATTACCCATTGTATAGATGAGGAAAGTAAGGCTTTCAGAAGGTAAGTGACTTGTCCCCAATCATGTGGCTAGAAAGAGACAAGAATAAAGATTTGAATATGGATCTTCTAAACCCTAGTTCAGTCTCTTTTCCACCATACCATGTCCTCTGCATCTACCAAGAGGTCTCATATTCCTGTTATAGGGGAATTTGGTTCTTCGGATGTGACTCACTCTTGCTGAACCCAATCAGGCTCCTAAAGGTCATCACTTCCATATCTCAAAACTATCTTTTCAGTAAATCTATTATTTTACCTAGAATTAGAATCAGAGTCTTCAGCTTGTAAGTTGCAAACCTACAAACGTTTTTGCCTCTTTTGAGGAATCTAAAAATCTTGAAGAAAGTGAAACCTGAACTGAGTTAAGAGAGAAAAAGGAGGACGTTGGAGGAAGGCGGGGTAGATTAACAAATCTGCAGGTCTGCAATATGCCAAATCCTACACGTGCAAACTAGCAACTGATTGATTTCCTGCAGTGAGAGCAGGAAGCCATCATTTGACTAGAAAAAAAAAAAAAATTAATCATCTCAATCAACTTGCTCAATCCTGTTTCCTCAGCCCAAATCCATATGTAGAAAAGAGTACTGATTCCCCCAGTGTTTAAAAAAAAACAGGTGGAAAAGGGAGTGGATATGTACCAACATCCAGTAGTTTTTGAAACAATAAACTGGGTTTCACTTACTGGCAACATCTCAGTACAACTAAGTTATAACTCTAAAGTTTAGACAGTCATCTAGTCTTCTTACATGAAGAGAAAGCCTTAGGAAGCAATTACCAAGGAACCAATAAACCAAACCAAACTCATAGCCATCGGGTTGATTCCAACTCATAGTGAACCCCATTAGGTTTCTAAGGCTGTAAATCTTTATGGAAGCAGATATCTCATCTTTCTTCCATAGAGCAGCTAGTGGGTTCAAACCACTGACCATTTGGTTAGCAGCTAAATGCCTTAACACCACCAGAGCTCCTTTCAAGGAGGTGTTTCAAAAACATTTTGGATAACTCAGTCACTGAAATAATAGTGTAGAACCTCCTGCTTAGAGGGAACCATTGTGAAGGAAACAACATCATTGGGATATATATGTTCTGAGGAACTTGTTGAAAAATCAGTTGTACTACTTTACTTTGGAATATCTTGTCAACAGTTCTTTCCCTTCCCTTTTAAGCAAATTTCAATTTTAAACTCATGTTCTAAGGTGAGCTACTGTCCTGATTACTGCCTTAGTTACTTATTGGGTATGCCACACAATAATACCACAAGTGGGTGGCTTTAAGAACAGAAATTTATTTTCTAACAGTTCAGGAGTCTGGGAGTCTGAATTCAGGCATTGTTAGGGCTGTCCTCTCTGGCTAGAGATCCAAATCAGGGTGTCAGCTCTAGGGCAAGTTATGTTCTTGTCTTTTCCAACTTCTGGCAGCCCTAGGCTTTTCTTGGTGTTTCTTGACTTGTAGGGTCCTCCAATGGTCTCTTCTCCCGTGTGTGTATCTCTGTGTCTGTTTTCCCTTTTATAAGACACCATTCAGAAGTCATTGGGTTTAAGACCCACTCCACTCTAGTATGGCCTCATTAATGTAAAAAAAAGAAAATCATATCTCCACACAGGGTCACCATAACCAATACTATATAAAAATTTTAAGAGATTATTCTGGCCCTTTTTAAGGTTAACATTTTTTAACACTGCTGACATCTTTCAGGAGATAGAACACCCCTTTTAATGTGGGGCTCAAGTACTTCTCAAAAATGCTTTTGGGTTTAATAGAACCTACCAATAAAATTGCTTTTCCTAGAATGTACAGATCATGGGCAAAACAAGGCAGAGATGGCTGCCTTCACTGGTGTCATCTTCATTCTAAGAAGAAAATCTCTCTGAGGAGACTTGCATAAGGAACGTAAATTTACGGATCTTTGACTTGGTCTAAGTACCTGTCAACTCACTATTGCAGAGTGTCTCTTCAAGCCTAGAGTCAAACTGCCCTAGATCTGTTTCATAAATGCCCATGACTGACCATCTGAACCCTGACAAATACTGCTGTGGCTTCCAGCTATTGTGACTTTAAAATAGCACAGCCTAATATACACATTCGTAAAACAAGTTTTAAAAAACACTGTTGGTCTTAATTTACTTATTTGATATAGAAAGAATGAATTTGTTCTTTGTCCAAGGTTTTATCAGACCATAAAATATTGCCATTTTTAAATACCACAGTAAACGCCCAAATATTTTTAAGCCCTTATGTTAATCATCTGACGACTCTTAAGAATTTGACAAAGGAGTTTCTGCCCCTTCTATTGTAGCATATGTTACATTGATCAAAATCAACTCTTAGGTCTGTGTTGTTTATTACCTGTCTCCTTAAGCTACCACAAAAGCTTTATGAAGATGGGAAATTTTGTCTTTTTGTTCACTGGTATATCCAAATATCTAGAACATTGTCTGAAACATACTAACAAAAAACAACCTACCACCATCCAGTTAATTCTGACCCATAGTGACCCTGTAGGAACAGAGTAGAATTGCCCCATAGGGTTTCCAAGGCCATAATCTTTATGAAAGCAGACTGCCTCATCTTTCTCCCTCAGAGAGGCTGTTGAGTTCAAACTGTCAACCTTTCAGTTAGCAGCCCAATGCTTTAACCATAGTAGGCATTCAATATGTATTAATTTAATGGATGGATGGGTGGATAAAACCATATCCCCTACTAGATTTTGAACATTCCAAATTATAATTATGAAAAAGTAATGCATTAATGTTATTAAGTAAAATTCAAACAAACAACCTATAAAAAAGATATTGAACACAGACTGGATATATGATATTAATAAATTATTTTTCTTTTGTATAGGTATAAAATGTATTATAGCTATGATTTGCATAAAGAAATATTTAAAGAGAAAATAATGAACTGAGTTTTGCTTCAAAATAATCTTGGGGTTGGGGAGGGCAGTGAAGAGAAACGTAGAGGAAACAGATTGGTTATGAATCAATCATTGTTTGGGGGTGATGAGTGAATGGAAATTGTCTCTGCTTTTGTAGATACACAATTTTTTTTTCATAATAAAAAGTTAGTCAAGCCATACAAAATGGAGTAGACTTAAAACTGAGCTAGGAATTGATCTACAGGACTAATTGTCTACATGAACCATGGCCTCCTTTTCCCTGAAACCAGAACTAGAGCATGGCCATCTAGTCTCCCATCTCTGAACTCTAACTTTTCATTCCTTCACATCCTGGTAATTCATTTTTAAAACTACTAAACACCCAAAACATACCAAGTACTATTCTAATTATTGGAGATATAGCTATAAGCATTACTTCCATGCAGTAGAAGAAATAGACAGTGAGTACATTAATAAATAAATGTATTTAAAATTTTCAAAGAGTAATAAGTGTTTTAAGAAAACAAAACTAGTCCTCTCCAAAAGCAACCAATGTTACCAGATGTCCTAGATATTTGCCAGCACATGTGTGTATCATCATACACATGTGTGTACTATGTACACCTCATACACTTTTCATCATATGCACCCTTTCATTACTCAGTCAGGAACATCCACACTGTTCCATATCTCACTTTTTTCCATAAATAGTACATCCTAAAGGTTAGACTATGAGCCCAGAACAGTGCTGATATATGTCATATCCTGAGCAAGTGTTTGATGAGTGAATCAATGACTACCTGATTTAAAGTATTTCTAATCAAAAAGTTACTAAACACTGGACACTCTTTCATCCTTTCTGCTTCTTTGCCTTTCTTAACTCCAAGGTGGGATCCCAAGGAAATTTGAAAGCTACGTGATGCCTGGCACATGGAGAACCCAAATCCAAATGCCCTGCCACCAGTCAGTTCCTACTCATACCAACTCTATAGTACAGAGTAGCTGGCCCCATAGGGTTTCCAAGGCTGTACATCTTTATAGAAGCACACTACCTCATCTTTCTCCCGTAGAGCAACTAGTGGATTTAAATCACACACATTTTGGTTAGTAGCTGAATGCTTAAACCACTGTACAACCAGAGCTCCTTGGCACATAAAGGGCCTTTGATAAATGTTTGTTAGAGGGATAAGTGTTTCTTAGAGGATTTAGAAAGGGATGAGAATCATGACAAGGCAAAACCTGACAGAAAAATGCTCACTAATGACAGTTGGGCACCTGGCATATTGCACCTGGATGTAAATCACGCTGAGTCCCCACTGTGGACAAGTGTTCTCGGGCATTTGGGAACAAACCTAAGCAATGTTTACCATGCAAGCCACATGGCCTGAGTTGGTTGTGAGTTTGGGGATTTGATGTTTGATTGTTTTGTTTTGTTTCTTTAACCTGCTCAAGCTGCTTCACATGCTACAGCCTTTTAATAATGTTTTTGGTCCAAGAATCACTTTTAATGATCAGCAGACTTTATAAAGATGGTTACAAAATTACTGGGAAACTATCTGCATCACTGTTTTCTCCTGAAGGGCTTGGGTCTTGGAGGATCCAATGTGTTTTTTTTTTTTTTTTTTAATGGATTACTAGCAGTCATACTGATTCTGAACAGTATTAACAGCAGAAAGATATTTTTATTTGATTGTGGTGGCTTAGTGCCTAGGCATTTGACTGCTAACCAGAAGGCTGGTGGTTCAAACTCACCAGCCACTCCTCAGAATGAAGACTGGGCAATCTACTTCCACAGAGACACTGCCTCAGAAACCCAAAGAGCGGTTGCTATGAGTCAGAATCAACGTGATGACAGTAAGTTTGGTTTTGGGTTTCTTTTTTTTTTTTTGGTGGTAAAAACTATATAACATAAAATTTGCCATTTTTATCTGTATAATTCAGTGGCATTAATTACATTAACAATGATGTGCAACCGTACCACCATCTTCCTCAAACTTTTTCATCACCCAAAGAGAAACTCTGTGCCCATGTTCACTGAAGCATTATTCATAATGTCAAAAGGTGGAAACTGCCTAAATGTTTATCAACTGATAATTAATAAACAAAATGTGGTGCATATATATGAAGGAATATTAATTACTCAGCCATAAAGAGAAATGAAGTTCTGATATATTCCACAGCATGGATACACCTTGACAACATTATGCTGGGTGAAATACAGCAGTCACAAAAGGACAAATATTATGTGATCCCCTTTATATGAAATATCTAGAATAGAGGTCAGAGTTTATTTGTGATTACCAGGGCAAGCAGGAAGGAGGGGACCAGGAAAACACAATACATAAAGGACACCATTTTTCTATTAAGGGTGATCAAAATATTTGGAAACAGAGAGTGATGATGGTTGAACAACACAATGGACATAATTAATGTTGCTGAATTATATATGTGAAAAATATTGAAATGGCAAATGTTTTGTTATGTATATATTTACCACAACAATAATAAATAACTGTATTATTGAGGGACTGCAAATAACTTGGAGTGAAAAGAAAGGATAAGTTGCTGTGAATTGGGACTGCTTTACATATTTCCCACAATTACTCATATTGGTTGTAATGTCCTAATTGTGTAAACAGAGCAGAGGGATATGAAAATACTTGCACCACTAACACATCAAGGTCAACACATTGTGCTTCCTTTACACGTGACCTTATCTGAAAGACAGAAAGATCATCCCAATAAGTAGATCTAGAAACAAGTCTTTCATTGCCCAAGATACTCTTTGAATTCTCTCTTTAAAACATCATTAAAAAGTCTCCTATTAAGTAATGTTAGGATTCAATTGGGCAGGAGATCAGATCTTTCTGTTAAAGTTGTGTGTACTGGTGAGTTATCCATATTTATGTGGGAAGACAGAGGAGTTAGTAAGCACATAGGAGCATATACAAAAGGCTAGACAACCCACACATGTTTGAAATAGGAAAGAAAGTAAGTGTTAATGTTAACTCAACCACCAAAATCATCAAGGAAACAAGGATTAGCCAAAACACATGAACCCTGGTCAGGCAGCACACTCAAACTAATTTTAACTCTTTGTACTTGTATTAATTTGATTATTGTGACAATCTATGTATATAAGGAAGTCCTTTTACATATTTGCTTCTAGATGATCATTCATTCAACATTCAAGAAATATTTATTAATTATTCACCATGTGCCAAGTACAGTCATAGGTCTTGGGAGACACAGCAGGAATAAAGACAGACATATTCCCTATCTTCAAGGAGCTTAAAGTTTAATGGAAGAGGACACTGGAAAGTAAACATACAAATAAGCAACTAAATAAAAGTGAATTAATTACCACTTGTGATTCTGCTACAAAGGACAAAAATTGGGTAAAGTTCTAGAAAAAAAGAGAGGATACAGGGATTCCTTTGATGAGGTGATTAGGAAAGAATTCTTTGAGGCCTCTGTAAATTGTTTAAGCTAATAACTTAAAAATAAGGAGCTTACTATGTGGAAGCAGAAGGAAGAGCATTCTCATGATGGAAGGGAAGACGTCAAGACCTCCGGGCAGTTGTTGTTATGTGCTGTCGAGTTGGCCTCGACTCATAGTGACCCCTCCTTGGGTTGCTGAGACAGTATCACTATGGAAGTAGATTGCCCAACCTTCCTTCTGAGGAGTGTCTGGTGGGTTTGAACCGCCAGCCTTTTGGTTAGCAGTCAAGTGCCTTAGGCACTATGAGAGCTGGTATATTGTAGGAACTCAAAACAGTCCTCATATCTGGAACACAGTGAGTGAGGGAAAGAGTGGAACAGCATTAGGTTGTACAGGGCCTGGGGCCAACACAAGGCATTCTGTTCTAAGGATGATGGAAGCCACCACAGAGTATTTAGTGAGGGTAAAGGGGTTTATGTCACTTGTGTTCTCTTAGTTCATCTAAAGCAGTCAGTCTCACTCACTGTCATCGAGTCAGATCTGACTCATAGTGACCCCTCCTTGGGTTTCTGAGGCAGTATCATTAGGGTTTTGCCCAACCTTCGTTCCGAGGAGTGGCTGTGGCTTTGAACCACCAGCCTTCTGGTTAGCAGTCATATGCCTTAGGCACTATGCCACCGGAGTCAGTAGATGAAGGTAAAGAAGGCAAGAAGAGACAGGAAGAAGAAATCTTGGATGATGGAGACAGAACCAATTTAGACATTTGGAATCCATCAGGATTCTTCCAACTTTAGCAATCTTAGAAAACTATTTGCAGTTCCAGTGATGTTTGAAAACCACTTTTAGGTAATGAAGGAACTATGCAAATCTTTGCTGGATATGTACACAGATGTGCTATGTGTTGTTGTTGTTGTTATGTGCTGTCAAGTCGGCCTTGACTCATAGCGACCACTTCTTGGGTTTCCAAGGCGGTATCACTATGGAAGTAGATTGTTCAACCTTCCTTCTGAGGAGTTCAAACCCACCAGCCTTCTGGTTAGCAGTCAAGTGCCTTAGGCACTGTGCTACCAGAGCTCCTGATGCTGTGTGTAGTGGTGTTGTAAAGATGAATACAACAAAAATCCTTTCCACCAAGAGCTCTCAGGCTAGTTAAGGATACTGACAAGTATACAAAAGATGTTAACAACATATGCTGAGTTCTGACCATGACCCACCTGTCAGTACCGTGTGACTTGTGTGTTGCTGTGATGCTGGACGCTATATCACTGGTATTTAAAATACCAGCAAAGTCACCTATGCTGGATAGATGTCAGTGGAGCTTCCAGACTAGGATAGACTAGGAAGAAAGGCCTGATGATTTGCTTCTGAAAATTAGCCAGTGAAAACCCTATGGAGCACAACAGAATATTGCCTGGAAGATGAGCTCCCCACCCCCCAGGTTGGAAAGCACTCAAAATATTCAGTCAACACTACAATGGACTTAAGGAACCGATGATCATGAAGATGGCACAACATTGAACAATGTTTCATTCTGTTGTACATGAGGTCTCCATGAAGTAGGAGCTGACAGAACACAACTATTAGCTGTAAAAGTAATAACAAGGAATAATAAGTAGTAACAGTAATAACAGGAGCTTTGGTAGTGTAGCGTCTAAGGCACTTGACTGCTAACCAGAAGGCTGGCGGTTCAAACCCACTAGTCACCCCTCAGAAGGAAGGTTGGGCAATCTACTTCCATAGTGATACTGCCTCAGAAACCCAAGGAGGGATTGCTATGAGTTGAGTCTTACTCGATGGCACATAATAACAACAACAACAATAATAGTAATAACAAGACCTCTGAAAGAGGTAGTTACTGAGTGATAGGAGGACACAGAAGATGGAGCCCTGCTGAGAAGACAGGTAGCGAGGAAATTTTATTCACAAGAGATGACTTCTGAAGAAACTGTAGGATTTGTCCCAGGTGGATGGTATTATGTGTAGAAAGGTGTAGGCGGGTGATCAGGTGCACACAAGTATGAAGACATATGAGCAGGTGTGTACAGAGAACCAAGATAGTTAGGTGGGACCAGAGCATTGGTATCTAAGGAGAGGAACAATGAAGGATTTCTGTGTCTATATGAAGGGAGGAATGTTTAGGGATATTGAGCTTTTAAGGGTAAAAGAAAAATTTAGGAATGGTTAATGGTGATGGTTGTACAACATGATGAACATAATTAATGTTGTGAAGATTTTAGAAACTGGAAATGTTTTGTTACCTGTATATTAACCACAGGTTTTTTTAAAAAAAAAAAAAAAAAACCTATGGAACACAATTCCTCTCATGGCTTCATCATGAGTCAGAATCGACTCAATAGCAAGTGGAATAAAAAGGGGGGAATAAAAAAGAAGAGAGGAAGAAGGACGAAGGCTGAGAAGGATCTCTTTAGAAAGAAGTGTGAAGAACAGTTTGGAAAGAGAAAAAAAAGAAGTAGAGCCTGATGCATTAGCCCAGACAACAACAGATATGTAGACTCTAAGGCAAGATGATAAGCTTCATAAATGTAGAACCCCATTATCATCTTTTATTATATTCCCTAGAGTGTGAGGTACAATACTGACCACATGATATTAAAAAAAAATGGTAAATTGGATTGAGTAAATATCATTGTGGACTCTAATAAACAAAACATCTGGTTCTAGACCCAGTATAAGATATTACACTACCACAGAGAAGCAAAGAGCTAGGTGCTCTTTTTACATATTTATAAGCCCAAACAGGTTAATGTATATCCTTGACATCACAGATTTATTTCTATGTTAATTTACTTGCAGAAAGCATGTATAACCATAATATACATGGGGAGAAGGTAATTTTATTCATATGTTTGGACATAAAAAATATCATTATGTTTCCTAATAATCCCAGCTGACAGTCAGAATCATTTTTTAGAAAAAATAGATATATTAAGAAAGAATTCAAGAAAAGCAACCACCACGCTCTGATCTGGCTCCTCTGTTTTGCTGCCTGGCACTGATTTATACCAGCAAGGGCAGTAATTTGCAGGGCCATTCGTGATCAATGCATAGCTGAGTTTGCCTTTATACAGCATTATGAAAAGTTGTCTCAACATTTACATTTGTGGAAGCAGAACTCCTACAGAACTCTTACTGACTATGCTTTGCAAGCAACTATGAAACCAGTTTATAATGTGTTTTCCTGTTTTCATTATATTTTTTTACCTTATGTTAACAACATGGGTCTTGGGTCTGGAGAGATAACTAAGAACAATTCTATGCGATATAAAAATCCCAAGAAGGCTATTTCACATGGTTTGTTTAGATCTTCTCTAAAACTATAGACATTAAAATAGACATTATAAAATAGTATACAATAGACATTTAAAAATACATTGTGGTAAAATATATAAAATATAAATTTGACATTTTAACCAAGTTTAAGTGTACATACAAATCAATGACATTGATCACTCAGTGTTGTGTAACCATCAACATTATCTATTTCTAAAATGTTTTCATTTCCCCAAACAGAAATTCCATATCCCTTAAGCAATAACTCCCCATTCCTTCTTCTCCCCAGGCCCTGTCAACCACTAATCTACTCCATTTGAATAATTTGAAATTTCTCTAAAGAAATTTAATACATAAGAGAGGAAAGCAAATGCAGGGGGAGGGAGACTAATTTCCATTTTCCTTTCCAAGGGTTTCATGGTCCCAAGTTCAAGCCAACCTTGGTCTAGCCAGGTAGCTAATAAGTCCAGCTTTCCTTCAGGGGCGTCCTTGGATGGTTCAAATGGTTAATATGCTCCTCCACTAACAGAAAGTTTGGTGGTTTGAGTCTACCCAGAGGGCCTTGGAATAAAGGCCTGGCAATCTAATTCTGAAGGAGCTCTGGTGGCACAGTGGGTAAGGCATTTGGCTGCTAACCAGAAGGTCAGCAGTTGAAACCCACCAACTGCTCTGTGGGAGGAAGATGAGGCAATCTACTTCCATAAGATTTACAGCCTTAGAAACCCAATGGGGTCACTGTGATGGAATCAACTCAATGGCAGTGATGGGTGATCTAATTCTGCAAAAACAGCCATCAAAAACCCTATAGATCACCTTTCTACTCTGACACACTCAGAGTCCTCATGAATCAGACAATACTCCATAACAACTGATTCCTTTCAGGAGAACTAAGTTCCCATATTTCCCTCCACTTCCAGTGAATGAAGAAAAAAATACATATAGTAGTTCCACCATTTGGAACCACAGCTAACAGAGAGAACTTTGTAAGACAACTTTTTCTTTCTTCTTTTTTTTTCATTCTAGAATCTCTTCAAAACTGAAATTCAAACAAGGGGATACAACCTTGGCTTTCTCTGCAGCCCCTCTCACCAGCCCCTCCTTTTAGAAAGCCTCAGCTTCATGGCCCGACATGCCAGAGAAACTGGTTCTACACACCCAGGCAAAAAATGACAGCTTTTCACAGCAAGCTGCTCAGCTCATAACTAACGAGAGGAAGCGTCCACACATGCCCTGACCTGCCTCTTTTAAGATGCCTGTGCAGCCAATGCAGCAGGAAAATCTTCAGGGAACATTAGCAACTCTTTACATAACTTCTGTGAAGTAGGTTACTAATGTTTACAGCCCAAACACCCCACAGGTGACAGTGCTGCCAATCAAAGGCCTGCAAGTTAATGAACACCTTCCCCGACTACCTACCGAGACTACCGTGTGCAGAGCGCAGGGTGGTTCTCTCTCCAGTCTAAGTGGCCCTGGGAGGGGAGAGGAATGGAAGGACTCAGCTAAGTGGGGAGGGAAGTTCGCTTCATAGAGAATGAAGTGTCCAAACACCTGGCAAAAGGCCAACATTTTAATGCCTTGAGGTAAAAAAAGCCAACTGCTCTTCCTGGAACTTGCTCTAAATTTCACACCCCTTTTTGCAAATGTCTGCTATGTGAGAAGCTGTGTGAGCTCATAGGTAGAAGTGACAAAGTAAGTGCACGGTGACATTATTTGTTTATAAATGCATGCGTTCTGAGAGAAGTTAAATTCATTCAGGGTTTATTTTAGCTGTTGTGTTTTTCACCAAAAGCACAAACACCTCAAATGAACATTTAAGTTCTTTTAAAGACCATCAGGAAAAAAAAAAAAAAAAAAAAACTCACTGCCATCGAGTCAAATCCGACTCATAGCGACCCCTCCTTGGGTTTGCAAGGCGGTATCACCATAGAAGTAGATTGCTCAACCTTCCTTCCGAGTAGTGGCTGGTGGGTTTGAACCGCCAGCCTTCTGGTTAGCAGTCAAGTCCCTTAGGCACTGTGCTACCAGAGCTCCTTTAAAGACCATATATACCCAGACAGTACAAGTGGATTTCTAACTTGATCACAATGTAGTGTAGGCTTTAAAAACTCACCTATTAGTGTTTCCATATCAGTCTATGAGAGAAATAGTGAAAGCTGAAATGAAGGTAAGATGCTTTGCTTTTAGATTGGAGACTACCAGTTGTATATGTGCATGGGGCGGGGGGGCGCAAGCGTTTTCAGGTTAAGTTTATGGAAAGGAAAGAAAAAGGGAAAATATAGATGGTCATTTTCAGATTATAATTTCATTTCACTTTAATAAGATTTTTAGGTTGGTTTGCTTTGCACATCCAATAACATAGCAATAGGGACCAAAGATCTTTGAGTCTGCCATCGCATTAGAGGACCTATTAAGAGTTAGAATTGTTTTATGTATTATTTTTAATACACAATTCACAATGTTTGCTGCAGAAGTCTCTTTGGGGAAATTAGTAATGGAAAATTTCTATATTTAAGAACCACAAACCCCTATGTATTTTGAATTAACCTTCTGTATAACCATAATACTAGGTGCAAGAAAGAAAATTGCTTGAAAGCAAAATTATTGTGCTTTTTTTTCTCTCTCTCTCTTTCACTACTTCACTTGGTAGATAGTCTTTGAAAACTTTGCTATGACCTTAACTTTATTTTCAAAACATAAGGTGATTCTTTGCTTTTGCAGTGCTTATTTATTGGGTTTTGCTTTTTCTTGAGAAACAGCTCTCCTAAAGGAGCTCTAATGGTGCAGTGCCTAAGACATTTGACTGCTAACCAGAAGGTTGGAGGTTCAAACTCACCAGCCATTCTGCTAGAGGAAGATGGGGCAATCTATATCTGTAAAGACTTACCACCTCAGAAACCCAACAGGGGTCACTATGAGTTAGAATCTACATCAGTCGAGTCAGAATTGACTTTGTGGTAGTGGGTTTTCTTTTGTTTTCCTTTCTTTCTTTTTATAGAAAACTATCAATGGCAGTCAGAAATTAAATTATAAGTAAATTATATTTTACCACTTTTATATAAGGAGCTCTGGTAGCGTAGTGCCTAAGGCACTTGACTGCTAATCAGAAGGATGGCGGTTCAAACCCACGAGCTACTCCTCAGAAGGAAGATGGGGCAATCTACTTCCGTAGCAATACTGCCTTGGAAACCCAAGGAGGGGTCATTATGAGTTGGGTCCGACTCGATGGCACATAAAAACAATAGCAACACACTTTTATGTAAAGATACAAGCATAAATATGAAGATATTTAAACATACAAAAATAGTTAATCATACTTTCCAACTCTGAGTATATAAAAACACAGCTAGAAGGAATAATTTTTCAAAATCAAGAAACAATTCAGTATTTGCTGAGTATAAATCCTAAATTCTCCAGCCAATGTATAATTCTATATTAAAAAAAAAAAAATCTGTTCTGTTGCCATACAAAATATACAAATACTTATTCATATTATTGTGGTGTTTGCTATGGGAGTCAGATGGGAAAGAACATAAGATTCCTATTTGTATAGCAATGAATAAACAAACTAAATCTGGAATTTTGTAACAATTTAAATGTGAAGACAGATTTCTTCATCTACCACATGTACTTTATAAGCTATGTAATGTCTAACCCTTCCATAAGTTTAGCTTGTGGCACAGATCATTGCTTAAATTCTATTTCCCAGGTAATCTGATGAAGGTCCCTGGGTGGCACAAAAGGTTAAACATTCTACTACTAACCAGAAGTTTGGCAGCTCAAATCCACCCAAAGGAACCTCAGAAGACAGGCCTTGTCATCTGCTTCCAAAAGGTCACAGCCTTGAAAACCTTAAGGAGCAGTTCTACTCAGCACATATGGAGTCACCATGAATCAGAACTTACTCAACAGCAACTCACAATGACAAATGCTGTTACTCTAGGATTGGCCTTAAATTCATCCTCATGGATAAATATTCTTAAAACTTAATAGAAGAACTTCCTGCTTCTTCCAGAAAGTAAATAAAGCTAACCTAGAAGGAAAGAAGAAATAAATATGATAATCAAATAGAGGGGGAAAAATATCCATCCTAGTCAGCCATTTCACCTTGAAATGAAGAGATAAACAAATTATTATCTCCTAGAAAAATCCATGCCACTTCTTACACAAAACCCTAGCTGCTACTTGGATTTTGAGTTAGTTCAGTGTAGACATCCTGCCAGACATAATGAATTTGATAAAGCTTCTGGCTTTTTATCTTCAGACTTGGTTTGCTATATTAATTCAAGAGTCTCAGGAATATGAGAAACAAAGGCAATAATTCAAAATTTTTCATTATCTCTTCTTGGATTTGTCTTCATTTGTCATAACTGTTGGATTGTAATAAAGGAGCTGCTTCTGTCTTTCCATATAAATTTGGGTTAATCTTTCTGGGTACTAGCTTCACTGCTGGGCTGCCCAGGTCTAGCAAACGTTCTGGGCCCCTTGTTACCCAGAAAGCCTAGAGTAATGTGTTTATTCCTCACTACACCAAGACTGCCCTTTGTCTCTCAGCTTTCCAGCCTTAGGATCCCTCTTTTCATCTCAACTAGTATCATATCATTAGTGAAAGGATGAGGGTAGTCAGATTTTCCAAACTGATCACAAGTTCATACAAATCAAAGGGCCAGGATTATTAAAAGCACAGTTTATAATGAAAGCCATTCCTATAAAAGGAGAAAAAAACCTTGTAGTAACTTAACGACAAGATTTGCTATAAATATGTCCAAATTTATGTGTCTGAATAGAGTTTTCTCCTTTCCTTACCTTCTTTTGTGAGAGCTTACCCATCTTCTTCATAAAACAACCAAAATCCAGTTGCTGTTGATGTCTACTCATGGCAACATGTGTGTATGTGTGTATGTGTGTGTGTCAGAGTAGAAGTGTCCTCCATAGGGTTTTTAGTGGCTTGTTTTTCAAAAGTAGATCACCAGGCCGTTCTTTCAAGGAACCACTGAGTACATTCAAACTTCTAACCTTTCTGCTGTTACATAAGTGTTGTAACCATTTATCTTAGTTATCTAGTGTAATGCAGAGCTGCCGAGACACCAGGACACGGAGTTGATTCAGAGAAGCAGTTTATTAGCACTCCCGGGTGAGGTTCTCATGCCCTAGCATCAGGGCCAAAGAAGTCACACCCCCGGGCAGGGGGCATGGATTTTTATAGACACAGAGAGGACCTAATTGGGGACACCAAGGAAATGACAGGGTCCTCTAAGGAAATGGCAGGGTCCAATTAGCTATTAGCAGGGGTCTGCATTTAATTAGCATGATGGGGCTTCACAGGAGGAAGTTTGTCATTGCATGGGACTTTCCAGCTTGGGCGGGTTCTGTCACTTTGGTTGTCATATCAGGCTGTCTCATTAGGGCCTGACACCTGGAGGAAGCTGCCAACTACATATTGGGGCTTGGGTTTGCTTCGGCCTAACATTCCAACCTCTTTTAATGGATAAAGGGTGATGTGATCCTCTTAGCTTCTTCCTGCTGAATGGGGTCAGAGAGTGGGAGAGGGGTTTCATAGGTTGGAGCCTGAGAAGCCGGGGTCGTCAATTGGCAACTTGGTGTAAGGATGTAGGAGAAGTTGATTCACTGCAACACAAGATATTTCTTCGAGTCAGCTTCGGAGAAACTTGAGGAGGCAAGGGGCATAAAGAACAAGGAGAGTTATTAATACAAGCGGTCTGATAAGGGGTAATAGCCAGGCAGTCAGTGGCAATTGGAACCATCCAAACAGTGAAGTTTCTGTGTTGCATCGGTTGTGTAGTTTCTCTTTTAGTCTAGTTAATGTGTTAATATTCTGTTCCACTAGTCCAGATTCATTAATATAATAACAACATTCTTCTCCCAGGAAGATACAAGTTCCACCTTCCACTGCAGTTAGGAGGTGTAGGGCTCTCCAGTTCTACAAAGAAACTTGGGCTAAAGAGGTTAGTTGTCGCTGGAGGGAGGCTAAGGAGTCTGCAGTGGTTTCGAGTGCAATTTCGAGACGGTCTTGGAAGTCCTGAGCCGATACTATACTGTGGCTCATGGCTCCGCCTGCCATTCCTGCTGCTGCAATGGCAGAGGCTAGGCTAATACCTATCATGATGGGTATGAAGGCAGCCCTTTTGATTCTAGTCTCTTGTAATAGTCGGGAGACTTCGGATTTTTCATATAGGGTGAGTTGGGGTATTATGGTTACTGTGAAGCAGGGACCTGGAGTGGTGGAATTTAAACATTTACTTAAAGTTCCATTACACCCAAAAGAAAATGCCAGGTGGTGCAGAGGTGATGGAAATATTCTGTGGTGCTTGGTTAAATGTTTTAAGTGCCCAAAGGGGTACATGCAGTAGAGGGGTGGTGCATGAAGAGTTGAGGGTGGGAGCAGATAGTGGTAGAGTTAAATTGATAGGTACAACTGCAAGCAAGGGTCGCTTGAGTGAAGCACAAAGGAAGCAATGTGAAACATTGGGTAGAGTCTGAGTATAACTGCGGAGAGATAGGGAATGTTGGATGATGTGTATCCAGGAAGGTGTTGGAGAGGTCCAGACCTGTGTAGGGTCGAGAACTCTTTGGGGATCTCCTTGGATGTGTTTCTGTAGGTTATGTTCTTCTTGGGAAATGGAGGTAAGAACTCATGTAAGGTTGTGGGGGGTGTGGATTGCTTGTTCTATTTTGATGGTTCTTGCGGGTAAGGTGGCAAAGCCATTGTAATACAGTGTTCCTATAACTCCATCTGCCCACCTGCCATTCTTTGGATTGCTGATGCGGAGGTGTAATCTCATGGTTTTAGTGAAAAATGCTCCAGAGTAATCTCCAGAACTATGTATTCTGTATGACCAATAATAACATCCGCCATAGGTTGAGGAGCTTTGGTTGCATTTGGGATCAGATTGGTCATATGTAAAACAGAGATAGGGAAAATTACTGGGGAATACTGATTTGGGCAAAATGGGTATTTCTAGTTGTGTTGTATTTGTTGGTGGGTAGTCTGCCTGACCAATATGCTGCAGGGAGTTTTGTCCCTCCCAGACTATAAATCTCCAGACATGGTTGGGTGGGAGTTTATTGGGATTGGATGTGGGTTCAGTATTAGTGAGGGTCAGGAGGACGAGGGGTCCGATTAAGACGGAGCTTAGTCAGACCCAGCATTTGGCATGTATAGGAATCATGATTTGTCTGGGCCCTTTTGACACGGGAGAGGTGGTGCCACGATGGGTCACCCAGGAGTTTTACCGCTGTGGGAGTGGTTAAGATAACAGTATGTGGTCCAGTCCAGCGAGGTTTCAGTGGCTCTGGATGCAAAGTTTTCAGAAGCACTGCATCTCTGGGTTGTAGGTGAGTTGTTATTGGTGGTCCTGGAGAATCGGTCCCTAAGGGTTGTGGTAGATACCTGTCTGCATGTTCTCTCAGTAGCTGCCTAAGGAGAGAAAGGTACAGGAGATAGGAAGCTAGGGAAGGGGGTTGCATGGGTAAATTATGGTTCAGGAGGAAAGGTCAACTGTACATTAATTCAAAAGGGCTGAAAAGGGTTGGTGCTTTGGGAGTTTCTCTTATGCGTGCTAAGGCAAATGGAAGGATGTCTATCCAGGATTTACGGAGCTCTAAGAAGAGTTTGGTAAGGTGTGTTTTGATAAGGCCATTGGCTCTTTCAATTTTACCTGATGACTGAGGTCAGTAGGGGATATGGAGGTGCCAGTGGATCCCTAGGGAGGAGGAGACTTGTTGGGTAATCTGTGAAACAAAAGCTGGCCCATTGTCTGATTATATGGAGGATGGCAGGCCAAACCAAGGGATGATGTAAGTTATTAAGATATTGGCTGCTGTAGCTGCAGTTTCATTCTTTGTAGAGAAGGCTTCCAGCCACCCAGTTAGGGTGTCTATAAGTGTAAAAAGGTATTTGAAAGACTTGTGAGATGGCATGTGAGTGAAATTGATTTGCCAATCCTGACCAGGTAGGTGTCCTCTCATCTGATGAGTGGGGAAGGTTGGTTTAAGGTTTCCCTGGGGACTTGTGGATACACAAACAGTACAGGTGGAACAGACAGATTCAATAGAGGTACTGAGTAAGGGCGACATGAAAAGAGGTTGTAGGAAATATTTCAGGGCTTTGGTTCCTATGTGGAGGGAATTATGAATCATGTGGACAAGGGGCTCTACTTGGGAGTCAGGAAGAATGAGTCTTTTATAAAGGAATAACCATCCTTCGGGGGAGCGATCGCCTCCTATTGTTTTCCAGTGTGACAATTCCTCAGGGGGGTACTGCGGATGGATGGAGGGGAGTGAGAGGAACAGGATGGGGGTTGGTGGGTTCGGATAGTCCCTGGTGAGGTTCCGGGCTGTGGAATCTGCCTTGTTGTGGCCTTGGGTGACCAAGGAACTGTCAGTTTGATGTCCTTTACAATGTATAATGGCTACTTTGGACGGTAGTTGGAGGGCATTTAGGAGTTGGAGAATGAGCTTGGCGTTAATTATGGGGGAATCTTTGGCTGTTAGAAACCCTTGTTGTTCCCATATTGGGCCGTGACAGTGTGCTATAAGGAATGCATACTTGGAGTCTGTGTAAATATTAGCTGCCCATCCCTTTGCTAACTCTAAGGCCCTGGTGAGGGCGACTAGCTCGGCTTTCTGAGATGAGGTGCTTTCAGGGAAGGTGTGGCTTCTACAATGTCAGTCAGGGTGACAATGGCATATGCTGCCCTACGTCATCCATGGGAGTCTATGGCCGAGCTGCCGTCAACAAAGAAGGTGATATCCAGGTGGGTAGGGGCTGGTCATATAAGGAGTTAGGAGACGTAGGTAAGTTGTCTAGAATTTCTGTGCAAGAGTGGGAGTGTGACGGGTCATGTGTTGGTAGCGGTGTGGCTGGGTTGAGAGGTGGAGACTGGGGTAAATGAACATTGGGATTCTCGATAAAGGTAAAGTGGAAAAGTTGGAGACGAGATGGGGATAGGAGGGAAAGGGGACGATGAGATAACAGGTCTTTTATTCTGTGTGAGGAAAACACATGAAAAGGGCGGTGGAGGGTTAGTTTGAATGCTTCCTGTGTAAGAACTGCCACTGCTGCTAGTGCTCTCAAGCAGGGTTGCCATCCTCTTACTGTGGAATCTAGATGTTTGAATAGGTAGGCCACTAGGGAGGGGAAGGGACCATGAGGTTGGGTAAGAACTCCTAGAGCCATCCCTTGATGTTCATCAGTGAATCAAGAGAAAGGTTTGGTAGGATTGGGGAGATGAAGAGGTGGAGATTGTAAAAGGTGATTTTTCAGGGTGGTGAAGGCGGCCTTAATGAGTTGTGGTGATTGAAGGGGACCAATGGGTGTGTCCTTGGCTGCATCGTAGAGGGACATAGCCAGAAGGGAAAAGTTAGGGATCCAATGTCTAAAGAACCCAACCAGTCAGAGGAATGGTAGGATTTGGTCAGCAGAGGTAGGGGGTAGTAGGTCTCGTGTTACTTGCTCTCTATCCAGGGTGAGTTCCCGGGTGGTGGGTGTTAGTTTAAGGCCAAGGCAAATGACAGAGGGAGTAGATAACTGGACTTTAGAGGGTGAAACCCGGTACCCCTTTTTTGCTAGGAAGTTTAAAAGAGTGGCAGTGTGTGTAGTTGACTGTTCTAAGGAGGGGCTACATAGGAGAAGGTCATCGACATATTGTAAAAGAATGGATGGGGAGAGGTTGCAGTCTAGTAGGTCTCTGGCCAGTGCCTATCTGAAGTGAGTTGGACTATCCCTGAATCCTTGTGGGAGCACTGTCCATGTGAGTTGGGAGGAGGTGTGAGTGTCAGGATCTTCCCAAATGAAGGCAAAAAGGTTGTAACACCTGGGGTCTGAGGGGATTGTGAAAAAAGCATTCTTGAGATCTAAAACAGAAAAATTAGTGGTAGTAGGGGGAATATTGGAGAGTAAGGTATAGGGGTTAGGGACAATGGGATGCAGGGGAACTATGGCACTGTTAATAAGACGAAGGTCTTGGACTAGTCAGTAGGACCCATTACGTTTCTTTACTGATAAAATAAGGGTATTGCATGGGAATTGGGTGGGTATTAAGAGTCCTTTAGATAAGAAGCACTGTATAAGAGGTTTCAGGCCGAGTCGGTGTGTGCGAGAGATGGGAAATTGGGGTTTGGATGGAAACTGTGTGGGATCCTTTAAATTTACCATAACAGGGGTGTGATGAAAGGTGATGGATGGGGAAGAAGTATCCCACACGCATGGATCAACAAGGTCAGGGGGCATGGAGAAAGCTGGTGCTTGCAGGGAGGTAGCAGTTAGTGATAGCAGAAGAGAGGCAGAGTGATCTTGAGCCCAAGTGAGAGTGGTTTTAATTTTTGCGAGGAAATCTCACCCTAAAAGGGTGGTAGGGCAGGTTGGTATAATAAGAAATGAGTGTGAAAGAATTTTGTTATCTACTAAACAGGTGATGGGGGGGTTTGAGGGTTGCCCATTAATTCCCATAACAGAGACTGAGGAAGGGAAACATGGTCCTGAGAAGGAGGAGAGTATAGCATAGGTAGCCCCCGTATCAATCAAAAAGGAGATTGACTTACCCGCTACCTTGATAGTGACCCTGGGCTCAGCAAGAGTGATCGGGGTTGTTGAGTCCAGGCTCCTTCAGTCGTCAGTGGCCAGGCCCAAGACGGTCGACAGCGGATTAGTGGATGGGGAGGATGGCCTTCTGTGCTTTGACACAGAGGGACAGTCTCTCTTCCAATGTCCTTTTAAACCACACGCTGGACATGGGCCAGGGGCCGGTCGGGTCTGAGGGCAGGATCTGGCCCAGTGCCCTACCTTACTGCACTTGAAGCAGGATCGGGAAGCCACCAAGGAAGGAAGTCTTCTGTCACTATGTGCTGGCCTCAGGGCCACTAGCAAGGCATTGGCCTGCAAGGCAGCCTTCTGGCGGGTCCTGGCTTCCCTATCTGCCTCTGCTTTCTCCTCCCGGGTGTTAAAAACTTTAAAGGCCATGTTTACTAAGTCTCTGATGGGAGTTTGGGGTCCCTCTTCAGCTTTCTTTAATTTCTTTCTAATATCAGGAGCTGACTGGGTTATGAAATGAGTGGCTAGGACCGTGGCCCCAGCCAGAGAGGAGGCGTCTAGGCAGGTAAATTGGGTAAGGGCTTCAGTTAATCGGTTCAGGAAGGTGGCTGGGTTCTCATCCGGAAGTTGGGTAATCTCTTGGAGTTTGTTAAAGTTAACTGCTTTATGAGAGACAGCTTGTAAGCCTGCCAGGAGGCATTGGAGCATTTTATCTCTGCAGGCTCTCCCAATCCGTCCGGATTGGGTGTCAGGCTGGTACTCCCAGCCTGGGTTTTGCGCTGGAACAGCATCTGCTCCGACGGGCATGAAGTTATCTGTTAGGTGGGTTTGGTCAGCATGTTCTCGGGCAGCACTAAGGACTCTCTTTGTCGTCTGGGAGGAGGGTAGAGGAGAGGATGACATATATGTCATGCCAAGTTAAATCATAGGTCTGAGAGAGGTGTCGGAACTCTTTGATGTAAGTAGTAGGGTCATTAGAAAAAGAGCCTAAGCGTTTTTCAATTTGGGACAAATCAGCCAGGGAGAAGGGGGCATGGACGTGTACAATTCCTTCAGTCCCAGCAACTTCATGCAGGGGGCAAAGAAGTTGTTGGGAGTAGGTGTGGTGGCTCATGGGCGAGAGAAGGGTGGGAAAGATGGAGGAGGAGGCATCTGGGGAGGTGGGTGAGATGGGAGGACAGGGGGCTGTCGGGGTAAGGGGAAGGGATGATGGCGCTATCTGGGGGAGAAGGGGTTGTGCTGCAGCATAAGGAGGGGGTGTGGGGGGTAGGGACAGGCTTTCCAGTGGGTCAGAAAAGGAGGAAGGGGAGACAGTTGGGTTGGTTTCTAAGGGGGAGAGAGGCATGGATTTACGAGGTTTGGGGTTTCCGCAGGCAAGGAGAATCTGGGTGGTATTACATTTCTTACACAATGAGGGTCAGGAGCGCAAACAAAAGAAGGCTTGGACATAGGGGACTTCGGCCATTTGCCTGTGCGTCGGCAAAAATTGTCTAAGTCTGTAAGGATATTAAAGTCAGAAGTCCCATGCTCTGGCCAATGGAAGCCATTGTTCAGTGTGTACTGGGGCCATGCCGTGGTGGAGTAAAAGATAAGGCGTTTGGGACAGATGTCCTGGTCTAATAACAAGGTCTTGAGGCTTGCTAATAAACACCCCAGAGGGGTTGTTGGATTGATTTTGGAGTTTTGATTACCCATTGGTTCTGAGTTTTTCAGATAGGGCCACCAGAGCCCTATGGCAACAGGATAGGGCCACCAGAACCCTCTGCCAGCCGGACTGTTTTGCATAGGACGTCTCTGCCTGACACTAGACAGTCAAATGAGGGGTACACCCTCAGGGATGTCAGGCATCCCTGAGCAACCAGACTCCCGGACCGTGAGGAGTTTCTGACGTGGTACCACGGTTTTTCTGGGGTTCCTGGAACCTTGTGCCAATGATGCAGAAAATTCCAGGACAAAACTCAGACCTTTGGGCAAGTCAACTCTCCAAAAATAATCATACAGGAGATATTAGAAAAGGAAAGTAGTCACACTGGAGACACATCCCAAGAACTAGTCAAATGCCTAGTTGTCTGTTCCCCTCTCAGGGATTTGAGTGAGTCTTCAGCTAAGGTGTCTCCATATAAACCCTGGAGCGTAGGGCAGAGCCACACCGTTATGCCGATCTGACTTCACACAGAAATCAAGTGAGGGCCCACCCAGACTCTGGCAAGTCAATTCCCCAAAAGTAATCACACTGGAGACATGTCCCGAGGACCAGTCAGATGCCCAGTTGTCCACTCCCCTCTCGGAGATTTAAGTGAGTCTTTGGCTAAGGTGTCTCCGTATAAACCCCAGAGCAGAGGGCAGAGCCACACCGTTATGCCGATCTGACTTCACATGGAAATCAACTGAGGGCCCACTCAGGCTCCGCGACCTAGATCTTGAAGAATCACAGAAACATTCACACAACGTCTCAGTCAGACGCAGACAAATTACAACAAAACCAATTCAAACCATCTGGTAGTAGGCACTGGTTCATCGCCCAGAGCCAAAAAATTAAAATGGCCCACAGGATGGAGGACAACAGAATACAAAATGTATGTTCTCCGGTGGGCATTGAGTAAAGGGTAAGATGTGACTTACCGGTGGTATGCAGGAGGCCGGAATTCCCTGGTCCAGAGGGAAGAGGGAGAAGGGGAGTTAGAATTCCCTCGAGTTCTACTCCTCTTCCCGGGTGTCGGCACCAAATGTAATGCAGAGCTGCCGAGACACCAGGACACGGAGTTGTTTCAGAGAAGCAGTTTATTAGCACTCCCGGGCGAGGTTCTCATGCCCTAGCATCAAGGCCAGAGAAGTCGCACCCCCAGGCAGGGGGCATAGATTTTTATAGACACAGAGAGGACCTAACTGGGGACACCAAGGAAATGACAGGGTCCTCTAAGGAAATGGCAGGGTCCAATTAGCTGTTAGCAGGGGTCTGCCCTTAATTAGCATGATGGGGCTTCACAGGAGGAAGTTTGTCATTGCATGGGACTTTCCAGCCTAGGCGGGTTCTGTCACTTCGGTTGTCTTATCAGACTGTTTCATCAGGGCCTGATACCTGGAGGAAGCTGCCAACTGACATATTGGGGCTTGGGTTTGCTTCGGCCTAACATCTAGTAGTGTTTTAACAGAAATACCACAAGTGGATGACTTAAACAAATAGAAATTTATTTTCTCACAGTTTAGAAGGCTAGAAGTCTGAATTCAAAGTGCCAGCTTGAAGGCAAGTCTTTCTCTCTCTGTTGGCTCTGGGGGAAGGTCCTTAGCTCTTCAGCTTCTGCATCCTGGTTCCTTGGAGATGTCCATGTGCCTTGGCATCCATTTTACCCCATCTCTCCTCTGCTGGTTTATTTAATCTCTTTCAAAGCTCAAAAGAGATTGACTCAACATACATCCTACATAATCCTGCCTCATTATCATAGCAAATACAGCTTATTCCCAAATGAGTTTATAACCACATAGGGGTTAGGATTTAAAACACATATTTTCGGGGACAGAATTCAATTCATAAGACCACCTTAGGATCCTAAAGCCAAAGACTGTATTAATTAAATAGGATTTAAAGGGGGGGTGCATAATTTTATTGGTGTTTACTTTTTTTTTTTTTTTCCCACTAAGGCTCTGTTAGCATAATGATACACCAGAGGTAGAGTATAAAAGCTGGTCAATATTTGCAAAAGAAAAGCCTGTTTGTCTTGTGGATATTTTAATCAGACGAACCTAGATGGTCACTAACTCCCCTAACTACCAGATTCATTAAGTGGTCAACTAGGATGGATTTGTAGATGGGAAGCTTGAGTCCTTTAAAAATAAAAAATGAAAAAAAAAATAAAAATAAAAAAGCTCACAAGAAAAAGGCCAGATGGGCTGTGGGGAGTACAAGAGACAGATCAGATAGGTGGGATGAGCTGATGCCCATGGAAGATGGCATCTGAGTGACCAGGTAACTGTGGGGAAAATAATTTGCTGTCCCTTGGGCTTTTGCATTGGTGCTTTCTCTTCTGAGAACCCTCTTGCCCTAGATACCCATGCTGAAAATGTCACTCTTTCAATGAGGCCTACCCTAACCATGCTACTTAAAATTATAACCTACTCTCTACCTCTCAACTCCAGATTCCCTTACCCCTGTCTATTTCCTCTGAGTACCTCCTTATCACCTGCTAACTATATTATGCTGGATCATTTTCTTATTTACTATGTTTACCATTTATTTTCTGTCTCTCCAAACCCAGAGGACCATAGAGGGTCTTAGACCGTTTTGTTTACTCATGTGTACCAATGCTCCCAAGCACCTAGAATAGACTCTGTGTGTATTAAGAATTTCTTCTTGCCAGTAGACTGCCTCACAGGCCATCCCAAATACTGCTAGTATTCTAAGTTTCATTTAGATTATTATCACCTTGAAAGAGTCAGAAGGACTATAGTGTGGACACTTGAGCTCACTATCCTTGAAACCCTTAGCTAAGAATTTCCAATGGGTCCATTCATCTCAGTATTACTACCAATAGTTGAGGTTTCCTTTATTTTTGTTTGAAACAGTTTTTACTAATAATAACAAACTGCATTCACTCAAGATGCATATTAAAAGGAGAGAACATTGGTGGGGAGGGGAGAGAAAAATAAAAGATTCTATTGCCTCTACTAATAAAAGCAAGGAGGATAAGGAAAAGAAAAAGAGAAAGGAGGAAAAAGATGTTAACATATTAGTCAGCTACATTGAGAAAACCAAACTCCTCTCCATTGAGTTGGTCCCAATTTATAGCAACCCCTCCTTGGGTTTCCGAGACGGTATCACTATGGAAGTAGATTGCCCAACCTTCCTTCTGATACATTGGGAAAAGATCTTCCTAATTGTCTTTACAGGAATCTCTGATGGTGTAGTGCCTAAGGCATTTGACTGCTAACCAGAAGGCTGGTGGTTCAATCCCACTAGCCACTCCTCAGAAGGAAGATTGGGCAATCCACTTCCGTAGTGCTATGGCCTTGAAAACACAAGGAGGGGTCACTATGAGTCGGATCCAACTTGACAGCAATGAGTAATTGTCTTTACAAGAGCCCTGTTGGTGCAGTGGTTAAACCACTCAGCTGCTAACTGAAAGATTGGCAGTTCCGATCCACAACAACTCTTCAGGAGAAAGATATGGTATCTGGTTCCTTAAAGATGTCAGCCTTGCAAATCCTATAGGGCAGTTCTAGTTTATCCTTTAGGGTCACTATAAGTCGAAATCAACTGCACAGCAATGGGTTTAATTTTCATTACTAGCAGCAAAGTGGAGGGACAATGATAAAGGGGAATGCCCTCAACAACACGGACTGACACAGTGGCAGCAACGATGGGCTCAGGTATAGCAAGGATCGTGGGGCTGGCACAGGACCATGCAGTGTTTTGTTCTGCTGTACATGAGGTTGCTATGAATTGGAGATGGCCCAATGGCACCTAAAAAAAAAAAACCAATAACAGTTTATATACCATTGCTATAAACTGTCAAATCTTAAATCTTTAAAAGTTGAAAAAAAAAATCCAAGCACCAAACCAGTTGCTGTTGAGTCAGTTCCAACTCATGGTGACCCCATGTGTGTCAGAGTAAAACTGTGCTCCACAGATTGTTCAATAGTTGATTTTTCAGAAGTAGATCTCCAGGTCTTTCTTCCAAGTTGCCTCTGGGTAGACTTGAAGTGCCAACTTTTTAGTTAGCAGCCAAGTGCTAAACTATTTGCACCACCCAGGACTACAAAAGAAAAGATAAGATGTGGGGAAAAAATGAGAACACCTTGTGAGATACAGTGGAATTTGAGGTCCGAAATGAATAAGCAGAATAGTCATTTTTAGCCATGACAATAACTTTTTCACTTTCCCATGGAAATCAGAGCATCTATGAAGGTTTTAAAACCTAACTATAGGGATTTCTCTATCATTAGTTCTCACTCCTAAACCTTCAGCTCTTGAGACCATACATTATACGTGTGTGTGTGTGTGTGTGCACATTCAATATAACTCCTAGAATTTTGTTTGGAACACTCCTTAGAAGCAAGAATGGCCAGACTTCATCTCTTCTACTTTATTCATGATATTAGAAAGGACCAATCCCTGGAGACAAATATCATGCTTGGTAAAGCAGAAAAACCTAAAACCAAACTCACTGCCATCGAGTCGGATGTGACTCATAGCGACCCCTCCTTGCGTTTTCAAGGTGGTATCTCTACAGAAGTAGATTGCCCAGTCTTCCTTCTGAGGAGTGGCTGGTGGACTTGAACAGCTAGCCTTCTGGTTAGCAGTCAAATGCCTTAGACACTATGCCACCAGAGCTCCCTGGTAAAGGAGAAGATCAGCAAAAAAAGGGGAGGGGTGGAAGGGGGGAAGACCCTCAATGAGACAGTTTGATACAATGGCTGAAACATGGCAGGCAACATAGCAACATGCTCAAACACAGCAACAATTATGCGGATGGTGCAGGACCGGGCACTGTTTTGTTCTGTTGTAATAGTGTCATACAGGCTCAGAACAGACTTAACAGCACCTAACAACAACAAATAAATTTTGTATTTTCATGCTGATTTGGGAAATCTTGGGCTCTTAAGTGAAATTTTGAAATTGGTAAAAGAAAAGCACTTCCAAACTTCTGTACAGATATTATGAGTCCTAAACCCCATGACTGATGAACTGAGTCCTGAGCTCAGATGCAACATTTGAACTGCTCAGTTTCTCATAATTCTGTGATTATTTATAAATATTAACCTTTTTAAATCTCTAACTATTTGATTTGCATTTTCTTTCCTACACTTAATCTTATCTTTCAGAAATCTTAACACCAGGCCACTGTTGTCTGTCCACTCTGACATCCACACTACAAAATTTCATCATTTCAAGTCAAATTATGGGAACTATATTTCTAGGAATAATATTCAAGTCACAGTAGAACCAAAACTTCACATCAAAAGACCCGTCCCAATCTTCAGGAAAATAAAATGGAAACTATTAACACTTGAAGTAGCACAATCAATCAGCATATTCTGTAAGCCTTGTCTCTAACAATTTCCTTTTAGTTCAGGTAAATGAGAGTCATGTAAATTGATCAGAAATCATGCAAAATTGATTGGCTAATGACATTTTTTTACATATTAGCTTCAACTTAACCTTGAGTAGAAGGGAGGGGGAGAGGGTGGTTCAAAAGAAGAATTCTTGCTTGTTCAGTGGACCCAGATTCAATTCCCAGCCAGTGCACTTCATGTGCAGCCACCACTCATCTGTCAGTGGAGACTTGCATGTTGCTATCATGCTGAACAGGTTTCAGCAGAGCTTCCAGACTGAGATAGACTAGAAAGAAAGTCTATGAATCACAATTGTCTAATCCTGGTGTTCATGGGGTCACTATGAGTCAGGGGCCAATTCAATGGAAGCTAAAAACAACAACTATCTTGGTGGCCTTATCAGAATATTTAATTCATTCATTTAAAAAATAATATTGTAAAGGAAATAAGGCAATCGATGCCATTTACTATAGCTACCATAAAGATAAAATAGTTGGGGAGGCGGGGCAAGATGGCGGACTAGGCAGAAGGATTGCACAGACCCTCTTCAACAAAGAAAAGGGAAACCAATTAACACAGACACAGA
>NW_006921599.1:1991719-2038547 GCF_000298275.1 Orycteropus afer afer
AAAAAAAGATAAAATAGTTGGGAATAAATCTTACCAGGGGCATTAAAGACATATACAAAGAAAACTACAAAATACTACTTCAAGAAACCGTAAGAGATCTGCATAAATGGTGGAACATACCATGCTCATGGATAGGAAGACTGAATATTGTGAAAATGTCAATACTACCTGTTTTGGTTATTTAGTGCTGCTCTAACAGAAAATACCACAGGTGGAATGGCTTTAGCAAAAAGGAGTTTATTCTCTTACAGTTTGGAAGGCTAGAAATCTGAGTTCAAAGTGTCAGACTCTAGGGACCAGTTGAAAGCCCCTCCACCTTGGGCTTCAGCTCTGTCTCTTCCTCCTGGCCCACTGAAGCTGGGGGCTTTTCTTCATTCAGGCAGCTGCTGACTGCTGTAGCTGAAAAACCCAAGGTCAAAAAGTAACAAGGCACAGTCCCAATATTACCAAACCACATGTCAGGTCATTGATGCAAGTCCATTAAGAGTTCCAAAATTGGCAGACAACAAGGTAGGCTGCTGAATAATGACTCAGCTACATGCAGGGTCCAAGAGTGCTATAAGCTGGAGACCTTCCTCAAAGTTGCTTCTTATATATTGGAAGCAGCCCACATCCCTAAAGCAGCTACTTAGCTGCTCCAGTAGATTCCACCATAGAGTTAATTATCAATTTCACCAGGGGGATAACTACATCCAGCTGCCCAGCCACTCAAAACCAGTCCTGGTCAAGTTGACACACAACCTTAACTATCACACTTCCCAAAGTCAATGCAATCATGATCCAGATTCCATCAACATTCCCTATAAACATGGAGAAAAACATTCACTAATTTTATATGGAAAGGAAAGAGTCCTTGGATAAGCAAAGCACTACTGAAGAAAAACAAAGTTGGAGTCCTCACACTCCTGGATCTCAAAACCTACTATATAGCCACAGTAGTCAAACAGCCTGGTACTGATATGACAACAGACACAGAGACCAGTGGAACAGAATTGAGAACCCAGAAATAGATCCATCCACCTATAGTCAGCTGATCTTTGACAAAGGGCCAAAATCCATTCAATGGGGATGAGGTAGTCTCTTTCCCAAATGGTGCTGGCAAAACTGGATATGCATTTGCAGAAAAATGAAACAAGATCCATACTTCACACCATACACAAAAACTAACTGCAGATGGATCAAAGACTTAAATGTGAAACCTAAAATTACAAAGTTCATCAAAGAAAAAATGGAGGCAAACTTAGGGTCCCTAATATAAGGCATTAATACACTACTACACGTAAGTAAAACTGTATAAACAGCAGAATTTTAATGATGATTAGGACTCATAAAAAATAAAATAAAATAAAATTGCTAGATGATTCGGAATCCTAAAAAATAAATTCTTATGTGCATCAAAAGACTTCTCCAAAGGAGTAAAAAGAGAACCTACAGATTGGGAAAACGTATTTGACAATGATATATCTGAAAAGAGACTTATCTCTAAAATTTATAGGAAACTCTAACAACTCAACTTCAAAAAGACAAAAAATCCAACTTAAAAAAAGGGTGGAAGACATGAACAGACTCTTCACCAAAGAAGGTTTTGAGGCAGCCAACAAACACATGAAGAAAAATTCACGATCATTAGCTATTAAACCAAAAAACCAAGCTCAGTGCCACCATTACCAAACTGTTCTGGTTACCTAGTACCGCTCTGACAAGAATATACCACAAATGTGATGGCTTGAACAAACAGGAGTTTATTCTCTTACAATTTGGAGGCATTAAGTCCGAGTTCAAGTGCCAGGCTGTAGGGGCTGGGTGAAAAGCCCCTCAACCTTGGGGTTCAGCTCTGCCTCCTGCTTCCAGCTGACTGGAGCTAACGGCTTTTCTTCACTCAGACAGCTAAGGGCTGCTGAGACTGACAAACCCAAGGTTGACAAGTAAAAAGGCACAGTCCCGATGTTACCAAACCACACGGCAGGCCATTAATTTCAGTCCATTGAAAGTCCCAAGGTCAGCAGAGCATGGCAGGCTGGTGAAAAATGACACAGCTACATGCAGGGTTCAAGGGGCCCATAAGCTGGAGAACATTCCCAAAGCTGCTTCTGATATACGGGAAGCAGACCACATACCCAAAGCAGCTACTCAGCTGCTCCAATAAATTCCACCATGGAGTTAATTACCAATCTCACCTTGGAGAATAACTGCATTCAGCTGCCCAGCCACTCAACCAGGTCCAGCCAAGTTGACATACAAATGTAACTACCACACAAACCAAAACCAAATACACTGCCATCGAGTAGGACCTGATTCATAGCCAACCCTCTCTGTGTTTCTGAGGCAGTATCACTACAGAAGTAGATTGCTCAAACTTCCTTCCGAGGAGTGGCTGGTGGCTTTGAACTGCCAGCCTTCTAGTTAGCAGTCAAATGTCTTAGGCACTACGCTACCAGAGGGATGCAAATCAAAACAAAATTGAGATATTATCTCACCTCAGCACTAATAGCAAAGTTCAACAAGACAGAATATAACAAATGCTAGCAAGGATGTGGAGAGATTAGGACTACAGCAGGTAGAACTGTAAAATGACACAACCACTATGGAAAACAATATGGTGATTCCTTAAAAAGTTGGAAATAGATATACCATTTGATCCAGCAATCACATTACTAGGTATAGATCCTAAAGAAGTGAGAGCCGGAACACGAATAGATACATGCATACCCATTTCATTGCAGCACTGTTCACAATAGCAAAAAGATGGAAACAACCTAAGTGCTCATCAATGAGTGAATGGATAACCAGACTAGGGTACATACACGAAATGAAATGCTATGCAATACTAAAGAATAATGTAGAATCCGCGAAACACCTCATAACATGGATGAACTCGGAGGACATTATGCTGACTGAAATAAGTCAATCACAGAAGGACAAGTATTGTATTAGTTGTCTATTGGAAAAAGTCGAGGAAAGGTTTTCAAAGGAAAGTTTCTTTGTTGGTTACCAGGGATGGGAGAGGAGGTGTCTTCCAATGAAGCATATATATATATAGAGAGAGAGAGAGAGATTTGAGGAAATGGCTCACACAGTTGTAGAGACTGACAAATCCCAAGTCCATGGGTCAGACATCAGGCTGGAGGCTCTTTCTGACTGATGTAGCTGCAGTGATTGATAAGCCCCAGATCAGCAGATAAGATGGCAGTCTGCTAGCTCACAAGCTGTGAAGGCAAAAATCCCAAAATCAGTAGGCCATACAGCACCCCACTGGTTCAAGTCCAAAGAATTGAAGGTCATATGATGGTGAGCCAGATGCAGGATCCAGATTTCATAAAAAAGCCAGAAAGCATTGCAGAACATCCATAAATATTAGAAGCAGGCCACCCCCACGAAGAAAATCCTTCTCAACTTATTGACTGCACATAGCAGATATCATCATATACGTGATTACATTATATCAAATCTCATTATGAGGTAGGCTACATTATAATTACGAAAACAATGAGAATCATGGCCCAGTAAAGTTGACACTCAACATTAACTATCACAAGTAAAGAATTTACTAAATAAGATAATCTCAGATGTTGCTATTGGTGGGTGTTGTTAAGTTAGTTCCAAGTCATAGTGACCCTCTATGTACCATAGAAGGAGCTGTGGTGGCATAGTGCCTAAAGAACTTGACTGCTAACCAGAAGGTTGGTGGTTCAAGCCCACCAGCCACTCCTTGGAAGGAAGGTTGGGTGATCTACCTCTGTAGTGATACGGCCTCGGAAACCCAAAAAGGGGTTGCTATGAGTTACATCTGACTCCATAGCAGTGAATTTCATTGTTTTTGTTTGTTTGTTTGTTTGTTTGTTTGTTTGTTTGTTTGTTTTTGGTATGTACCATAGAAGAAAACACTGGCAGGTCCTGCACCATCCTCACAATCTTTGCTATGTTTGAGCTCATTGTTTCAGCCACTGTGTCAATTCATCCTGTTGAGGATCTTCCCCTTTTTTTACTGACCCTCCACTATACCAAGAATGATATCCTTCTCCAGAGATTGGTCCCTTCTGACATGACCAAAGTATGAAAGACAAAATCTGGCCATTCTCTCTTCTAAGGAGCACTTTGCCTGTACTTCCTCCAAAACAAATTTGTTCACTTTTCTAGCAGTCCATGGTATATTCAATATTCTTCACCCACACAATTCAAATGCATCAATTCTTCTGTGGTCTTCTTTATTCACTATCCAGCTCTTACCTGCGTATGAAGTTATCAAAAATACCAGGGCTTGGGTCAAGCTCACCATAGTTCTTCAAAATGACATCTTTACTCTTTCACACTTTAAAGAGGTCTTTTGCAGCAGATTTCCCTAATGCAATTTGATTTCTTGATTAATGATTCCATGGGCAGTGATTGTGAATCCAAGTAAAATGAAATCCTTGACAATTTCCATCTTTTCTCCATTTATCATGATGTTGCTTATTGGTCATGTTGTGAGGATTTTAGTTTTCTTTATGTTAAGGTGTAATCCACACTGAAGGCTGTAGTTTTTTATCTTCATCAGTAAGGACTTTAAGTTTTCTTCACTTTCAACAAGGAAGGTTGTCTCACCTGCATGGCCCTAACTCATGATGGCTCCATGTGTGTAAGAATAGAAGTGTACCCTATAGTGTTTTCAATGGCTGATTTATTTTTTTCAACTCACAGTGACTCCATATGACAGAATAGAACTGCCCCATAGGGTATCCTAGGCTATAATATTTACAGAAGTGGATCACTAAGTCTTTCTCCTGTGGACACACCAGGTAGCTTCAAATCACCAAAGTTTTGGTTAGCAGCTGAGTGCTTAACTGTTATACCACTAGGGCTCACTAAAGATAATAGTTGAAGCCAAGGAAGTGGCATCAGCGTACTAGAGAGTTTAGGGGGATAAAAAGAAAGAAAAATTAAACGTGAGGAGAGCTCACAGAAAGAAAAATTAAACCTGAGGAGAGCTCACAGAGGGCAGAGAAGCAGCAAAGATTCAGTTAAACAAAGAAGTTGTTGTTAGGTGCCATCAAATCAGCTCCAACTCATAGTGGCTCTATGTACAACAGAAAAAAACACTTCCTAGTCATGTGTCATGCTCTCTCAGTCTTTGCTATACTTGAGCCCATAGTTGGCAGCCACTGTGTCAATCCATCTTGTTGAGGATTTTCCCATTTTCACTGACCTTCCACTTTACCAAGCGTGATATCCTTCTCCAGGGAATAGTCTCTTTTGACAAATGACCAAAGTAGGTTAGACCAAGTCTGGCCATTCTCTTTTCCTAGGAGCTAGCCTTCCAAGTGGCCTTCTTCCAGGAAAGATTTGTTTATTCTTCTAGCAGTCCATGGTACTTTCAGTATTCTTTGCCAACAGCACAATTCAAAAGCATTAACTCTTCTTTGGTCTTCCTTCCTCATTGTCCAACTTTCACATGGATATGAGACAATTGAAAATACCATGCCTTGGGTTAGGCACACCTTAGTCTTTAAAGTGACATCTTTGTCTTCAGCACTTTGAAGAGGTCTTTTGCAACAGACTTGCCCAGTGCAATATGGTGTCTGATTTCTTGACTGCTGCTTCCATGAGTGTTGATTGTTGATCCAAGTAATATGAAATCTTTGACAACTTCAATCTTTTCTCCATTTATGGGATGTTGCTTATTGGTCTGGTTGCGAGGACTTTCATTTTCTATATGTTGAGGTATAATCTATGCTGAAGACTATAGCCTTTAATCTTCATCAGTAAGTGCTTCAAGTCATCTTCACTTTCAGCAAGCAAAGTTGTGTCATCTGCATATTGCAAGTTGTTAATGAGTCTTCCTCCAATCCCGATGCTGTGTTCTTCTTCATATAGGCCAGCTTCTCAGATTATTTGCTCAGCATACAAATTGAATAAGTATGGTGAAAAGAAACAACCCTGATACACACCTGTCCTGATTTTAAATCATGCAGTATCCCCTTGTTCTGTTCGAAGAACAGCCTCCTGATCTGTGTACAAGTTCCTTAAAAGCAAAATTAAGTGTTCTGGAATTCCCATTCTTCTCAATGTTATCCATAATTTGTTATGATCCACACATGCTATGATCCATGAATGTTTTGCCTAGTCAATAAAAAATTGAAAGAAATTGTGGAGTAATGTTACCAAGTCAGAAATGGAGAGAAGGTCATTCATTCATTCATTTAATAGTTACTTTCTAAGTCTCACTATATGCTACACACCATGCTAGTCACTGGAATTATTATGATGAGCAGTCACAGACATGGAGCCTGCTTTCATCTAGCTTATAGTCCAGAGGGGAATACAGACCTTAATCACACAAACTCATGTAAAAGTACATCTGTGGCAAATGCAATGAAAGAGAAGCAGGTGATAATACAATTGCTTAATACAGGGAGAAATGACCTGATCAGAGATCAGAGAAGATTTCACTAGAATGAAATTTAATCTGATAGCTGAAGGAGGCATGGGAGTTGACTAGATGAAGAGAGGAGGTAAGCGCATGTGGGCACAGTGAACAACAAACACTGATGGTGGAATAAGCAAGGTGTACAAATGTCTGAAAGAAGGTCAGTATGGCTGTAGTGGTGAGAGCCAGGGGACAGGGGCATACAAGATGAGTGTAAAGCAAGCAGGGCCCATAGCATTATCACAGCAATGTTAAAGCAATTTGAGATAAAGCAATTTGCTCATTAGCATTGCTCATGAGGTAATTCAGTTATTTCTTTCTGGCACATGGTAGGATTGTATTTACCTAACCCCTCAATTTAAGCAAAAGCTTTCAAGACTGTAGAAGACTCATGGTATTGCTTTTGCTACTGCTTCAGCCAAGATGGAATGTGGAGGTGGAGCGTCTTTCAGGGAGAGTCTCTGAGTGAAGACAATGCACAAGTGAGAAATAAATGCATGAGTGACATAGAAACTTGTGTTTTGTAAACTGCTCAGATTTAGGGACATGTCTAATGTGGAACCTAGCCTGGGAGTCATTGATGGTTCACTGGTATCATTTTCACCTGCTGTAACAGAGACCCTGACTTGATTCTTGGCCAATTCACCTCATGTGTATTTACCACCCATCTGCCAGTGGAGGCTTTCGTGTTGCTATGATACTGAACTCCACAGAGCTCTGTAGAGCTCAGCAGAGCTTTCAGACTAAGACAGACTGGGAAGAAAGGACTGGGGATCTATTTCTGTAAATCAATCAATGAAAACCTTATGGATCACAATGGTCCAATCCACAGCTGATCATGGGAATGGCACAAGAATGACTCAGGACCAGGCAGCATTTTGTTCTGTTGTGCATGGGGTTTCGATGAGCTGTAGGCTGACATGATGGATGCTAAGAAGAAAAAGTCCAAAAATTCTCAAAGTAACTGAAAATCTCAAAAGATTCTCAAAGTAAGGTCCGCAGAACCCAGTAGGGGTTCCCCAAGACCTTCTTAGGAAGGTTGCAAAGTCAATACCATTTTATTTTAATACTAGCATATAAATTGCTATTTTAACTGTGTTGACATTTGCACTGATGGTGCAAAGCAATGGTGAAACTGCTGCCATAGCACAAATCCAAGTAGTAGCACCAGACTATACTAGTTATCACTGAATTCTTCACCATATACTCACATGGAAAAAGAGGCCAGTTTCACTTAGAAATCTCTTTGGTGAAGCAGTAAAATTTGTTAATTTTATTAAACCTTGACCTTTGCAAACAAAATGGGAGAATGCATGAGGCACTTCTCATGAACACTGATGGCTGATGCCTATCTAGAGAAACATGCTTGTGTGAGTTGTGAGCTGAACTAGCTAATTTTTGACAAAACACTATTTTTATTTGCAAAATGTTTGAGAGGATAACTATGGTCATTCAGACTTGGGTATTTGACAGATATTTTCTAAAACATGAACAAAGTGAGTCTGTCACTTCAGGAAAAGGTCGGAATTTGGTGCCAATGATAAAACCCAAGCTTTCAAGTGAAGATTAGAATTTTGGAAAATGTATATCTGCCACCATGAGCTTGACAGGTTTTCAATACCTAAAGAATGTTTATGCTGAGGTTGGTTGATGTTTATAAATTTTTTTTTAATTATTATTAAGTAATTAAATGTGGTTTCATCTGAGAGATCTGCATAAATCCATGAACTGACATTTCCTAAATGGCCAATGTATGTTGTTGCAAAACCATGCATGGATAAAAAATCTACTCAAGGGACAAATTTAACTAAGTAAGAGAAGTTTATTAATAGGAATTCAGATTCCCAATTGCAGCTTGTACTAAAGAAACTATCAATTATCAGGCCTTGCAAAGTTATAAAAAATAATATTTGTTAATATTCACTAAATGAAAATATTCACCCACATGAAATAAATACCACTACTTGTCTGTCAGTTTATCATAATGTAGTTGCTTGCCTGTTGCTATGACACTGGAAGCTATACCACTGGTATTTCAAACACCAGTAGGGTCACTCATGGTGGACAGATTTCAGTGGAACTTCCAAATTAAGACAGGCTGGGAAAAGGACATAGTAATCTACCTCTAAAAAACCTGTCAATGAAAAACCTTATGGATAGCAGTGGAACACTGTCTGATACAGTGCTGAAAGATAAGCCCCTCAGGTTGGAAGGCATTCAAAATAAGACTGGTAAGTCAAAATAGAGTCAATCTTAATGATATGGGTGGAGTAAAGCTTTCAGGACCTACAATTGCTGATATGGCATGACTCAAAATTAAAAGAAACAACTGCAAATATCTATCAATAATCAGAACATGGAATGTAAAAAATATAAATCTGGGAAGATTGGAGGTTGTCAAAATGAAATGGAACACTAGAAGATAGATATCTTAGGCTTTAGTGAGCTGAAATGGATTGGTATTAGCCATTTTCATTCAAACAATCAATCATATGGTCTACTATGCCATATGACATAGTATGTCATATGACAAATTGAGGAGGAATGGCATCATATTCATTGTCAAAAAGAATATTTCAAAGTCTTTCCTGAAGTATAATGCTGACAGTGATAGAATAATATCCATACATCTACAAGGAAGACCAACTAACACTACTATTATCCAAATTTACACACTAACCACTAGAGCCAAAGATGAAGAAATTGAAGGTTTTTTTTTTTACAAATTTCTGAAGTGTGAAATTGACAAAAGATGAAATCAAGATGCATTGACAATTACTGGTGATTGGAATACAAAAGTTGGACACAAAGAAGAGACTCAGCAGTGGGAATATATGGCTTTGGTGATAGAACTGATGCCAGAGATCACATGATAGAATTTTTCAAGACCAATGACTTATTCACTGCAAATACATTTTTCAATAATATAAAAAAATGTACGTGTGAAGTCCACCAGATGGAACACACAGGAATAAAATCGACTACATCTGTGGAAAGGGATGATGGAGAAGCTTAAAAGTATCTGGCAGAATAAGGCCAGGGGCTGACTGCAGAACAGATCATCAATTGCTCATATGCAAGTTCAAATGGAAGCTGAAGAAAATTAAAACAAATCTGAGAATGCCAAAACACAACCTTTAATATATCCCACCTGAATTTAGAGACCATCTCAAAAATAAATTGAACACCTTGAACATTAATTATAGCATCTAGATCAATTATCATAACACAGTCCACAAAGACAATGTTCTACATTATACTGTAGTGAGTAGCAATGAGGGTCTTAAAAGCCTGTGTACAACAGAACGATGATGAGTTGATACAGTGGCTGCAACAATGGACTCCAACATAACAAGGATTGTGAGGATGGCACAGGACCAAGAAGTGTTTCGTTCTGTTGCACATAGGGTTGCTAGGAGTCAGAACCAACTCGATGGCAACATCAAGAACAAATGAAAATAATCACTAAAGACCAGATCAGCATCGAGTGAATGTTATTTTCCTGTTCACCAGGATAGAGAAGATCTGTGAAAGTGTGAAATCATAGGAAAAATAGAGTCCATGAAGAAAGAGCACAAAGCTAATAAAAAGAAGTAAACTGGCTAGAGAGAGCTTACGTCAACTAATATGAAGAAAGGGGCAAAACCATCCACTCATTCATTATCCGCTTATTGACCATTAATAGATACCCGGTCTATAACTACCATCACAGGTAGTTTCCCAAAGGGGGAATACAGAGAATAGTACAGCAGCCATGCAGATTAAGTTCTAGCAGAATGCCTTGAACACTCCTTAGATATCAAATGGATGAATGCGTCCATGAGAGGTTGTTATGGATTGAACTGTGTTCCTGAAAATATGTATTGAAATCTTGGCCCCTATACCAGTAAATACATGATCCTGTTTGGATATATACAAGATTTTCTAGGTCATGCAGAATGAATACAAAGACAAATAAGAGGGAAGACAAATGTCTTGTGAGGACTGTCTACAAACTAAGGAATATGAAGTATCTGAACTCTAATTTGAGCTTTTAGCTTCTAAAACTGTGAGAAAATTAATTTCTGTTCCTTAAAGCCACCCACTTGTGGGATTTGGGTTATAGCAGCACTAGGAAACTAAGACAAAGACACAATATGCAAATAGAGAAAAATTAGTAACAAAGATGTTCTTTGAGTAAGAGTTAAACAGTATACAAACATAAGCATTGCTAAAGTTCAGAGAAAGAAGAAAGTATCCCTTATAAGTTAAAGGAACAGGGAAGGTGGCATAGACTTACATGGATATTTAAAGGATTGATATATGTCTATTATAGCAATTTTTATAGTAACAAAATATAATGGAAAGCACAGCAGGAAACTGGTTAATCACTTAAGGTATACCATACAATAAATTACTATAGATGTCTAAAAGTAATGTTGAAAAGGAATTTTTAACAACAGGGAAAAATCTTTTCAATGTATCACAGTAAGTGAAAAAATATGTACAGAAGAATATGTATAGGATGAAACTATTTTTGTAAATAAGAAAACACATAAGTAAATGAATGTATACATAGTTCTTAACCACAGTGTCTCTGGATGGTTGAACTACAACTGATTGTTTTTTTCTATATTGTTACTATTTTTTAATCAATATGTACTATAATAGTTCTATTTAGAAAAATTATACATATACATTTTATTTTTCCAATACCCATCTGTCATCTGTGGTGGCCTGCACATTGCTGTAATACCAGAACTTAGGTCACTGCTATGTCAAATACCAGCAGGATCCTCCACAGTGGATCGGTTTCAATGGAACTTCCAGATAAAGACAGAGTAGAAAGAAAGACATGTGTATCTGTATCTGAAAATTCACCCACAAAAACTGTATGACTATGTCAGAAGATGAGCCCTCTAGGTTGGAAGTCACTCAAAATACACAGTGATCACAACAGTGAACTCAAGCATAATGATTGTGAAGATGCACCAGGCAACATTTCATTCTGCTGAATGAGTTAGAGTTGATCCATTGGCAACTAACAATAACAATACATTTTTTAAATTTGTGTGATGGGCAGAAACATAGCCCCTCAAAGATATCCATGTCCTAATGCCCAGAAACTGTGAATATGTTGCAAAGAGGAACTGAGTTGGCAAATGGGATTGAGATTGTTTATCAGCTGACCTTAAAGTAGGAAGATTATCCTGGGACTGTCTGGGTGGGCCCAATATTATCTCATGAATGCTTAAAGGACAAGAGGGAGACCAAGGTGTGAGTTAAAGGGACATGACATGAGAAAGACTCGGCCTGCCATTATTGGTTTTGAGGATGGAAGAAGTCATGAGCAAAGGAGTGCAGTAGCCTTTTGTAGCTGGGAATGGCCTTCGGCTTACAGCCAGTAACAAAGCAAAGACCTCAGTCCTATAACCATAGGCAGCTGAATTCTGCCAGTAACCCACATAAGCAGAAAATAGATCCTCCTCTAGAGCCTCCAGAAAGTAACACAGCCTGCTGGCACCTTGATGTCAGCCTGATGAGAGTTTGTTGAACTTCTGACCTCTAGCACTGTAAGACAATGTATTTCTGTAGTTTTAAGACACTATATTTCAGAAGTAGGTGCAAACAGTTAAAGCATTCAGCTGTTAACTGAAGGATTGGAGGTTCAAGTCCTCCCAGAGGCACGTTGAAAGAAATGTCTGGTAATCTACTTCTAAAACATCAGACACATGTGTGGTCACATGAGTCAGATTTGACCTGAGGGCAACTTTTTTTTTTTTTTTTTTAAGTTGTGGTTATACGTCAACAAAAAAAAAACCCAAACCCAACTCATTGCCATCAAGTCAGATCCGACTCATAGCGACCCCTCTTTGTGTTTCTGAGGCAGTATTACTATGGAAATAGATTGCCCAATCTTCCTTCTGAGGAAAAGTGAACACAATTGGAAAAGATTTGAAAATGCAAAGAGGCCAAGGGGAATTAATTTCACAGGAAAGGATGGCTCAGAGATAGAAATGTATGCAATATGTTTGAGAGCCAAACAAGAAGACTGACATAGGGGAAGAGTGAGAGACAAAGTCAGAAAGTTTTAGTTAGAGAAGGCCAGAAAGGCCAGTCTGGGTGACAGAGATATGAAAGGAGAGGTGGCCTGTGCCAGCTGTCCTCTGCCTGGTAAAATGCACCAGGAAGAGGCTGCTGTCTAAAAGTGTAAAAAGATGGGAAGGAAGGAAGGAAGGGCAATTTCTGGATCTGGGAAAGAAGAGCAATTTTTTAAAATGTTTCAAACAGTCCTTTGTATATACATACAATAGAATATTATTTACCTATGAAGAGAAATTAAGTCCTGGAGTATGCCGTGAATGAATATGGGTGAGCCTTGACAAATAACTCAGATGCAAAAGGACAAATATTACTTAATCTCTTTATATAAAATAGCTTAAAAAGCCAAATACATAGAAACAAATTTTATTAATGGTTACCAGGTACTGAAGGTCTCTGGAAAACTTAAATGGTTTTTCACTTGACTATTAACCTAAAAGTTGGCAGTAGGCAGTTCAAACATACCCAGAGGTTCCACAGAAGACAGGCCTGGCTAACTGTTTCCATAACACCCTATGGAGAGCCCTATGGAGCAGTTCACTGTGTAACAAACACATGGAGATACCATGAGTCAGAATCAACTCCATGACAACAAGTTTGGTTTTGGTTTGGTACCAGGGACTACAGGAAGGAGCAGTGGGGAATTATCACTGAAGAGTTACTAAGTTTCTGCTTAAGGTGATGAAAAAATTTTGGAAATAGATGGTGGTGATAGTTGCACAACAGGGTGGTTATTGTCACTGAATTGCACATTTAAAATGGTTAAAATGACAACTCATTGTCATATGTATTTTACAATACAATTTTTAAAAATAAAATTGGAAAAAAAAAAAAAAACAGTGCCTCATGGAGCTGGTAGTCTAGGAAGCTAAGGAGACAAAGATGGAGGGACTGCCAATCAGCACAAAACCCAACTGAAGGGATCAGTGATGGCCCTGGAGCCTGGGGGTTGCATCAATAATTGGGATTGGCATAAAGTCACAGAGAAAGCTACATGCCATCATGATCTCAGGAACCAGGCAGGATAAAAAGGATAAACTAGTCCTAAAGCTCACCCATCCTCAGCCTTCTTATGGTTCCAGTTTAGGATTAAAGAAGGAGGAATGGCTAGGACTGTTTAATCGTTCCTTCAGAATGAGTGCCTATGTTCTTCCAATCGACTCAGTCATACACAGGCGGTATTTGTGTAAACAGCAGCTCACTGGCCTTGCATTTAGCCAAATTTAAAGGAAGTGAATGACTCTATTGAATTCTTTCTCTTTTTTTCCCCCTTGTTTGTTGCTTCATTACATGGAGTCTGGATCAAAGCCGACATTTAATATAAATAAAAGTTGATCTGCTAAAATATTATGAAAAAAATAGTGAAATCCCAGAAAAAGTAACCATTTCTAAAACCTGAATTTTTCCCTTTTTTTGATAGACTGCCAGCAGCACTTTGTTTGGATTAGAATTAAGCGTCTGCCAAATTGGAAACTGTACGACTCAATCTCAAATGGTTTTTTTAAAATTTAATATAAGATTTTAAGCAGTTTTTATTAAATTTGTGAAATATACTCTCCTCTCAAATCTCAATCGAGCAAAAGTGAATATTTTCTACTTAAAAATATTATGAATTTATAAGCCAGTTACTTCCCACAAAGTTGGGAAGAAAGAGGAAAGAGAGACAGGCCCAATTCCATCTTATTTTGCTGATGCAGTTTCAGAGTTCATAGAATTCTAGAATAAGGTATCTTAAGGAGTTTAGAATGAGAGGAGAAAAAATTTTAGCAAGCTCTAGTCTAGAATAAAGGAGCCCTGTTAAGACAGTGCCTAAGGCACCTGATTACTAACCAGAAGGTTAGTGGTTCAAACCCATCAGTCACTCTACTTCCGTAAAGATTTATCACCTAAGAAACCCAATGGGGGTTGCTATGAGTCAGAATCGACTTGATGGCAGTGGGTTTGGAATTTTTGTAATCTAGATTATGACAACCAACCTAGGATAACCAAATGCACCTTGAATCTGAATAAAGTATGGTGATCTATCATAGCCATCCTGGGAAAATGCTTTGTTGGATTGGAATCAAGAAGATCATCATTATAATAACCAGGGCCAGGCCTATGTTAATTTTTCCCATATAAACTAATATTCAAGAACTATTGATGTTGTTATTAGTTGCCATTGAGTCAGCTTTAACTCATGGTGACCCTATATGTGACGGAACAATATGTTGCCTGGTCTTACACTATCTTCACAATCATTGATGTGCATGAGTCTACTGCTGCAGCCACTGCAAACTTCCAACCTAGGGGATTCATCTTCCAGCACTGTATCAAGCAATAGTCTGTAACCACATGGTTTTCACTGGGTGATTTTTAGAAGTCTATCATCAGGCCTTTCTTCTTAGTCTGTCTTAGTCTAGAGGCTCCACTGAAACCTGCCTGTCATGTGTGACCCTGCTGAGATATGAAATACTGATGCATAGCTTCCAGCACCATAGCAACATGGAAGCCACCATAGTAGGACAAACTGGCACATGGGTGGTGTTCAAGAGCCATAGATGGCACGGTCCCCTTGAAATGGAAGAAGAAACCAGAGTAGAGTATATATGGACTTATCCCTCCAGAACCACCCTCTATAAAGTGGATTCCCAGCCATTCCCTGTTCTCTCACTCTGTTTTATTTCCTTTATTACAGCTATCTCTATCTGGAATTATTTAGTGTCCTTCTTTTCTTCTGGGTTTCCAGAAGACACCTAATAAATATGTAAATATGTGTGGAGGGAAAGAATGAACTTGCCCAAGGCCCATAGCTGTTGGTGCTGGGACAGAATTTGAATTCTGCTGTGTGTGATTCCAAAGATAATTTTTCATTTAAATATTTTTTTAATTTAAAAAGAACTCTGATACTTATTGACAAAACGATATGATGTTTGAAATATATTTCAAAATAGTATGGTGTAAATGAAACAAAATTGGCCATGTGTTGACAATTGTTGAAGATGGGTGATGAGTACATGCAGGTTCACTACAATATTCTTCTTCTGTATATGCTTGAAATTCTCTATGAGTAGAATTTCATTACCAAAAAAAAAGAAATTCAAAACTCCAGTTTTATTTTTGTCCTTTCTTCTTCCACTATAATCTTTGCTATAAATTAAATCAAACTCACTGCCATCAAATTGGATCCAACTCATAGTGACCCCTCCTTGGGTTTCTGAAGCAGTGTCACTACAGAAGCAGATTGCCCAACCTAACTTCCAAAGAGTGGTTGGTGGGTTTGAACTGCCAGCCTTCTGGTTAGCAGTCAAATCTAAATTTCATTCTCCTCCTCAGTGTATGCTATCTAAACAATTTCTATCTCCCTTATTCCCTTCCTATTTCTCTGACTTATGTGCAGTAGGGAAAAAATTATTTTTCCCTGAACACTTTTATGTATAAAATATAGTCAAATAACCAATTCTGTCCATTAACAAAAAAGCAGGAATTTTATTCCAAAGTTGGATGTCTGCAAGTCAGTGAGTTTCTATACAACTTTAATACATTTAATGTTTTACAATAAAATCAAAAATTCATGTATGCAAAAGTATTGCAACACAGGATACATCTGACTCATTGTTATTTAAACTATTAAATATAACTTCTCTCATTATTCACTAAATGTTCTACTGAGGTAAGCAAGTAAGCAGAAACACCTACTCATAGCAATTAAAGAAAAATAAGATTGGCTTTAAATACAAAATGAAAGAGCAATTTATTATTTTGCCTTTTATTCTTCCAGTTCTCACTATCTTTCTAGCATGGTCACTGTGCCAAATATTGGTAGTACAGGCTACGTCCATTATCTGCTCCTTTTTTGTCAACTGAACTCAAATGTTGTTTGAAGCATCAGTATCCAGCCCCAAGTGAGATGCTCACTTTTTTAGTCTCTCTCACATCTAAAGGTAGCCGTGTAAAACCATCTGGTCAATGAGACAGACATGAAAGTCTATGCAAGCTCTGAAAAAAATATTTAATTTAGGATTTTCTTATGAAAGGGGGCAAAAGTAGTTAGTTATTATGGCCTTCTTCTCTCCCAGACACAGAATTCTTCCCAACTTGAATATAGATATGATGGATGGAACTACAGCAACTACATTGAAACCAGGAGGATAGATATCAACACAGTGACAGAGTAGAAAACGCACTGCTGTAGAGTCAGATCCAACTCATAGCAACCCCTCCTTGGATTTCCGAGGCAATATCACTGTGGAAGTAAATTGCCCAGCCTTCCTTTCGAGGAGTGGCTGGTGGATTTGAACTGCCAGCCTTCTGGTTAGCAATCAATTGCCTAAGGCACTACACCACCAGAGCTCCTGACAGAGTAGAAGGAGGTAAGAAATCTGAGTGTCTGATGGCACCACTGAACATCTGAATCAATGCCAGCCACCATCTATATCTGGACATCTGTTTGTATTCTTTAAGTCAAGTCTTCTAATACTTTTATTCCTAACTGATACAGTTATTTTTGCAGAAAATCTCTAGCTATGGATTAATATTGGTAAGTTTCACAGAGAAAATGAGATTTGAGGATGAAGGGAAATACTAAAGAAGGTGAGCCTTACAGACATACAAAATCATAGCTTTGCTCAGCTTGTAGGCTCTTCTCAGTGGTTTCTGACAACATTCAGTAGTTGGGTTTTGTGGAAGTTTAAAGACACACAAGCCTCCATTCAGGTAAATGACCTTTTCACTCAGTGGATTATGTTGTTTTGTTAGTTGCCGTCAGTGGATTCTGATGAATAGAGACCCTAAATGTGCAAAGTAGAACTGCCCCATAGTGTTTTCAATGCTGTGACCCTTCAGAAGTAGATCACCAGGCCTGTCTTCTGAGGTGCCTCTGGGTGAGTTCAAACTGCTAACTATTTGGCTGGTAGCTCAGAGCTTAACTATTTGTGCCATCCAGTGAAGCATCACACATGCCTCACTACAGGTAAATTTACATATCACGATATAAAATGTATATAAAATCTTCCCATTATCTGCCACTGGTCACATCATACCCTTGATCAGTTGAATGACTTTAAAAAACAATTCCAGCTTCATAATCTTCCCCTTTCTCACACACAAATCCTTCTTCAAGCTCATCTATCTTTTCACTCCATTCCCACCTACTTACACTATATCCCCAATTCCAAACTCCTTCCCTCCTGAAATAATTTTTAGCCTTTATACCTATCCTTTATCAGTGATTATACCCTTTCATTTGCTCAACAAGTATCCACAAAGCATCCACTGTTTACCATGTACAGTCAGGGCTTTCAGGGGTATACCTGTGAGTACATCAGATGAGTCATGCCTAGTAGAGCTAGTGGTCTAGAAAACCACAGATTCCCTCCTAATCATCATCTCAGTGCAACTACTCATACATTGTATCTTACTGTTATGTGGCTGATACCAATGCATACGAAGTAACTACATTTCTTTTAATGTTTTAAAACTTGATATTCCAGACTTGCTACTCTAAGTGAATAATTAGCTAGTGGCCTTTAGTTCCTTTAATTGAGTGACAATCCGGCCTGGATAAGAGTAGAAATGGTTGTGTTTTTGAATATACAACAAAAATAAAAAGGTGTGTTTGAGCATCTGAGTATCCTTCAGAGGGTATGAGCTATTTAGAAATATTGCCTGAACTAGGTGATACACGGAGTTATCAGTTAAAACAGTTAAAGTGCTGAGCTACTAAAACAAAAGGTTGGAGGTGCAAGTCCACCCAGAGAAGGTAGGACATTGAAAACCCAATGGAGTACAGTTCTACTCTGACACACATCAATTATCATGAGTCAAAATTAATTCAACAGCAGTACACACACATACACAGAGAGAGATACACACGTTTAAAAAAAAAATATGGACTGTTAGACTTAAATCAATCTGAGATTGAAGTCCATCCAGTCCTTCCACTGGCATATTAGAAGCTGGATCCCAAAAAGTTCCAGTGACTTAGTTAAGATCACAAAGCTAGTAAATGCTTAGACTCAATTATTTTACTCAGAAATGAGGTTTACTACAGCAGAAGTTAATTATTTAGTAGAACAGGAGTCATCAAATCATGGTTGACAAATTGACCCTCATGTGTACACATGCCCATGTGTACTTTGGGGAGATAAGGTCTTTAACTTTCATCAAGTTTTCATAGAGATCTTTTGACCCTAGAAAGATGAAGGATTCTATCAACAAATTGTATGACTGTAAACTTACTTCATGGATGAAAACAAATTCAGTGCATAAATGGGGCTGTCTTATTGACATAAAACCAAAACCAAACTTATGGCCGTCAAGTCAGATCCGACTCCTAGCAACCACTCCTTGGATTTCCAAGGTGGTATCACTACACAAGTAGATTGCCCAACCTTCCTTCCAAGGAGTTGCTTGCTGGTGGGTTTGAACCGCCAGCCTTCTGGTTAATAGTCCAATGCCTTAGGCACTACACCACCAAAGGGCTACTATAATAAAATAATGCAAACTGGGTGGCTGATAGCAAAAGAAATTTATCGTAGATGCCAGAAATCCAAATTCAGGTTGTCAGCTGGGCCATGCTCTTTCTGATGGCTCTAGGAGATCCTTCCTTCTTTCCAGCTTCTAATGGTCCCAGGTGCTCCTTAACCCTATCTTCACCTAGCTGTCTTCCCTCTGCTTCTGTATGTGTGTGTGTTTTCTCCTCTATTTATAAGGACAGCAGTCATATTGTATTAAGGCTCACCCTACACCAGGATGACTTCCTGTTAACTGAACTAATTACATCTTCAACGACCCTATTTCAAATAAGGTCACACTCACAGGTACCAAAGGTTAAGACCTCAACACGTTTTGGGGGGACACAGTTTAACCAATGACAGAGGTCAATGTAAGTGTGGGTTTCTCCCAGCTTCTCTCTCAAGGTGACCAATAATTTATGCCAAGTAAGTAGAAAAGAAATACAAGTTTCACTGATTTTATTACCTTTTCCTAAGGGTAGGGCAAAAAGATAAAAAATAATAATAATAATAAAGTTGTCAACAGGTACAATTTTGTACTTACTTATAAGAGAGCTAAACTGCAGACAGTCTCACTATTTTATCCAGTACCAGCAGATTCCTCCCAGACCATTCCTCAGTCTGGCCACTATTGCCTAAGGCAATGTGAGAAAGCATGTGGAAGCCATGATTAATGGTTTTTACTTATCTCCTATTAAAATGCCTTGCAGCCTTTGAATATAGGTGCCTGAACACTTTAAATTTATTAATTTATTTTTATTAGAATCAGTGTATCCTGACACTAAATTGCTTTAGCACTTGGCAAAAATTCGACGCAACTAATTTATGAAGTAGCTTTTTCTTGCTATGTATGACCTGGGCATCTCTTTATAAAAGAGTCAACTTTCTTTTTTAAAATTCAGGAATTTGGTTTGCCTAGGCATATGAATTCTTTCCCAAATTGGCAACTTTCTTCTACCACCCTCATTTAAATATTGTGCTATTTAAATTTGCTATGGTATTGCTTAGCTTTATGCTAACTGCAAATCACAGGAAAAGTGTACATTTGTCTTCACGCAGGATGAAAATGATATCTGTCATACTTCTGCTCAGTTTTTGAGAAGGTAAATGTATAAATACAATGAACACTAAGTGACATTGATTAATTCAACAGACATTTACTGTGGGGTCTTGTTAGCTGCTGACAAGTGGGCCCCTGACTGATCACGACTCCATGCACAATGGAACAAAATGGTGCCTAGTGCTAAACCATCTTCATGATGGGTTGGAGATTAGACTGTTGTAACCCACAGGATTTTTACCGGCTGATTTTCTGAGTACACTGCCAGGTCTTTCTTCCTAGTCTGTCTTAGTCTAGAAGCTTCCCTAAAACCTGTTTAGCATATAACACCAAGTCTCCACTGACAGATGGTTGGTGGCTGCATGTGAGATGCATTGGCCAGGAATCTAACTCAGTTCTTTCACATGAAGGTGAGAATTCTCCCACTGAAACACTAGTGCCCTCATTTGTGTACCTACTCAGTACCAGCATCCAAGGATAACACTCGTGAGAAGAGCAAGTTTCCATCAATGGGTACAGATTCTGCAATATGCACTTTATATCAACTCTCTGATTTCATTCTCACCACAACCTATGAGGTAGATACTATTTTTGAGTCTCATTTTACAGTTGGGAAAACTGAGGAAAAAAAAAAAAAAAGTTGAATACATTGTCCAAAGTCTTGCAGGTGGTAATTGATAGAGCTGGGACTTGGACTCAACCCCTTAATTCTAGAGAGCCTGTATATATAAATACCTTTACTTGTCTGTCTCACTCTGGGGATAGAGCAGAAAACAAGACAAATGGGACTGAAAACACACCGATCTTTTATTCCTTGTTTTCTAGAAAGTAGTCCTCAGAAGGAAGATTGGACAATCTACTTCTGTAGTGATACTGCCTCGGAAACCTGAGGAGGGGTCACTATGAGTTGTATCCAAATTGACGGCAGTGGGTTTGGGTTTTTTTTTTTAGTCCTGTATTATAGACAGAATGTAAAAAACACATTATCTCTTCATGTCTCATATTTTTAAATATAATTTAATTTAGGAAGAAAGTCAAGTATGAGCTTTTAAATTTTTTTCTCTATATACTACACTTTATACTATGCTCAAATCCTATCTCTTCTAAAATGTTGCAGGAAAATAAATGGAATCATGTTAATCATGCACATAAATTCCTTTATGAAGTGTCCATACTCTGATATACTCTTAATAATTAGAAGGCAAGAAATCTAGCTAATACATGCTGTACTGCAAAATAATCACTGAGGGCAGAAAGAATTGAAAATATGAAAATCCATAGGAGTGATCTTTCAGAAAGCAGCACAGCTACTAGAGATAAAAATGTGCATTTTCCATCCAAATCTCTAGCCCATCTGGATTTTCACCCTAGATTTGGAGGGTGGTGCCAGGAAAGTGAGCACAGCCGACACGCCTCACTCTGTGGTCTGCGTAAGCCCAGCCGACGGTAGTGTTCATGCCATCACCTCTTCTGAGTTCTGGCCAGATGCCAGTGTGAAAGTGCCAGGACATGGCATTGACCAAGGGTGCTGGCCAGGTTTTCAGCCTGATAAGAGGGAGCAAACACCATCTATTCCAAAAGGAAGCTTGTTGTGACAAGGTTTATGACCCTTGTTCACTAAAGAAGGATGTGAAAAGAGCCAAAATAGTATTGCTTGAATCTCCATTTCTCTCAGATTTTCCAAATGCATCCTCTGAGGTACATCCAACACATGTATTGACAGGAACCACCAATGTGTTTCAGCAGGACCAGGATAATGCACAGATAGAAGAAAGGGGCTGCCCCCATAGTGTGATTTCAGCCCACAGATACCTTCCTATCTGCTAAGATCCAGGAATTCAAATTTGGGGTCTCCCATTTACACCCAAATATCTCTTTAGTCATAGTGACCTTAGAATATAGTTATTGTTTACCCAAGAGAATGCTAGAGGAAATGACAAAATTGTTTACAAAGGACTTTCATTAATGATGACTCAAGGTATTAATCACAGTATCATAATAACTTCAAAAACATTTTCTATAAATGTAAGGCAATGGGTGAAGCCATCTGCCAAGCTACACATTATGGTTGGTAATGTCACTTCAGACTAACCCAGAATAATAAGACAGTTACATTGATCATAATGGATATGTCATAACTGAACCCACCAGGGGTTTCATCTGGTAAAAACCTCATATGTTTCATGGAACAAAGATTATTATTTATGAGAAGATTATATTCAAGAGGTTCAGGGTAAAGAGACTTTTGAAAGGGATAGGGAAGCAAGAATAGGAAGGTAATATTGATGGATGTTTTCACAAGGGCTACTAGATTTTTTTTTTTTTTTAATCATTTGGAATATTTTTACTACACAAACTGTCTCCAGCAAAAAAAAAAAAAAGGAATTTGTTGGTGTAACTGAAAAGTCACGGGTATAGAAAACTACTAGACCTAGGTATTCAAATGATAGTACCAGAAATCTTGATCTCTTCATTACTCTTGGTTCTTTAATCCTATTCTCAGGCAAAGATGGCTCTCTTCCAGCACTTCTAGAAAATAGGGCTTGAATCTCATTGGCCTAGTTCGGATCATGCAGCCAACCCTAAACCAATCTTGATGGCCATTGCAATACCTTGTTCCCATTAGCTAGTTTGAGTCATGGGACCATCTCAAAACCAATCACTGTGGTCATTGCCCTACCTTACTCTTATTGACCAGATCCAGGTCACATATCTGCACATGGACTTAATGTGTGAGGTCAGCCTCACTTTAAGCTTATAAATTTAACTTTCTAAAAAGAAAATGAGGAGACTGTTACCAGAAGAGGAAGCTAATATTGGTCAAGAAAAACAATGAAGTCCACCATACTCTCTTCAATTTCTGCAGATGCTATCCCAGCTAATCCTGGAGATGAGATTACCACAACCCTATTCAAGATCAGTCAATATTGCTGGAAAAGAATTTGAAAGCTTTTGAACAATATCTCCTAAATATATTCCAATAAACATTAGTGCATTTAGGATTTAAAAGATGTCATGAAAGAAAGGAGTCTATACTAAAAAAAAAATTAAAAAAAAAAAAAAAAGTTTTGTTGAATTTTTTTTCCTGAAATGCCAATGCCAAACTCAAGACTTTTTCAGAGCCTTCTTACTATGTTGATAATTATTGTGAATCCCCATGAATGAAATGTGCAGTTTTCAGCATTTTCCATTCTTTCAGATGCATTATTTAGGAGATGCTGCCTTATAAATTTGCCATTCATATAATGGGACATAAAAGTTTGATGGAAGGGAGAGAAAGCAGACAGGACAAGGGAGTGTCCAGAACATCAGGACTGAAAAATGGCCTTTGCCATTTTTGGAGAGCCTAGGCCTGATCCAATATATTAAACGGCTTAGCCTCAGCTGCCAGACAGCAAAAGACTCAAGGTTGAAAGAAGAGGGACCACTAAGGCTAGCAAAGGTGAAGAGTAAGGAAAATAAATCAGATATAAAGAGAAAGGAGGAGAAGCTGTAGTCCAGATCAGCAAATTCAAGAGAGCAAAAATCTAGCTTGAAAAAGGGTGGGTCAGTATATAAAGGATCTGAACTCAAGGTTGTTAAGGGAGGCATAGTGACATACAGTGAGATTTCCTTAACATCAATTGAGTGTCTGGGTCATGGACCAGGGATACTCATCTCAGGTGATGGGATGGACCAGGGAAAAACAACCTAGGCAAGGGTAGGAGATCCAAGATCCAGAGTTGGAGTGGGAACCAGAGATCAAGGAACTGGGTAGAAAGGCAGTAAAAGTCCCTGGCCATGCCCAGTAGAAGTCTAAATTGGAGAGACTTCCTAATGCCATTGAGTTGATTCCAACTGATAGCAATCCTTTAAGGAAAAGCAGAACTTTCCCATAGAGTTTCCAAGACTATAAATCTTTACAGACACAGATTGCATCATCTTTCTCCAACAGAGTGGCTGGTGGGTTCAAACTGCTGACCTTTTGGTTAGCAGCCAAATCCCATGGGCTAATATTCACATAGTTTCCAAGAATCTTTATGTCCAGGAGCAGTGGTGGTTCAGTGGTAGAATTCCTGCCTTTCATGTGGGAGACCTGTGTTTATTCCACAGCCAATGTACCTCATGAACAAGGAGATCTGGTGGTGCTGTGCCTAAAGCATTTGGCTGCTAACTAGAAGGTTGATGGTTCAAACCCACCAGACATTCCAAGGAAGGAAGATTAGGAAATCTACTTCAGTAAAGATTTACCACCTTGGAAAGCCAAAAGGGTCACTATGAGTTGGAATTGACTCAATGGCAGTGGGCTGGGTTTCTTTTTGGCACCTCATGAACAACCACTACCAGTCTGTCAGTGGAAACTTGAGTGTTGCTGATTCTGAACAGGTTTCTGTTGAACAAGTTTCAGCAGAGCTTTCCAGATTAAGATGGACTAGGAAGAAAGGCCTGGCATCTACTTCTGAAAATCAGCCATTGATTACCCTTTGGATTATAAGGTCTTGTCTGCAATTGATCATGGGGCTGGTGCAGGACTAGGTAGGGTTTTTCCACTGTGTATGGGGTCACCATGAGTCAGAGGCCAACTCAATGGCAGCCTAGGCTAACAGTATCCATACCAAAATCCATCAGCTGGGAAGCAGCAGATTTCAAAACCAAATTTACTAGGGTGAAAGAGAGGAAATTCCATCATAATTCCATCTGCTGCAACTCTCTTTGCCCTTCATATTCCATGCTGTGCTATTTGCATGCTTCCTGTTTTCTCTCATACTGTCCCCTTTGTCTGTTCTTGTTTTACCTGGGCAACTCCAACTGGTCATTAAAGACCCAGCTCAGACACAATCTCCTGAAAGACACTCCTGATGCCCATCCATCTCTTTCTCTCTTCCAGGCTGAGTGTGGTGCATTTGCTTTATACTTCCACAGCACTGTGGTTAGCTATACCTCATTGTACTGAGTATACATACTTGTCTCTCGCCCATGGGAGTATGGTAGAAATGCAATAAATGTCTGTTGACCTAAACTGATTGACAGCAATAAGGTACACACAGAGTTAATTGACTAGCATGTAAAGTTAGAATTAAGTTTAGCGTATCCCAACATTTACTTTCTACTTGTAAATGTTGAAAGGCTACCCTTTCACATGTAGTTCTCATGACATTTGACCTCTGAAATAAAATTTAGAACACAGTGTCTTGGGGGGCTGACGCATCTTTCTGACACATGGTAATTACCCTTGAAAGGATCCCTCCCAACGAATCCCCTAAAAAACACCGCAGCTAAGATTTTGGCAGTGTTCATAAATCACTAACACTGGCTTCTCAGAAGTTTAGGAAGTTAGCAAGGACATTTGACAGAATTACTGCTTTTATTAATGCCATGGGCTTTTATTATTTATTTAAGATTACTAGTATCTGAAAACACATACACCAATCAAGCCTTCACCTAAATCACAAGGAATAGTATAAGATCCCTTCTTGATAGCAAATTCTTATTATTTGCTGCTCTTGGCAGAAGCTCTCCAAGGGGTATAAGTTGCTGGTTAAACCTCAGAAGGACTAAGGATGATTCAAAGTATCTTTTCCACTCCAAGCCCTATAAACATGAAACACATGTTTTGCAGTTCAATTGTTTTAAAATATTTCCCAACATGACCTTTATAAATATTTGGATGTCCCTCCCGCTCCAAGGAGTCAGTGACCGTTAGATAGAGGCCTCTAGGGAGATTTAATGAGGAAGTTCTCCCAGGGCAGGAACTCTGCCCTGAGAGCAAGTCAGACCCTTTAAGGAAGTGTGTTACCTCTTCCAGGTCACAAGGCTTCCAATTAGACCCTAATTACTAGAACACTCAATTATTCAATGTGACCTGAAAAGAACATAATGCTTCTCAAAGCTGGAAAAGCAGTCAGAACCTCAGATCTGCAAAGGGCTTCAGAAGTCATCTAGTTCAAAACTCTCCTTTTTCAGATGGAGAAAATGAGACTCAGAGAACAGAAGGGAGGAATCCAAGTTCACAGAATACACCTCCATTTTGAATCTGTTGAGTTGCTGTTGACAGCATCATTGAGTTGTCCTTTCAGGACAATGCAAGTTTGTTAGGTTTCCTTTCCTCTCTCTTTTCTGTCTCCAACTGAATTATCTTCCTCCTTCAGCCACTGAAGTGGGTGTCCCTTAGTATCCACATCCATCTTTCCCCTTTCTTCCCTACTCCCCAGTAAAACAAACTACTGCCACACCCCAAATCCAGAGCATACTTGTAAATCTGTGGCTTTGAATGTGTGTTTTCTCTCCACTTGGAATGTTCTTTTTTCCCTAGCAAGACTTAGAGACTTCTGTTCACTCTTTAAGATCGTAGTCATTTTCATTAACATTGTATAGCATCTCCTATGACGAATTCTAATGATTTGTCATTTATTTGTCTCCCTGACTAAGCAGTGGCCCTGACACAATGCCTGTGACATGGGCATTCTCTGTCACTTCACAGTTTATTTCACTCCCACAGTTTCCACTCCAATTCTACTCTAATAAAGCCCCAAGCCTATATTACCTGGGCCATTCTCCTTGCATATTCCAACTCTCTGCTAAATATTCCACCTACATCTCAAGCTCAACATTTCCAAATCTTAAGCCATGTTTTCCCTTACCCACCCACCCACCACCCCAATATCTACACCTGGCCCTCACATACACTTCAATGATGCTACAACCATCCTGTCAGTAACCCAGATTCAAAATCCAAATTTTTCACTGACTCCTCCTCTTCACCTGCCTCTGAACAATGACCAAACCCTTTTCATTTCTACCTTGACCGTATCTCTAGGAGCCATTACTCTTCTTCCTTTATTGAGACCACAGCCTGAATTCAGGCTCTCATTACCTCTTGTTGGATCCTTTTCAAGACCTTCCACTCTGTTCACTCAATCCCTGTTCTCACTCCCCCATGCTGCCCAACATAGTCATGCTAGAATAATTATCCCCAAGGGCAGCTTGGTCATTCCCTCGTTCATAACTTTTTAGTGACATCCTTGCCCACAGGTCAAACACTTTACTCTTTAGTATTCAAAATGTGGAGTCAGATCAGACCCATAGCAACCCCTCTTTGGGTTTCCAAAGCAGTATCACTATGGAAGTAGATCATCCAACCTTCCCTCCGAGAAGCGGCTGGTGGGTTTGAACTGCCAGCCTTCTGGTTAGCAGTCAAATGCCTTAGGCACCATGCCACCAGAGCTTCTGTGCAATTTAACATTAACTGCATTTCTGTTCTTACCTCTAAGAACTCCAATTACTCATCCTAGCTTCAACCATAACCTCATCACTACACACTGCATTTTTCTACTGTATTTCTCTTAGAATTTCCAACTTACAGACCCTTCTCATTAACTGTCAGCTAAAATTCAGCTCGGTATGTTACATCTCCCATAAAGTAACCAATTCCAAATCCTAGGATTAAAGTTCCTTTTTTATAACTTAGTTTTATATGATACCATTTTCTCCAGTACTGTTTGTTTGTTTCTTTTTTAGGTGGGTTGGGGTAGTTGTGAGTCTTATCTACCCTACTAGACTAAACACCATCAGGTTAGAAATCCTAGCAACCTCCACAGTGTCCACCATATTATTTGGCACATAGTAGGCAGCTGATACATGTGCATGGAAATATATAAGAAACAGAAATCTACATAACTACCACATTCATGAATTCTAAGACTCATATATTTTCAACTATTATCTCTGAAATTAGAATGTATCTTAGGCTCATAGATGTCATAATAATTAACTAGCAGTATTTTTCTCTAGTAATACATAAAATAACAGTGCCTCTTGCAATGAAGTATCTCTTATGTTCAAAGAAATGAGGTATTGTAGAGTATAGCCATATATCAGGCCCACCTAGTGAAAAAAGAAAAAAAAACCTCCTTAAATGAGCCAATTGTTGTGGGAAAAACATTATCATTCCTACCAGAAGACAAATATGATTGACCCACTGATTATTAAGCACCCAAAGAATATCCTACTCTTTCAATTAGCTCTTTGTCTACTATACAATGGTCCTGCATGTTCTAAATGTAAACTAATCTCAGTAGATATAAAATGTTTGAGAAGGATGAGGCTGCACCTAACCTCTCTGATGTGATAAGAACAGAACTCTAAATAAGTTATGTATTCAATTAATATTTATTCATTAATCTATCTTTAATGTAAACCAAAACTTCAAACAATATAGTCACCTTTGAATCGATTCTGACATATGGCAACTCCATGTGTTGTACAGTAGAACAGCACTCTATAGGGTTTTCATGACTGTGATCTTTCAGAAGTAGATCACCAGGTCTTTCTTCTAAAGTTTCTTTGGGTCAACTCAAACTGCCAACTTCTTAATTAGCAGTGGAGCATTTAACCATTTGCATCTCACCCAGGAACTTTTCCTTTAACATTGTTGTTTTTAATTGCCATTGAGTCATCTCTGACTCATAGCAACTTTATGTACAACAGAATGAAACAGTGTCGGGCCCTGTGCCAGCCTCATGATCCCTACTATACCTGAGCCCATCACTGCAGCCACTATGTCAATCCATCTTGTTGAGGGCCTTCCACTTTTTCATTGACCCTCCACTTTACCAAGCATGACATCCTTCTACACAGAATGGTCCCTTCTGACAATACGACCAAAGTAGATGAGACAAAAACTGGCCATTCTCACTTCAATGGGGCATTCTGGTTGCACTTTGTCCAAGATAGATTAGTTAGTTCTTTTAGCAGTCTACAGTACTTTCAGCATTCTCCGCCAACACCACAACTCAAAAGCATCAACTCTTCTTCAGTTTTCCTTATTCCTTGTCCAGCTCTCATGTGCATATGAGGTGACTGAAAATATTATGGCTTGGGTTAGGCACATCTTACTCTTCAAGGAAATATCTTTGCTCTTCAGCACTTGAAAGAGGTCTTTTACAATAGATTTTCCCAATGCAATATGTCTTTTGATGTCTTGTCTGCTGCTTCCATTGGCTTTAATTGTAGAACCAAGTAATATGAAGTCTTTGACAACTTCAGTCTTTTCTCCATTTATCATGATGCTGCTTTATTAGTTCAGGTGTGAGGATTTTTGTTTTCTTTATATTGAGGTGTAATCCATACTGCAGACTGCATAGTCTTTAATCTTCATCAGTAAATGCTCCAAGTCATCTTCACTTTCAGCAAGTAAAGTTGTGTCATCTGTGTCTCAGTTTTTAATGAGCCTTCCTCCAATCCTGATGCCACATTCTTCTTCATATAGTCCAGCTTCTCAGATTATTTGCTCAGCATACAGATTGAATAAGTATGGCGAAAGGATACAACCCTGACCTATTTCCCTTCCTGACTTTAAACTATGCACTATCCTCTTGGTCTATTGCAATAACAGCCTCCTCGTCTATGTACAAGAGTACAATTAAGTGTTCTGGAATTCCCATTCTTCTCAATGTTATCCATAATTTGTTATTATCCACACAATTGAATGCCTTTGCATAGTCAATAAAACACAAGAAAACATCTTTCTGATATTCTTCTCTTTCAGGCAAGATCCATCTGACATCAGCTATGATATTCCTCACTCCACATCCCCCTCTGAATCCAGCTTGCATTTCTGGAAGTTCTCTGTCAATATACTGCTGCAACCATTTTTGAATTATCTTCAGTAAGATTTTACTTGCTTGTGATATCAACTATATTGTTCAATAATTTCCACACTCTGTGGGATCACCTTTCTTTGGAATGGATATAAATATGGATGTTTGCATAGCAACCCCTCCTTGGGTTTCTGAGGTAATATCACTACAGAAGTAGATTGCCCAACCTTCTTTCCAAGGACTGGTTAGCAGTCAAATGTCTTAGGCACTACACAACCAGAGCTCTGTGGTAAAGTAGAGGGTCAAGGAAAACCTTCAATGAGATGGATTGACATAATAGCTTCAACAATGGGCTCAAACAGATGAACAATCATAAAGATGGCATAGGACCAGTTAACATTTCATTCTGTTATATGTAAGGCCACCATGAGTCAGGGCCAAACGGAAGACAATTAACAACAAAACATTTCATACCCTCTTGGTGTATGTGTAGTGTCTGTCATTAGTCTTGATATCAAAACCAAATTTTGGGTAAGAATTCATCCTGTTTCTCTAGGGCAGCCACAGAGTAGATACTATTATTAACCCCTTCTTATCCTATGGAGGACCTCTGGTGGTGTCATGTTTAAGGTATTTGGCTGTTAACCAGAAGGTCAGTGGTTAGAACCCACCAGCTGTTCCATGGAGGAAAGAAGAGGTAGTCTGTGTCCGTAAAGATTTATAGCCTTGGAAACCTAATGGGGGTTGCTATGAATGAGAATCAACTTGATGGTAGTGAGTTTTGTTTTGTTTTTTTCCTTCTATGGAGAACTGAGATGTAAGACTTCACCAAGTCACACAAGAAGAAAATGGCAGAGCTAACTAAAATGCCCCCACATTTTATTCCTTCTGACTGGGTTATCATTAAGAATCTTCTACCTTATCTCTTCCTCTAACTTCTCCTTCCTTCAATCCCTTCTCCAAACAAAAATCAACCGCAACTAATAGCTCAGTACATCTTCTTCCTTTTTATCCTGTTTCCACATTCCAATAGTTGGAGGCTACACTGACTCAATCTACTTTTCTAGACTGAACTCAATAGCTCCTTTGTAAAAGTCTCCACAGGTCCTCAAGCAGTATGATCTTTGTTCTGTACTTTCACTGACTCTTTACCATATAGTGCATTACAATAATTAACTGCTGTAATGCACTTATTTGTTCACATATTCATCTCCTCCACTAAAGTCTATGCTTCTAATACAGTGTTGGACATAGAGAGAAAATGGAAAGAAGAAAAAGAGAAGTCTGATAATGAAAGTAGGCAACAGAATGGAGTCTGATGAAAATGTACTTTTGTTCCAATCACCTCAGTAGAAACACTTTCCCAAGAACATTATAGTGCATTTGCTCCTGTACTCACAAGCTATTATATTATATAGTTCTCTACTTCAAAGTTTACTTCCCACAGTTTTCTGAATTCTTATAATGTACACTTAAATTGTAAATTTATAATAACTTCCCAAACAGTCGCCTCACGTCCCATTTCTCCTCTTTCTAATCTATGAATTTTCATATAAAAGAAATCACTGTCTCTAGCCCCTAGCTGTTATCCATTTGGAGGCAGAAGAGAGTGGTCATTTTTGCCAGATGTCCATGCCATCATTTAAGTCAGTAGATTTAATCAATCCATCAAACCTTTTCCCACCATCTCAGTAATGTGTAAGAAGTTACTAAAGAATGAAATGGTTTCCTGTATCAGTGGCACCAAAAAAAGCAGAAAAATGATGACTTTCCCATTAGAAGTCCCATAGCCTAACATGTCTCCTAGAAGCTAAAATCATTCTACTTACCTGAGTGAGGGCATTATCTTCCTGCCCCTCCCCACAACATCCACATACATACACACACACAAACACACACACACATACATACATACACACACATTGCTTTCAGTCCTACTTCTCTTATAGAGGTTTGTTGGATGAAGAAGAAAACAAGTGGTTTGAGAGAGTTTCCAAACCCTCTTTCTTAGAGCTGGGAGGGCCTAGTCCAGGAATCTTCAGTCAGGAGTTGATGTGAACCTTCTCATTGCCCTTGAACCTTAATCAAATTAGTTTCTAATCAACCATAAATGCTCCATTCCTTTTGTAATTTGCCATCTTTTCCAGCAGAAAGAAAGGAATACTGAACCCATGGTGCTTCCTTGCTTGGTCCTTCCCTCAGAGAATCCTTCCCTCAGCCTCATACCACTGATGTAAAGGTTTTAACAGTGAGGAATATCACATACAACATCAACATCTCTACAAACGGAATTGACGACCTTGAATTTGCCCACTGAGAAATATTATGGTCATTGACTCTGAAATTATCAAACTCATATTATTGACCAAACTTACCAGACAGTTCAATCAAATAACCAGTTAAGTCAATAAAATAATTTAAAACCACTGATCTCACCTGTCTTAATTTGCTGACAATTTTATCATTGTCTGAACACACAGACTATACTATTCAATGCTGAAGGCAACAGAATGATGACGATGAAAATAGATGAAGTTTTGTTCCATAACATCGATGAACCTATGAGATCAAGGATTTGTCTTAAATGACAAACCTTCTAGTTTATTTTAAAAAAAAAAAAAAAAGTATCACCAGACGTCAGTATCTTTCCTACAGTCATGAAATTATTCTATTGCAAAACAAGTATAATTAGTTTACTATTCTATCAACTATACAGGTAACTTGACTTTAAGAACTTCCTTTTATGGACCAACATTGGTAATCTAAAACATTACATTGAGATACAACTCATGAATTCATCTGAATAAGGATATTTATGCCACTCTCCAAGGACTTCCAGATAAACAGTCTGATTACTAGATTGAGGGAGGCACTGGAGCACAGAGTTCTGGTCATTTGAGGACCAATTCTGCAGAATCAAAAGCCTATATACATGGAATAACTCAAGTTGGAAATCAGATGGTGTTAAACTCCATTGACGAGGTTGAGCACAAAGGACCAAGCTTTTTAAGAGTATCATTTTTGGTGTAAACGTAATGTTTTTCAAAGGATCAAAGACAGGCAAGGGATGCAAATTCTCCATTTGTGATTTTGCATGTATAACTTAATTTATATATGCAAATTTGGTTTTGTGAGTGTATACAAACAAAAACAAAAAAACAGAGAGGTGCTGTCAAATATTTCCTCCTTAATACCAGTCTACTTTGAGCTTTTAATTGGGTAAAATGGTATTATTTAGTCACAACTAAGAAAATATACCTAGAAAATTGGTGTGAAGAAAATAAAATTATGTGCAGTGTAAAATTCAGAGGGCTAATAATCTGATGTAAAGCAAAACTGAAGGTTAAAGATCATATGTTTCCCCTTAACATGACCAGAATAATGAATGAATGGAAAGGCTGAAAACGATTTCTATAAGATGAGACTTTCGATTTCATGCAATTTTTGGACTTAAATTATTTTTCTATTCATCAAGTGTATCTGTGTCCTTTATGCCTGCTTTCTTATTTTAAATCTAAACTTATAGGCAGTCTCCCAAGGATGTGAAAGAATAAAAAATCATTTTAAGGACACCTTAAGAAACTGAGAAGTACCTACATCCCTGTTAACAAAATAAGAGACATGGCTCACCTAAGAACAGCAAAACAAATAATGCAAAACTGTTGTTATGCCCAGAGAAATATGTTTTATAACAATGTACTGAAGGAACTGCTGAAAGTTATTAATGGGGGTAGTTTTGGATACACATTCTTATCTGGGCTGAATCCTAGACTTTATTTAATTATCCTGTACATGCAGAACAATGTACAAATCCAGATCCTATCAAGATATGGAAATAATTTTCATTTTTGCCCATTTCCTCCTTTATTCTAAGATATGCTGCAAATAAGCACTTTTTAAAATGTGTTAAGATTTCTATTGAGAGATCAAACAATTTTTCAACCCATCTGTCATCAATCAGTATTTTTAATTTAAAAAATATATTAGAAAACAAATGCTATTCTTGGCATTATGTATGAGTGAGAAGAAAATATGACCTTTACCTCTTTTCCTAAGTCTTTACAGAGTTGAAACTCCAACCCCAATGAGGCAGTTTTGCCAAGTTGAACCCACCAACTTAAGCCTCCCTGTAGCTATGAATAGCCAGAGAATCCATGAACACCTCCAAAGCAACTACTATTGTTTTAGCTCACACAAGCCAATTTAGATCTTGCAGCTACAGGGACCTATTGATTTCCCATGAATAGAAGAACTTTCAGTTAATCAGGGATCTTGAAGAGAAGCCCAGGTTCCCTGTATCATAATTAGGAGGAAGACCAAACTATTATGCCCAAGTATCCTTGGGAAGTTGTGTAAATTCCTGGATAGCACAATGTCACAAAATTGAAAGACACCATAACAATTGTTGAGCCCAATCTTTCAATAGATGCATGAATTCCCTAGGCAACATTTCCAGTTAGATGTTTGGTGCCTACCTTAACACTTCTAATATTTTGTAATACACTTTAGGAAAGCATTTCTCAAAGTGTGGTTTATGGACCCCAAAGGTTCCCTGAGGCACTTCCAGGGATTTGCACAGTGCCTAAAGAATTTAACTGTTAACCAGAAGGTTGGTGATTCAAACCCACCAGCCACTCCATGGAAAGAAGATGGGGCAATCTACTTCCATAAAGATTTACTGCCTCGAAAACCCAATGGGGGTTGCTATGAGTCATAATCAACATGATGGCAATGAGTTTGGTTTTATGGTTCTTTGGAGGTCAAAAGAACTTTCAAAATAGAGCAAAGGCATCATTTGCCTTTTTCTACATGTTGATACCTGCACTTATGGTGCAAAAGCAATGATTTTTGAAGCTACTGGTATCCTCGCACAAATCAAAGAGTAGCACTGAACTGAACTAGCCATCATTGTACTCTTCACTATCACCCATGCATAAGAAGAAAAAGAAAAAAGTCAGCTTTACTGAATGACCTTGATGAAGCAGTAAAAATTATTTTATGAAATCTGAATTCTTACATACACCTTTGAAAAATATTCTATTTGATAAAATGGGAGAAACACATAAAATACTTTTCTGCATATTCAATAGTGATGCTTGCTTTGTGCAATTGAGTTGCAAGCTGAAGTTGTCACTTTTTTCATGGAACTCCATTGTTACTTGAAAGAATGATTGACCAATTAAGTATAGTTACCCAGACTCGGGTATGTGGCCCACAAATTTAAAAGAAAAAAATCAAATAAGTCTTTCAGTTCAAGGTAAACTACTGGTAATATTTGTTGCCAATGATAAAATTTCAGAAAAGCAGGCTCTATACTAAGGAGATTTGCTTCACGACAAACAGCAATGCCTTTGCTAGTAAAGAGCATGAGTTCCAAAATTTGCTTCCACAGCTTCCTTACCAAATGGAATCTTGGTTCAAAGCAAAGGGATTAATCTAGGGCATTTTGTTCTCTGCTCTGTCAGTGGCAAGGCTTTTCTCCTGTTTCAAGTGACATGAGCTACAAGACTCCAATTTTCTTGTCCTAGTCAAAAAGATTTTCAAGTTGCCAGGGATGCATCCAACATGATTCAACAGAATCTTCCCTATTCTTAGCCACTTAGGCCCTGAAAGAGTGACCCTCCCCATAGCTGAGTTGGGCGCTGGCACACTGTAAAGGAAACAGGACCAAGACAAGCTCTCTGCCTCACTGTCATTAACCATTATGAATGCAGAAATTTCCCCAACTTTCTTTAGATTGGATTCCCCCAAAGAATTTGCTATTCTGCAACATGAACATGAAAATTTATTACAATGAATTTCAATGTGCAAGATACAAGGCAGAATAGAAATCAGAAGGATATAAAAATCTCTTTAATTAAAAAAATGCAAAATGAGAGAAAATTTAGTTTTGTGTTATTTTGATTTATTCATTTTCTTTTTAATGTCTGCCTATTTAAAAAAAAAAACAGATAATTACATAAAACAAAAAAATGTTTAGAGATTCCTTATAACCAGGAACTGAAGAGTAATTGATAGTAGCATTTCTTAAATAAGACAAGTTAATATCAGCCAAGGGTCTAGGTCACAATCATCCAGTAGAAATATAGGCATCTATAGCAAATTAGGGAAACTGATCATCTAAAATTTTCTAGTAGCCACATAAAAAGTAAAATGAAATAGATAACATTAATTTTGATAATATATTTTATTTAACACAACTCACATACGTTGGTTATGTGTTCAGGAGTAATCAGTCCCTGGAGAAGGATATCACGCTTGGTAAAGTCAGAGATAAAGAAGAAGACTCTCAACAAGATGGATTGATACCGTGGCTCCAATGATGGGCTCAAGTATAGCAACAATTGTGAGGATGGCACAGGATGGGCAGTGTTTCATTCTATCATACGTAGGGTCACTATGAGTCTGAACCAACTCAATGGCACCTAACAACAGCCACAACATTTAACACAAAATATCTTAAATAATATTTCAATACATAATCAACATGAAAATACTAGTGGGATATTTTGCATTATTATTCATACTAAGTATTCTAAATTGGATGTCAGTATGTTACACTTGTTACACATCTCAATTAGAGCTAAGGACATCAGGTGCTCAGTAGACACATGAGGATCTTGGCTACCAAGTTGGACAATGAAGATCAGATAAATCATTATTGGCTTTGTGGCGGGGGGGCTTGAGGAGTGAAAATGAGTGTCTTTTTTAATAAAAGCTACATGTTCAGGAAGGAGAGTATAGCTCGTACAAACTAAAATATCAAAAAGAATTATGAAAAAATTTAATTAGTTAAGAAAATTGTCATGAGTCATTGAGCAGTTGATATAGTATATAGACAGCGTTCCAATTGCCTGATAATCTTTAACTCAGCCCTTGGGTTTTATGGACATTCCTTTTCCATGGTTATAGGAACACTCAGGAGCTCACCCAAACTCTAATTGGACTGAGTTAAAATTGTGAAGTATGGCTTTGGCAGCCACAGCCTCTCCTTCCTGCAATTCCAACTCCTCTTGCATTTCTTTTCCAGATCCCACTGTTTCCAAACTTCTTGGACACTGCCATCCTCAAAGGACCATCCATCCAATGAGCAAATTTGGACTCAGACACTAGTAATTGCTGTGGAATCTGCTCTTCCACCTGCCGTGAGTCTTTCTCCTTTTCTCTAATAGCAGCCCTGTTATTCTCTGGTGAATCATCCTTTCTCACTCTCAGTGCATGTGATTGAGGTTGAGCTCACCTACCCCATCAATCCAGGTAGGCATATGATTTAGCACCCACAAACAATATAAGCTATCCCTGGGCCATGGTGACCAGCTGAGGAATGAGCACATGAGCCAAGTCAGCCAGATCAGCATTTTACCTCCAGGACATCACCATGGGCAACAAGGAAATTACTGTTCTTCTCCTGGGGATGCTGAGTGAACCATCTTGTTACCATTTGGAGAAAAGACTGTTTGTGTGAGGCCAACAGAAAGAAAAATAGGTTTAAGATATGGAAAGGTGATATTCTCTTAATATCACTTAAGCAGCTAGTTCTGATAATACAGGTTTTTATTAAGTCATTTTGAACTGGGTTTGATTAAATCAATTTCAATGGAATTTTCTGTCACTTGCAACCAAGAATCTTAACAAATAGAGTACTGTATTAACTTAATCAATTATGAAAAGATACCACCAACCACCAACACCATCAGAAGAGGACAGTCCCTTACACAAAGATGGGAATTATCGATGAAGGAATTTCAGGCACCAATGGCAAATTAGGGAACCTGATATTTACAGCCAGGAAGTTCTAAACCAACACACATACAGGTTCTAAAAATATCACATAGGTAACGTAACCATCTACCATCTCTCTGAGTAAGACCAATTTACAATTTTACTTTCTCAGTCTACTAAACTTTCATTTACTTATTTAAGCCCAGGGTAAAAAATATCTTAATGGGCCACAGACTTTTCATCAGTACAAGGCCAGAGATGAGGTCTCACCACTATGAGATTAAATACCCATGCCTTATAAGGAGCTCTGGTAGTGGAGTGGTTAAAGCACTCAGCTGCTATCCAAGAGGTCAGGGATTCGAACCCATCAGCTGTTCCATAGGAGAAAGATGAGGCAATCTGCTTCCAAAAAGATTTACAGCCTGAGAAACCCTGTCAGCAGTTCTATTCTGCTGTATAGGGTTGCTATGAGTCAGAATCAACTTGATGGCTGTGGGTGAGGGAGTACTTGACAAATAAGCAAGGATTGCATTGTACATTGAACTACATGTTTTTCAATTCACTAATTTCCCAAGTTTGTGATGAATCTCTCAGATTATAGAGCCTCCTTCATCCAATTATCCTTTGGCCTTTCTATAATATTTATCTACTAATTTTATCTTGCTGCTTAAAAACTTTTCATAGAAATAGAATAATAATTAAAGTCTTTACCATCATCATCTCTTCTGCAAACCCTTTCTAGACAACCCTACCTACTCACTGTAGGATTAATACATCTCTGGTGTATATGTTAATCTTCAATGTGGTTAAGTTGAGGGACCTTCTTTATATGTTTAGGTCCTCTCTACCTAGTCCCACATTATAAATTCCTTGAGATTAGGGACTTTGTTTTCTGCATCTTTGAATCCACAATGCCTGGCAAAGAAACAGACAAAAGCACTCAAAAGTTGTTTACAAAATCCATTGATTTCCAGAAACTGGTGCCAACTTGCCTTTCCACCATCCTGAACATCTTCACTGTCCCTCTGTTGCAGCTATAAAAGATGGCTTAGTAAAAACAACCCTGTGGAAATCAAACAGTATGACTCCATCATGTCATTAAGGGAAAAAAAAAAAAAGAGCTAGAATGTTGTTGGGGACCTACAACAGCTCCAGACCTTAGCAGCTGGGAAGCATCAGTAGAGGGACAGTTTTACTCTAGTGTTTGACAAATAATGTGGCTCCTCTTTCTACTGCACATTACTACTTGTACTGTCTTCTTTACCTTCTATTCTCTGCATTTTATCCTTTTACGTAGTTTCTGCTTCTTTGTAATTTCTACTTCTGCATGTCATCAGCTTACTCATAATTCCCTTCTCTACATTATGGTTTTTCCTGGTGTACATACACCCTCTCAGCTTCACTTCCCAAACTTACCCACAAGGACCCACTGCGATCAAGCCCATTCCAACTCATAACAACCCTATAGGATAAAGTAGAACTTCCTCCATAGGGTTTCCAAGGTTGTAAATCTTTATGGAAGCAAAATGCTTCATCTTTCTCCCATGGCATGGCTGGTGGGTTCTAACAGCCAATCTTTGATTTGAAGCTGAATTCATTAACCATGCACCACCAGAACCCTTTTTTCAAACTTTGCTGCTAGATAATTTCTTTGTTTCACCAGGACCAAGATAAATAAATTCCCAGGACCAAGATCATAATCCACCCAGCTTGTTCTTCTTTGTGCACTTTTTGCAGAGCTTTTCAGGTCATTCTATAGAATGGCTGCCTTGGAATCAGCTATCTTTCTCTTGTCCAGTTAGAATTGCCAATGAGGCAGGACCACATGGCAGAAAACAGTTCTACCCCAAAATCATCCTTAACTGAGGCCAGGATTATGTCAGGCACCCTCTAATTGTTCAACATTCCAAACAAAATCATATGTCTCAAACACTATACTCATAGATCTTGTTAAATTGCACCCTCAGTCAGAAATGTTCTTTCATCCTTCTTCTCCAGATGAAATCTCATCTTTTGTAAGATCTGATTCAAATACTACCTACCCTATGAAAACGACAGTAGTGGTCCAGTGATAGAATTATTACGTTCCATACAGAAGAATCAGGTTTGATTCCCAGCCAATGCACCTCATTCACATTCACTACCCATCTGCCAGTGGAGGCTTATATGTTGCTATATGCTGAACAGGTTTCATCAGAGCTTCCAGACTAAAATGGAGTAGGAAGAAAGAATTGATATACTCCTGAAAATCAGCCAATGAAAACTCTATGGATCACAATGGTCCAATATGCAACCAATCATAAGAATGGTATAGGACTGGACAGCTCTCATTCTGTGATGCATAGGGTCACCATGAGTAAGGGACAACTCATGTACAGCCAACAATAACAACAACTCTATGGACACTTTCCTGAATCTCCTAATGACTACCAAAATCTCATTTTTCCTAAAATCTCAAAGCATTTGCTGCCTTTATTTTAGTATTTATCACATTTTTTTCCTAGATGGTAGATATTTACATATGCTTTATTTTTCTTCTGGATTATACAGTTCTTAAAGGCAGAACTATGCCATTCTTATTTTTTCCCACAGTACACCTAACCTAATGCCTCAAAAATTGCGATACTCAATAAAATGTGCTGAAATGAATTTAAAATTATTATTAAATTCTATTCTATCTGGAAAAGTCCATGTACATAGTCACTGTTTGTGTTGTTGAAAAAATGTTATTTGCAATTAATTTATCATACAATCTCTGGCATTATTTCTATCACCAAGGCTACATCTATGGAAAGAGGCAATGGAAAAGCTCAGTATCATCAGTCAAAATAAGGCCAGGAGCTGACTGTGGAACAGACCATCAACTACGCATATGCAAGTTTAAGTCAAAGCTGAAGACAATTAAAACAAGCCCACAAGAGGCAAAATAAGACATTGAGTACATTGAACATCAATGACCAAAGATCAGATCAGTTATGGAATGACATCAAGAACATCATACATGAAGAAACAATAGTTCATGAAAAAGACAGGAAAGGAAGAAAAAATCAAAATGGATGTCAGCAGAGACTCTGAAATTTGCTCTTGAACAGAGAGTAGCTAAAGTGAACAGTAGAAACAATGAAGTAAAAGTTCTAAACAGATTTCAAAGGGTGGCTCAAGAAGACAAAGCAAAATATCATAATGAAATGTGCAAAGAGCTGGAGTTAGAAATCAAAAGAGAAGAACACCCTTGGCATTTCTCAAGCTGAGAGAACTGTAGAGAAAATTCAAGCCTCAAGTTGCAATACTGAAGGATTCTATGGGTAAAATGTTGAATGAGGCAGGAAGCATCAAAAGAAGATGGAATGTGCACAAGTGGTACAGACAATAAAGATAAATACTATTACATACACAGTAGTACATTATCAGTAATATCAAATACTAATCTATGGGTGGATACATAGGTAGACAGGCAAGAAGATCAGGTATGAATGGGCTAATGGGAACAGATCTATGACTGCACATAGTTTGGCAGATGATATTCCTACATAACTATTTGTATGTGCTATAAAAATGTCTATACACAGTATAAAGCTAACAGGGAGGAAAGTTAGGATAACTTCTAAGCCAAAATTAAGCCCTTTGAGGGAATGAGTTGTGGGCCTGTGGGGTGGGGACCATAGTCATGGGAGACATCAAGCTCAATTGGAACAATATAGCACACAAAAATATTGTTCTATACCTTCTGTGAGTAGTGACTAGGGTCTTAAAAGCTTTTGAGCAGCCAGGTGAGATGCAACTATTGGGGGAAAAAAAGAAAAAGAAGAAGATGTCAGGAATACACAGTCACTGTACCAAAAAGAATTGGTCGATGTTCAACCATTTCAGAAGATAGCATATGCCCAAGAACCGATGGTATTGAAGGAAGAAGTCCAGGCTGCAATGAAGGAACTGGCAAATAAAAGTAATGGAAAAAAATTGAAAAGGAATTGACAGAACACTCATTGAGATGTTTCAACAAATGGATGCAGCAGCACTGGAGTCATTCACTCATTTATGCCAAGAAATTTAGAAGACAGCTACCTGGCCAACCACCTATGTATTTGCACCCATTCCAAAAAAGGTGATCCAAGAGAAGGCAGAAATTGTCAAACGCTACCATGAATATCACATGCAAGTAAAATTTTGCTGAAAATAATTCAAAAACAATTGCAGCTATACATAGACAGGAAACTGACAGAAATTCAAGCCAGATTCATAAGAGGATATGGAACAAGGGATATCATTGCTGATGTCAGATGGATCTTGGCTGAAAGCAAAGAATACCAGAAAATTTACATGTGTTTTTATTGACTATGCAAAAGCATTTGATGTATGGATCATAACAAATTATGGATAACATTATGAAGAATGGGAATTCCAAAATACTTAATTGTGCACGTGAGGAACCTGTACATGGACCAAGAGGCAGTTGTTCAAATTGAACAAGGGGACACTGCATGATTTAAAATCAGGGAAGGTATGTGTCAGGGCTGTATTCTTTCACCATTTTTATTCAATCTATATGCTGAACAAATTTGAGAAACTAGACTATATGAAGAAGAATGCAGAATTAAAATTGGAGGAAGACTCAGTAGCAACCTGCAACATGGAGATGACACAACCTTGCTTGTTAAAAGCAAAGGAGACTTGAAGCACTTACCAATGAAGATCAGAGACTACAGCCTTTGGTATGGATTACATCTCAACATAAAAAAAATAAAAATCCTCAATAAGAGAGAAGATGGTGTCTTACCTGTACCCCATACGTTAGTTCCCTCTAGCATCTTAGTGCGAAAAACTAGGTGCAGCAGTTTGAAGCAGGGATTCTGTTGCTGGAAACAACTCACTATTTCAGAGTATGACAAACTCAGGGAAGTAGGATTAGAAAAGAGGAAGAGGCAGTGTAATTACCTGGAAAGAATAAAAATAGGCTAAACTGCCCTGCAGAGCACTGACTGACTGGTAGACGGGGCATCAGAGGGCTCCCTGGGGCAGTGGAGAGAATGCAACAGAGGACGTGCAGCCACTCTCCGATCTACCTTCAGCACCCGCTTTTATCCATAAACTATGGACTACTGGGAATGAGCAAAACCCCTCTGGCACTGAATTGGGAGCAGAGAAGGAACATGCAGCAAGTGGGTGGGACCTGGGATGAACTTGTGACATGGACCAGGACAGCTATTCCAGGACAGCTTTCTGGCACAGCGGGGCCTGGAGTATGGAGTTTTTGCAGCTGTCTGAACCTGGTGGAAAGTGGCAGCCCCCTAATCATTGGGGTCTTTGCCAAACTTGAGGTGTGGGCCCATGAGTAACAGTATAATGTCATCATTAGCAGCCTATTCAAAGCCCTGGAAATGGCTACTGGCACCTTGGAGCTTTTTATTCTCTTTTCTTCCTCCTTTCCCCACCTCTCCCCCTGCCTCACCCAATAGAAAAAAATACATTAAGCCACCATAACACCTGCTGGCTTGACTCGTAAACTCTCATCATGACTAACAGAGACCTGCATCCACACACAGTGACTCCATCATCACAAAGAAAACTGCAGAGCAACCCAGCACACTTGAATTAATAACCAAAAAAATAAAATACACCAGATCCACCTTTCCAAAAATATTAAATCGTAAAACCAAGACAAAACAAATCAATACATAACCAACAGTTAAAGACAACCTCAAAATGTCTAGGAAACAACAGGCAACCTCAAATCAAACAAAAAAACAAACAAAAAACAGGACAAAACATTAGAAGCAAAACCACAAACAAAAATATCATTATACATGGTAGAAGAGGAGACAATAGAATTATACAAGAAGGAATTTAGAAGGTATGCTTATAGAATTCCACAAAAGCTTAAGGAAACCCCAAACAAAATCAAGAAAAATACAGACAGTACCCTGGAAAAAGTCAGGAAAACAATTCAAGAACAAAATAACAAGATTAATACACAATCAGAACTCATACAAAAACAGCAGTTAGAAATCCAGAAGATGAATACCAAAATTAGAGAATTACACAACACACTGGAAGCACAAAAGAATAGGCTAGAACTGGCTGAAGAAGTATTTCCCAACTAGAAGATAAATCCCTGGACACAAGCCTCTATGAAGAAAAGTCAGAACAAAAATTTAAGAGAAATGAAGAGAACCTAAGACTTATTCAGGATGACATGAAAAGAAACAATATATGCCTCACTGGAATCCCAGAATAAGAAGAGGTTAAAAAAACTACTGAGAAAATTGTGGAAGACTTACTAACAGAAAATTTCCCCCATATCATGAAGAAAGAAAAGATATTTGTCCAAGAAGCTCAAAGAACCCCATATAGGATAGATCACAAGTGAAAAACACAGAGGCATGTCATAATCAAACTCTCCAAAAACAAAGACAAAGAAAGAATCTTGCGAGCTTCCCAGACAAAAGAAATATTATTTATAATAATAAAACAGTTAGGCTGAGTTTTGATTAATCAGCAGAAACCATTCAGGCAAGAAGGCAATGGGACAGCATATATAAAACACTGAAGGAAAAGAACTTCCAACCAAGAATCCTATATCCAGCCAAACTGTCCATCAAATATTAGGGCAAAATCATGGCATTCTCAGACAAACAGAAATTAAGGGACTTTGTGAAAACCAGACCAACCCTACAAGAAATGCTTAAGGAAGTCTTTCCAATAGAGAACCGACAACAGAGAACAACAAAATCAGGACACATGACATCAACACTAAAACCAAATCAGAAATAGATGCTTGAAATAAGACCATAAAACATTGTACACTAAAAAACAGGGAAGTCAGTCTGCACACAACGACAGCAACTAATCAAATAGAGGGGATAAAAGTCCTAGGTACAAAACTTCCAAATGGAGAGGAAAACAGGACAATATTCTCATAAAACAGACTGTTCCAAATATATAGAGACAAGAATCCACTCCAAGGCAACCACAGAGAAAATTAACAATCCCCCTAAGCAAACTCAGAAAGAGGGAAAACATATGGATGTAGTAAGCACAAAACTGACAATAAAGAAGAAAAGAGAGGAAACACTTGACAGCAAAAGCTGTCAGAAAAGTATATGGATCAAGAAAATGCCAACATGAAAAAAAAATAGAATGACAGCAATCAGTAAATACCTATCACTAATTACAGTTAATGTGGATGACCTAAATACACCAATCAAGAGAATGAGAGTGAGAGACTACATAAGAAAAGAAGACCCATCGATATGCTGCCTACAAGAGACCGACATTAGACACAAAGATAAAAACAAAGAGTTAAGGGGTGGAAAAAAATACACCAAGCCACTGGTAACCAAAACAGAGCAGGAGTAGCAATATTAATTTCTGATAAAATAGACTTTAAGATGAAAAACAACATAAGAGATGAAGAAGGTTACTGTATGATGCTGAAAGGCTTGATTGACCAAGAGGACATTACCATGATAAATATCTATGCACCCAGTGAAAGTGCTCCAAAATATGTGAAGCAAATACTAATAGAATTGAAAGGGAAAATAGACAACTCTACAATATTAGTAGGAGACTTTAATACACAACTTTCAAGGAGGGACGGATCAATTAGAAAAAAACTCAACAAAGATGCAGAAGAACTCAACAACACAATCAACCAACTTGACCTCATAGACATATACAAAGCAATCCACCCAACAAAAGCACAATTCACATTCTTCACCAGTGCACATGGATCATTCTCCAGAATAGATCATATGTTAGAGCAAAAAACAAGCTTCAATAAATTCAAAAACATTGAAATGCTACAAAGCATCTTCTTGGAACACAAAGCTATAAAATTAGAAATTAATAATAGGAAGATCAAGGAAAAAATATCAAACATGGAAGTTGAATAATACACTGCTCAAAAACTACTGGGTAATAGAAGAAATAAAAAGTGAAAAAAAACAAATTCCTAGAAACAAGCAAGAATGAAGATACATCGTAACCAAACCTTTGGACACAGGAAAAGCAGTACTCAGAGGTAAGTTTACAGTAATAAATCCATACATCAAAAAAGAGGAAAGAAACAAAATCAACACTCTAACTCAACAACTCCAACAATAGAAAAAGAACAACAAAAAAATCCTGCAGTATCTAGAAGTAAGGAAATAATAAAGATCAGAGCAGAAATAAATGAAACAGAAAACAATAGAGAGACTCAAACAAAAACCTGGTTCTTCGAAAAAATTAACAAGATTGACAAACCAGTGGCAAATCTAAAAAAAGAAAAGAAAGAGAAGATGCAAATTATAAGAAAAGGGTGTCATCACAACAGAACCAACTGAAATAAAAAAGATACAGACAGAATATTATGAAAAACTGTACTCCAACAGATATGAGAACATAGAAGAGATGGACAAGTTTCTGGCATCACAAGACCTACCTAAACTATCCCACTCAGAGATAGAATATTTGAACAGACCCATAACAAAGGAAGAAATTGAACAGGTCATTAAAAAAAAAACTTCCCACAAGCAAAAGTCCTGGCCCTGATGGCTTCACTGGAGAATTTTACCAAACATTCAGGGAAGAGTTGACACCTATACTACTCAAGCTATTCCAGAACACAGAAAAAGATGGAATACTCCCAAATTCATTTTATGAACAAACATAACACTAATACCAAAATGAGGGAAAGACACTACTAAAAAGGAAAACTACAGACCAATATCCCTCATAAACATAGATGCAAAAATCTTCAACAAAATCCTAGCCAACAGAATCCAACAATATAGCAAAAAAATAATACATCCTGATAAAGGGAGATTCATACCTAGTATGCAAGGATGGTTCAACATCAGAAAAACAATCAAAGTAATCCGCAACATAAAAAAAAGAACCATATGATTATATCAATCAACACAGAAGAGGCATTTGATAAAATACAACACCCATTCCTGTTCAGAACTCTCAGCAAAATAGGGATAGAAGGGAAATTACTCAACATAATAAAGGGCATATATGCAAAGCCAATAACCAACATCATTATTAATGGAGAAAGACTCAAAGTATTCCCCTTATGAATGGGAACCAGACAGAGATGCCCTCTATCACCACTCCTATTTAACACTGTATTGGAAGTCCTCACCAGGGCAATAAGGCAAGAAAGAGAAAGCATCCAAATTGGCAAAAAGGAAGTAAATCTACCCCTATTTGTGGATGATATGATCCTGTACACAGTAAAACCCAAGTTTGTTGTTGTTGTTGTTAAGTGCTGTCAAGTCGTTTCCGACTCATAGCAACCCCATGCACAGCAGAACAAAACACTGCCCTATCCCGCGCCAGCCCCACAATCCCTGCTATACTTGAGCCCATCATCGCAGCCACCATGTCAATCCATCTCGTTGAAGGGCTCCCCCTCTTTCGTCGACCCTCCACCCTACCAAGCATGACATCCTTCTCCAGGGAATGGTCCTTTCTGACAACATGATCAAAATAGGTGAGACGAAGT
>NW_006921599.1:2039152-2047903 GCF_000298275.1 Orycteropus afer afer
AAACCATGTAGTGTCCCCTTGTTCTGTTCGAACGACAGCCTCCTGGTCAAGGTACAGATTCCTCATGAGTACAATCAAGTGCTCAGGTAAAACCCAAGAGACTCAATTAAAAAAAAAAAAAAAAACTACTGGAACTAATAGAGAGGTTCAGCAAAGAGGCAGGATACAAGGTCAACATAAAAAAAATCACTTGGATTCCTCTACATCAACAAAGATACATCTCAAAAAGTAATAAGGGAAGCAATACTGTTTACAATAGCTACTAAAAAGATAAAATACCTAGGAATAACTCTTACCAGAGACACAAAAGATCTGTTCAAAGAAAATTATAAAATACTACTACAAGAGACAACAAGGGATCTACATAAATAGAATAACCTGCCTTGTTCATGGATAGGTAAACTGAATATTGTGAAAATGTCAATACTACCTAAAGCAATCTACACATTTCATGCAATCCTGATCCAAATATCAATAAATTTTTTTAAGGACATGGAAAAACCAATTACTAACTTCATATGTAAAGGAAAGAGACCTCAGATAAACAGAGCACTACTGAAGAAGAACAAAGTGGGAGGTCTCACACTCCCAGATCTTAAAACCTACCATATAACCACAATACTCAAAACAGCATGGTCTTGGTACAATGATAGATAGGTTGAGGAAACAGAGTCGAAAACCCAGAAATAGATCCATCCATCTATGGACAGCTGATCTTTGACAAAAGTCCAAAACCCATTAAATGGGGAAGAGATAGCCTCTTTAACAAATAGTGCTAGCAAAATTGGATATCGACTTGCAGAAAAATGAAACAAGACCATACCTCACCCCATATACAAAAACAATCTCAAGTTGGATCAAAGATTTAAATGTAAAACCCAAAGCTATAAAATTCATCAAAGATAAAATAGGGATAAATCTAGGAGCCCTAATTTATGGCATAAATAGACTATCAAACATAACCCAGGATGCACAGGAGGTCGAAGAGAAGCTAGAAGACTGGGGCCTTTAAAAAATTAAATTCTTATGTGCATCAAAAGACGTATCAAAAGGGTAAAAAGAAAACCTAAAATAGAGAAAATATTTCCCTATGACATATATGACAAAGGACTTATCTCCAAAACCTGTAGAAAACTTCAACACCTCAACACCAAAAAGACAAACAATCCAATTCAAAAATGGGCAAGAGATGTGAACAGATACTTCACTAAAGACGATATACTGGCGGCCAGAAAACACATGAGGAATTGTTTGCAATCTTTAGTCATTGTTGTTATATGCCATGGAGTCAGACCCGACTCATAGCAACCCTCCTTGGGTTTCTGAAGCAGTATCACTACGGAATTAGATTGCCCAAACTTTAGTCATTAGAGAGATGCAAATCAAAACAATGATGAGATATCATCTCACCCCAGCAATAATAGCAAAGTTCAATAGGACAGAAAATAACAAATGCTGGTGAGGTTGAGGAGAGATTGGAACTCTCATACACTGTTGGTGAGATTGTAAAATGGTACAACCATTGTGGCAAACAGTATGGTGTTTCCTTAAAAAACTGAAAATAGAAGTACCATTTGGTCCAGCAATTCCATTACTAGGAATATATCCTGAAGAGGTGAGAGACAGGACATGAACAGACATATACTCACCCATGTTCATTGCAGAACAATTCACTATAGCAAAGAGATGAAACAACCTAACTGCCCATCAACAGATGAATGGATAACCAAACTATGGGACATTCACACAATGGAATACTAGGCAACATTAAAGAATAATGAAGAATGCAAGAATCATCTCACAATGTGCATGAATTTGGAGGACATTATGCTAAGTGAAATAAGTCAATCACAGAAGGACAGATATTGTCTGAGCCCATTATTGTGAAAACTCAAGGAAAGGTTTACTCAGGGAAGGAAATTCATTTTGTTGGTTACCAGGGATGGGAGGGAAGGGGAGAGAAAATTTCAGACTAGTTAGGGATCACATGTTGATTTGGATGAGGGGAAGGATGGTACTGAAAAAGTCTTTGACCAGCATGATGACATTGGGGAAAAGAAGGACACTGAAAAGTGCACATAAGATATGGATGACAGAGGCTAATACCAGTATACCCACAATACTGTGTTACCATTAATAACAAATACCAGGTGTTCTGGTTACCTAGTGCCACTCTGACAAGAATATACCACAAATGGCATAGCCCTAACAAACAGGAGTTTATTCTCTTACAGTTTGGAGGCTTTAAGTCAGAGTTCAAGATGCCAGGCTCTAGGGGCTATGTGAAAGCCCCTCAACCTTGGGCTTCAGCTCTGCCTCTTGCTCCCAGCCCACTGAAGCTAGAGGCATCTCTTCACTCAAGCAACTACTGGCTGCTGAGGCTGACAAGCCCAAGGTTAACAAATAAAATGGCATCATCCCGACGTTACCAAACCACAAAGCAGACCATTAATTCAAGTCTCTTGAAAGGACCCAGGTCAGCAGAGTATGGCAGGCTGCTGAACAATGACACAGCAACACACAGGGTTCAAGCGTGCCATAGCTAGAGACCATTCCCAAAGCTGTTTCTTATATATGGGAAGCAGATCACATACCCAAAGACAGCTACTCAGCTGCTCCCAGTAGATTCCCCCATGGAATTGATTACCAGTCTCATCATGGGGAATACTATAACCAGCTGCCCAGCCACTCAACCAGGTCTAGCCAAGTTGACACACAAGCTTAACAACCACACCAGGCTACAGAAAACACATAAACATCTGAGAAGATCAGATGGAGGCCAATGAACAAGATTATACTCTAAACCAAGGATAGATTCAGCTGAGGCTAATCTTACACAGATACCAGTGATACAAAATACCACAGTCCTTACAGAAACAAAAGAAGACAGACATAAAGCAATCCCTTACAGACAGCCAGACACTGTGGGAGAGAGATCCAATGGATCTACCAACTCAGGAACATAGTATTGGGGGACACCAGACTCAACAGGCACAACAAATACATAAAAATCTTGTTCCACAACATACATTGGTGGTGACTGGGATCTTAAAAGCTTTCAAGCAGCCATCTAAGATGAAGCAAATGGTCTCCTATCGTCGAAAGCAAAGAAGAATGCAAAAAACCAAAGGCAATTGGAAATAATCAGCCCTAGGACACCATGGACCTCAAGACAAGAACTAGATGGTGTCCACCTACCAATGCCAACCACTCAGAAAAGGATGAAAACTGGATATCCTGGATAGAGTGGGAGGAAAAACGTGGAACAAAATCCAAAAACACAATAATGACCAGAATTACTGGTCAGATGGAGTCTGGTGAGACTCTCAATACTATGGTCCTGGGATACACTTCGGGCCTAGAATTAAAATTCACTCCCAGGGGAAATGAAATGCAGGACACACAGGAGTGCCTAACTATGAGGGGCATGGGGTGGGGGGATTACCAAGAAGGGAGGGGAGGAGAGTGGGTTGGTGTTGGGGATGGTAACTGGGGAGTGAAATGAAATGTATGTAAAACAAACTTTGCTCTGTAAACTTGCACCCAACGTACAATAAACATAAAAAAGAAAGAAAGAAAAATCCTCACAACTGGATTAATAAGCAACATCATGATAAATCCAGAAAACACTGAATTCATCAAGGATTTCATTTTCCTTAGATCTACAGGCAAGAAATCAGAAGAGGTATTGCACTGGGCAAATCTGCTTCCAAAGACCTCTTTAAAGTGTTAAAGAGTAAAGATGTCACTTTGAAAACTTTGAAGACTAAGGTGTTGTTGTTTGTTGTTATGTGCCGTCGAGTCGGCCCCGACTCATAGCGACCCCTCCTTGGGTTTCCGAGGCGGTATCACTACGGAAGTAGGATTGCCCAACCTTCCTTCCGAGGAGTGGCTGGTGGGTTTGAACCGCCAGCCTTCTAAGGTACACCTAACCAAATCCATTGTCTTCTTGATAGCTTCATATGCATATGAAAGTAGGACAATGAATAAGGAAAACTGCAGAACTGATGCATTTGAATTGTGGTGTTGACCAAGAATAATGAACATGACACTGACAGCCAGAAGAACAAAGAAATCTGTCTTAAAGGAAGTATAATTGCAATGCTCCTTAGAAGCAAGACGGCCAGACATTGGCTTGTACATTGGTCATGTTATCAGGAAAGAACAGACCCTGGAGAAGCATTTCATGCTTGGGAAAGTAGAGGGTGAGTGAAAATGAGGAAGACCCTCAATGAGATGGATTGACACAGTGGCTGCAACAATGGGCTCAAGCATAGAAATGATTGTGTGGATGGCGCAGGACCAGGCAGTATTTTGTTCTTTTGTACCTAGGGTTGCTATGGATCAAAACAAATTGGATGGCACCTAACAACAACACTAAATTCTAAGGACAACTTAAAGATGCTACCTGCTATGCAATATAGTCACTATCCCTGAGTACATTTAACTGGAGACAAATTGTCTCTAAAATATATCTTATTTGATTACAGTATGTATTCTATTGCTGACTTCATGTTACATTTATTCCTCCAGGCTTCTGTCAATCCTTTCCCTAATCCCTCTAGCCTCTTTTACCCAAAGACCTAGGAATAAAAGTCCCATTCTCTGAGTCTCAATGTCAGTTGGAAAAATCTGGCTATCAAGATCCCTAAGGCATAGAGATCACCTCATAGCAGCAGTTTCTATGCAAGCTTCTTAAGCTGCAAACACCAGTGTTAACTCTGCTTCTTACGTTCCTAAATTTGGACTTGTCACTCAGATCTCAGAAACTTGTAAATATGATTTGCCACAGATGCAAACTTGAAAATAAAATAGGCTTTTGCCTTTTCCTGAATACGTGAAAGGGGCTTAATTTAGCTCAAAAACTAATAAATAGTCCTGTTTCTTCTATGATGAGTAACGTCCAGCACTTTGCATGACTAATTAAACAATCTGGAATTTGCTTTGAAGGCTAAGCCATTCTTAATAATTTTCAATTACTATCAAAGCTGGAAATAATACTCCCAATTGTTAAGAAATTTTAGAAGAGTCTCTACCAATAGATAGAGCTATCATCAAAGAGTTTAAGCATCTGCCAGAATTTTAGATCTAGAAATACTTACAATTCTTGATTATTCAAGAAACTGTTATGTAATTTGAGGATTTCCTGGTCTTCAGCTTCCTATTTTTTCTTCATACTTGCTTTCACCCCCCTGCCTCTGTCAGAGAGTAAGTGCAACAGAGAGTGAAGGTGACATTTTAAGTAAAATTTTTACTTCTACCTAATCATGGACCTTAACTCGGCTGTGGCTGTCTTCACTGAGAAAGTGTTTTCCACGTGATATTTCCTGCTGTGATAACACCGTGTCCCATTGCGGCCCCCAATGTTCCAGGTCTACTCTGCAGACTACATGTCTCTCTGCAGTAAATCCATTCCCAAAAAGAAAATCAAGCATTTTGTCTTTTTTAAAGTTAAATTTACTAGGAAAGTGGTTTGAACACAAACGACAATAAAGAGCTATCAAGAATTCATGCTCTAGCATTTCAGGCTGTTGTTACTTTAGAAAATAGACCAATTGTATATGTGTGTGTTTGTGTTGTTAAAATACACAACAAAACATTTGTCAATTCAACAGTTTCTACATCTACAATCCAATGACATTGATTAGACGTTTCATGTTGTACAATCTTTATCCCTATTTTTTTTCCTAATAATTTTCCCATGATTAATATAAACTCAATGCCCTCTAACCAAAACCTCCTACCTCTGCACCCTCCACTCTTGGTAACCACTAAGAAGGTTTGGTTTCTATATGTTCACTTATTTCACATAAGTGAGGTCATACAGTATTTGTCCTTGTGTGACTTACTTTATTTCACTCAGCATGATGTTTTCATGGTCCGTCCATGTTGTGGCATGTATCAGGACTTCATTTTTATTATGACTGAGTAGTATTCCATTTTGTGCGTGTACCACATTTTGTGTATCCATTCATCTATTGATGGGCATGACCAAAAAAACATCAGTTTTTAAAAGGCAAAAGTCCAATAGTTTGCAAAACAAAGTCAGTATAGGAAGACTCAATGGTAAGGTCAAATATCTAAAGACTTCTACTTGAGGATTATGTACTGCCAGCCTTCTGGTTAGCTACCAAAGACACTGTACCACCAGAGCTCCTAGTTTTGAGACAAGTAACTTGTCTATGCAGTGCTTCCCAAGCTTTTTGGTTATAAGATCCCTTTAAACTCTAAAAACATAGATCATTTTAAATTCTAAAAATGCTCGACCTGGTGAGATCCCTGAGACTATGGGCCCTAGGTACCCTTCAGGTCTGGAACTGAACTCAATCTCGTGGCTTCCAGCCAAAGAACAGACAGGAATAAGGGGTGAACATCTACATCAGTTAGATACATTCCTTGGAGCTATCAATCAGGGGAGAACAGAAGGGCAGTGTTTGCACAGGGAAATAGCTGGGAGGGAGGCAGGGAGGTAAGGGGCGGGGCGCTGGGAGTCCATGGGAGGGAAGAACACAGAGAAGAGGTAACTACAGGGAGGAAGTGGGCATAGAGTTGTTACATTTTGGGAAAGTACAGTCATTGTCATAAAACAAAATGTTTATAAACTGCTGTTGTATGGAAAATGAATTTGCTCTGTAAACTTTCACCCAAATCATGATAATGATAAAAACAACAACAATAATAATAAATGTATTGAAGGCTCTAAAGAGTTTTTGTTTATGAGAGCTATACCTTTCAATATTTACCATATTAGAAAAATTATAAGAAAATTTTTTTAAATATCTATTAAGTCACTTAAAATAATAATGAAACCATCACATATTAACATAAATAACATAAATTTTATGAAAATTAATTCTATTTTCCAAAACCAAGGAAAAAATTAGACAAAAATGTCAATATATTTCATATTTTGCAAATCTGTTTAATGTCTGGTTTAACAGAACACAACTGAATTCTCATATCTGCTTCTATATTTAATGTGTTATGATGTACTATCTCATTGAAACCTATGAAGAAAATCCACCCCCACACAGATACGTAGCTGAAAAAGACAGGATCTTGCAGACCTCCACACTTTGAAAACCAATGGCCCTATATTTCCCTACCTACAATAACCAGTTAATCAGTTGCCATCAAGTTGACTCCAATTCACAGCAAACTCATATGTGTCAGAGTAGAAGTGTGCTCCAAAAGTTTTCAGTGACTGATTTTTCAGAAGTAACTCTCCAGGGCTTTCTTCTGAAAACATCTGGGTAGACTTGAACCCCCAAACTTTTGGTTAGAGGTGATCATGTTAATCATTTGCACTACCCAGGGACTCCATAACTGAAACATATCCCATTTTATCATTCAAACTGAGGCTATCCTGTTCATACTTCAGGAGAGCATCACAGAACTAGGATGAGCTATGGAACAGGCAGTCTTGAGTATGAATGCTTTCTCCTTCATTCCTATGTGCTCTTGGATGTAATGATCCATCCCATCTGTAAGTAAGGCTGTTGGGAGGATTTAGGAATGCCTGACACACAGTTGAGATATATATATGTATGTATATATGTGTATATATATATATGTGTGTGTGTGTGTGTGTATACACATATATATACATATATATATATTATGTATGTGTGTGTAGATAGATAGAGAGAAAGAGAGAAAGAGATATGTTGTTGTTGTTGTTAGGTGCTGCTGAGTCAGCTCTGACTCATAGCTACCCTACATACAACAGAACAAAACACTTCCCAGTCCTGCACCATCCTCACAATCCTTGCCATACCTGAGCCCATTGTTGTAGCCACTGTGTCAATCCATCTCATTGAGGGCCTTCTCCTCTTCCATTGACCTTCCACTCTACCAAGCATGATATCTTTCTCCAAGGAATGGTCCATCCTGATAACATGACCAAAGTAGGAGAGAGAAAGTCTGGTCATTCTCACCTCCAAGGAACATTCCAGCTGCACTTCATCCAGAATAGAGTCATTGGTTTTTCTGGCCATCCATGATGCATTCAGCATTCTTCACCAACACCACAACTCAAAAGCATCAACTCTTCTTTCGTCTTCCTTATTCATTGTCCAGCTTTCACATGCATATGAGGTAACTGAAAATACCATGGCTTGGGTTAGGTGCACCTTAGTCTTCAAAGAGACATCTTTGCTCTTCAGGACCTGAAAGAGGTCTTTTGCAGCAGATTTGCCCAGTGTAATACGTCATCTGATTTCTTGATTGCTGCTGCCATGGGTGCTGACCGTGGACTCAAGCAATGTGAAATCTCTGACAACTTCAAACTTTTCTCCACTTATCATGATGCTGCTTACTGGTCCAGTTGTGAGGATTTTTGTTTTCTTTATGTTGAGGTGGAATCCATACTGCAATCTTCAATCTTCTTCAGTAAATGTTTCAAGTCATCTTCACTTTCAGCAAGCAAGGTTGTGTTGTCTGCATATCACAGGTTATTAATGAGTATTCTTCAAATCCTGATGCCACACTCCTCTTCATATAGTCCAGCTTCTTGGATCATTTGCACAGCATACAGATTGAATAAGTATGATTGAAAGAATACACTGATGCACTCCCTTCTTGATTTTAAACCATGCAGTATCCCCTTGTTCTGTTCAAATGACAGCCTCCTGGTTTATGTACAGGTTCCTCATAAGCACAATTAAGTGTTCTGGAATTCCCATTCTTCTCAATGTTATCCATAATTTGTTATGATCCACACAATCAAATGCTTTTGCATAGTCAATAAAA
>NW_006921599.1:2048557-2050232 GCF_000298275.1 Orycteropus afer afer
ATTTCATTATAATTGACTTTGTCTGCTGAAGCTGCTCTTTGAAATCTGTTCAGCTCTTTTATCTTGTCATTTCTTCCATTTGCTTTAGCTACTCTTTGCTCGAGGGAAAGTTTCAGTGTCTCTTCTGACATCCATTGTGGTCTTTTCTTCCTTTCCTGTCCTTTTAATGACCTTTTGCTTTCCTCATGGAAGAAGTTCTTGATGTCATCCCATAATTCCTCTTGTTTTCAGTCATTGGTGTTCAATGCATCAAACCTATTCTTTAGATGGTCTCTAACTTCAGGAGGGATATTATCAAGGTTATATTTTGGCTCTCATGGACTTGTTTTAATTGTCTTCAGCCTCAACTTGAACTTGCATATGAGCAGTTGATGGTCTGTTCCACAGTCAGTTCCTGGCCTTGTTTCAGCTGAAGATATTGAGCTTCTCTATCACCTCTTTCCACAGATGTAGTTGATCTGATTTCTGTGTGCTCCATCTGGTGAAGTCAACATGTATAGGCCCCATTTATGTGCTTGAAAAAAAGGTATTTGCAATGAATAAGTCATTGGTCCTGCAAAATTCTATTATTTGATCTCCAGTGTCATTTCTATCATCAAGGCCATATTTTCCAACTACAGGTGATTCTTTTTTGTTTCTAACTTTTGCATTCCAATCACCAGTAATAATCAACGTATCTTGATTGCATGCTTGGTCAATTTCAGACTGCAAAAGCTGGTGAATATCTTCAGTTTCCTCATCTTTGGCTTTTGGGGTTGGTGTGTAAATTTGAATAATAGTAGTATTAACTGGTCTTCCTTCTGGTGTATGGATATTATCCTATCACTGTCAGCATTGTACTTCAGGATGGATGTTGAAACATTCTTTGTGACAATGAATGCCACCTTATTCCTCTTCAATTTGTCATTCCCAGCATAATAGAATATATGGTTGTCTGGTGCAAAATGGCCAAATCCAGCCCATTTCAACTCAATAGTGCCTAAGATATCCATCTTTATGCGTTCCATTTTATTTTTGACAACTCCCAATTTTCCTAGTTTCATATTTCATACTTTCCATGTTCCAATTATTAACGGATGTTTGCAGCTGTTTCTTGTCATTTTGAGTAGTGCCACATCAGCAAATGGAGGTTCCAAAAGCTTTACTCCATCTACATCATTAAGGTCGACTCAACTGTGAGGAAGCAGTACTTCCCTACTTGTATTTTGAGTGCTTCCAATATGAGATGCTTATCTTCTGGCACTATATTGGGTTATTCATCAAGTTTTCCAGTAATATATCAGTCTTTCACTGCTATTCATAAGCTTTTCATTGGCCAATTTGTTGAGAAGTAGATGGCCTCTTCCTTCTTCTGAGTCTGTCTTAGCCTGGAAGCTCAGCTAAAACCTGTCCACCATGGGTAACCTTACTGTTATTTGAAATACTGGTGGCATAGTCTCCAGCTCACAGCAACATGCAAGCCACCACAGTATGACAAACTGACAGATGAGTGGTGAAATATATATATTATTGTTGTTAAGTGCCATCGAGTCATTTCCGACTCATAGCGACCCCATGCACAGAAGAACGAAACACTGCCCAATTCCACGCCAGCCCCACAATCCCTGCTATACTTGAGTCCATCATTGCAGCCACCATGCCAATCCATCTCGTTGAAGGCCTCCCCCTCTTTCAT
>NW_006921599.1:2059452-2066393 GCF_000298275.1 Orycteropus afer afer
ATTGTAAATTTTGGTCAATGACATGAGACAAAGTATATGTGAACTGCTGTATGAAAAGTGAATTTACTCTGTAAATCTTCACCCAAATCCTAAAAAAATAAAAAAATAAATAAACAACAACAAAAAAAAAACCTATGGATTACAACAGTTCAATCCCCAACTGATCACAGGGATGGTGCAGGACCAGGCAGTGTTTCATTCTGTCATGCATGGAGTCATCATGAGTCAAGGGCTCACTGAACAGAATCTAACAACATCAACAAACACGTGCATACGGAAAAGACTATAAGATGAAGTAAAGAGAATCTCTATCCTAATAACATTGTTTGAGCTACTGAATCCACCTAAGTTGCTGCCCTGGACTGTTCAATTATGTGAACCAATAAATTACCTTTATGCTTATGGGGATTTGGATTTAGTTTTCTGTCACTTGTAACCAAAAGATTTCTAACCAAAACACTAGCAATTGCTAGGATTTTTAGGTAGCAGTGGCCTTTTTTTTAAGAAGCTCTGATGGCTTAGTGGATAAGACACTTGGCTGCTAACCAGAAGGTCAGTGGTTGAAACTCACCAGCTACTCTGTGGAAGGAAGATGGGATAATCTACTTCTGTGAAGGATTTACAGCCTTGGAAACCCAAAGGGGGTCACTATGAGTTGGAATCAACTTAATGGCAGTGAGTTTGGTTTTTGAGGTTTGAGTGGACTTTTTTGCACAACAAGTTATTGACTCACTGTGACCCTATGTTGTTGTTGTTGTTGTTATGTGCCGTCGAGTCGGACCCGACTCATAGCGACCCCTCCTTGGGTTTCCGAGGCGGTATCATTCTGGAAGTAGATTGCCCAACCTTCCTTCTGAGGATTGGCTGGTGGGTTTGAACCGCTAGCCTTCTGGTTAGCAGTCAGATGCCTTAGGCACTGCGCCACCAGAGCTCCTGTGACCCTATAGGACAAAGTAAAACTGCCTCATATGGCTCCAAGGCTGAAATCTTTATAGAAGCCAGCTGCCATATCTTACTCCCATGGAGCAGCTGGTGGGTTCAAATCACAAACCATTGCCAAATTACCAGGGCTCCTACTAATAATGCTTCAAGAACTATGTAGAAATATCCCAAAACAACTGGATCAGAATCTAAATATTGACTTCAGTATGGTTATTTTACCTAAAAAATATTGAAAAAATAAATTTTGTTAAGCATGGCTTTATACAAAACCTACTGCCCTGACTTCAACTTTTTCCTTGTTTGTTATCATACTACATAGTAGGCATGGAACCTGATGATTTTGCAGACTCTAATACATATGTTGATACAGCTTGCCTCTTTTCCAATTTTCTAGCAAATCCCTTATGAGTTTCCTTTTTTCAAGTGACTGGAATTTCCTGAATGAAATTTCTTCTTCCCGGCTCACTGTAAGCAGGGAGGCATTTAGAATATTCTGACACATGGAAGGTATTTTTGAAACTTGTAATCTAGCAAGAGAAAATACTCTACCACATTTCAGCTAAGCTACTCCCACAGGCCCTAGATCAACTGACTGCAGAGAATTGCAACTTTACATTTTCAACTTAAACTATTTTGCTTGTTACTCAGCTTTAAGCATACACCCCAAAAATAAAGAAGAGAGAAGCTCCTTATGAGCACCTCCCACTTCTCCTCAGGTTTGACCAGTCTCCTGGCTTCAACACAGACCTGTTCTATAGAAAGTGATCTAGGGTTAGCCATTGTAATAGTGCATTTGTCCACATAGATAAATCAAGACTGAATGGGACACTGTGTCTGAATTATCTGACTTGGCTACCAACACAAATCACATTCATCAGATAATTGTCAGCTTCTTGTTTACTTTTGTGCTATACTTTATCAGGCCACCACACCACAAGGAAGTTGATACTCTCTCTTTCCATTTCTGACTCACTACCCTCTTGCCAACTGAGAGCCTCAAGTTGATACAATTTGGGGGTCCCTCTTTAAAAATGATCACCACTTATCTACCAATTTATCATATTGTGATGGCTTGCATGTTGCTATGATACTGGAAGCTGTACTACCAATATTTCAAATACCAGTAGGGTTTTCTATGGTGGATAGGTTTCAGCGGAGCTTCCAGACTAAGGAAAACTAGGAAGAAAGTCCTGGCAACCTACTTCCAAAAATTAAACAATGAAAACCGTGCAGATCGCAACATTATATTGTCTGATACATAGCTAGAAGATGAGGCCTCCAGGTTGGAAGACACTCGAAATACACAATGATCACAGCAATGGACTAGAGCATATCAGTGGTTGTGACAATGGTCAGGACTAGGCAACATTGAGCTCTACTGTATATGGAATTTCCATGAGTCAGAAATGGCTCAAAAGCAATAAAAACAACTTTAAGAATGCAATTTAAAAATAAAATTACTACAGGGCCTTGGATGTGAACTGTGTAAGTGAGCAGCCCTGAAAATTAAGTCTCATTAGCTTCATGGGAAATACACTTCAACCTCAATTCAAGAAGGGCTGAGATCTCAAGGTATAGAGCCCATTGCCCAAGGCCAAAACCAAACCCATACCCACTGCCATTGAACTGATTCAGACTCATAGCCACCCCATAGAACAGTGTAGAACTGCCCATAGGATTTCCAAGGCTATAAATCTTTACAGAAGGAGACTGCCTCATCTTTTTTCTGTGGAGTTGCTGGTGGGTTCAAACCACCAACCTTTTTGTTAGCAACAAAATGCTACTTAATAAGTGCTTTTGATTATCAAGCAATAGAGTTTTCTCTACATTGTTGTAAGGACTATAAATTTCCTTCTGCTTTATCTTGGTTTTTGAGTGAAATAACTGCTTCTCTAGAAAACCAACAATTAGAAAATTCTCCCAATCTTCAGCAAACCCCAGAGAATTCAAAATGTTCCATGTGAAAGAAGCATTAACAACTAGAATGTCCAACCCTCTCATTTTCTAGATAAAGAAACAGAGACTAAAAATGGACTATAGGTCATGTAGTTAGCAGACAAGTCAGAACTGGAATTCAGGACTCATGACTCCACAGGCATGTAGGAGCCAGAGCCCACCTCCAGATCCACTCACCTTCTATCACTCTCAAGGCACTGCTTTGTCTTCCTGTAACTACCATGAAAGAACAATCTCTTGTTACATATTTCAAAGAAATTATTTCCATAAATTCAGCCCTTGGGAGAGAAATAGTATTGAAAAGTGTTGTAGCCAGTTTGATTCTAAGTTTAACCATTTGCTGGCTATGTAACCTTGGGATCAATGAATTAATCATGTTGACCCCTCAGTGTCTTCATTTGTGAAATACAAATATACAGTTTCTTGGAAAGATTGCTATTTGGGATGTAAAATATTTTCTGTAGTATTTGCCATTCAAAATGCAAACATGCAAATGAATTTCCCTCAAGATTCTCCCAGTATCACCCCTGAATAACAGTATGTTGTTGTTGTTGTTGTGTGCTGTCGAATCACCCCTGACTCGTAGAGACCCCTCCTTGGGTTGTTGAGGCAGTATCACTACAGAAGTAGATTGCCCAACCTTCCTTCCGAGGCTGGTGGTTTGAACCGTCAGCTTTCTGGTTAGCAGTCAAGTGCCTTAGGCACTATGCTACCAGAGCTCCTGAATAATATAGAGTCCAGAAAGGAGTCCACCATAAACATGAAGAGAATAGGACAGTGTCCAATGAAAGGGGGATTTCAGCAAATTTCAATAAAAGTCTGGAATATGGAAAGTGGATAGAAACAGATTGACAGAATAAAAAGGGAGGAAGCGACTACCAAGAATCCCCTCTAAGGGAAGAGAAAAGGATTAGAACTTAGTCTGTCCAACAGAAACTCAAACCCCAAACAAGCTGTAGCCTCAAAGTCAGCAGACTCTACTAAAGTGAGAGTGAGAATTAGGGTAGCAAAGAGGTGAGGAATGGAATAGCTCACACACCAGCCCAAATTCTCACCTTTATGCCCAGGCATCAGGTCATTGCAGGGTTAAATATATTCAGCATTTCCACAAAGCCATTGAACAAACTACCTGGGGAAAGCTAATGCTTCTACTGTAGGTGTCAGCCGGCACTCCTGAGGAAGGTCCTTCTCATGATGGGAAGTATGCCTGTTTCCCAATGGGAAACCAATGTATGTGCACAACAGTTGAGGAAACCCATACCAACCACCCATTGCTTCTTTGTCCAAACACACAATCCAGAAGAAGGGCACACCAGCACAAAAGAAAAAAGACCAAGATAACCAACAAAAAACTAACCCAGAGGAAATAGAAAACTCCAAAATAGATGAGACACTTTTTTAAAAATCCAATAATTATAAAGACAAATCTAAGAAACTATTACATCTAGAAGCTAAGAATGAGAAGCTGTGAGAAAGGAACAATCAGAGTAAAAGAAACATATTTTTAGAGATGAAAAACATTATTGTTTAGATTAAAAATAAATCAAACTTTCCAAAAAAAAAGTTAAAGAACTCTCCCAGAAGGTACACATAAGACAAATAAGATAAAAGACTAGAAAAGTAACCCCAGTGATCTAACATTTAAATAATAGAAGTCTTTAAAAGCTATCTGCAGAAGAGCAGAAACTAGAAATATGTCAATAGTTTGCATCAGGAGAGAAGGAATGAAAGAAGCAACTAGTTTCCATCAAGCTTTTATGTACCATTTGGTTTGTTATACACATAACTTTGATGACTATAATTTTGAATAGTGCATGTAAAGCACCTGGGACATAATTGTTAGTTGCCATGGAGCCAGCCCCCAACTCATGGCAACACTGTGCACAAGGGAAAAAACACTGCCCAGTCCTGTGTCATCCCCATGACCAGTTGCAAATTGGACTGCTGTGATCCATAGGTTTTCCACTGGCTGATTTTCAGAAGTAGATCATGGGGTCTTTCTTTCTAGTCTGTCTTACTCTGGAAACTCCTCTGACACTTGTTCACCATCATAATAACATGAAAACCTCCACTGACCAGGATGGCTGTGCATGAGGTGCATTGGTTGAGAATTGTACCTGGGTCTCCCTCTTTGGAGTTGAAAATTCTACCACTGAATCATCATTGCCTCTGGTACAGAGTAGACTCCCAATAAATGATAGGTCTTACTATTATCTATACATTTCCACTCTGGATCATTGTCAAGACCAAGGGATATCTTTTGGAGCTTTTAGCATTACAATATTTTTGTCATCCTTTCAACCCTCCACAAATAAGCACAAACATCCAGGTCAAGTCAACATGATTGAAAGTAACTTCAAGACAACTCCTCAGTTTCACTCCACCTTCTCTAATTAAATCACCATCTCACATTCCTTTCATATAGAGATCCAGAAATCCCCCATGCTATAGCTAAGACACTTGACTGCTAACCAGAAGGCTGGCGGTTCAAACCCACCAGCCACTCCTCGGAAGGAAGGTTGGGCAATCCTACTTCTGTAGTGATACTGCCTCGGAAACCCAAGGAGGGGTCGCTATGAGTCAGGGCTGACTCGACGGCACATAACAACAACAACAACAATGCCTCCCTAGGAGTTCTCTGTGGTACAGTCCTTTGATCTAGCTGCTTTGGTACACATATTGGCCTGTCTCCCTTCCCTCAAACTCAACATTCTAAAACAGCTTAATGATGCTTCAGTTTTAAAAACAAGGCAGCTGCCTCTAACAGGAGCTTGATTACAACAATAGCTACTTCTGTCAAGGGCTCATTTTATGCTTGGTACTTTGTATGTTTTTATTCTAGTCACCACAGCCCTACAGATAAATATTATTATCCCCAATTTTAAAATGAAAAAACTGAGGCAGCAGGAGTTAAATAATCTCCCCAAGGGCCCAAAATTAGTTAGGAACAAGAACTTGAGCCCAGGGTTATCTAACTTTAAAGCTCATTCTTTTTACATCACACCACACCACTGCTCTAACAATAACTTATATTTGCATTGTATTTTTACAAGTACATTTATATTTCATCCCTTTTTTATTGTTTCAAACATTCTATAAGTTATACAAGACCAATGACTCATTCATTACAAATACCTTCTTTCAACAACAGCTATACACATGGACTCCACCAGATGGAAAACACAGGAAGCTCGATATCTTCAGCCAAAACAAAGCCAAGAGCTGACTATGGAATGGACCATCAAAGACTCTTATGCAAGCTCTAGTTGAAGCTAAGGACAATTAAACCAAGTCCACAAGAGCTAAAATATGACCTTGATTATATCCCACCTGAATTTAGAGACCATCTGAAGAACAGATTTGATGCATTGAACACCAATGACTGAAAAACAGGTGAATTGTGGGATGACATCAAGAACACCATCCATGAAGAAAACAAAAAGTCATGAAAAAGACAGGAAAGGAAGAAAAGACCAAAATAGATGTCAGAAGAGACTCTGAAACTTGCTCTTGAACAGAGAATAGCTAAAGCAAATGGAAGAAATGACAAGATAAAAGAGCTGAACAGCAGATTTAAAAGAGCAGCTTGAGAAGACAAAGTCAATTTTTATAATGAAATGTGCAAAAACCTAGAGTTAGGAAACTGAAAGGGAAGAACATGCTCAGCATTTCTCAAGCTGAAAGAACTAAAGAAAAAATTCAAGCCTTGAGTTGCAGCACTGAAAGATTCTGTGGGCAAAATATTCAATGATGCAGGAAACATCAAAAGAAGATTAAAGGAATGCACAGAGTCACTGTACAAAAAAGAATTGGTTGATGTTTATTTATTTCAAGAGGTAGCACATGATCAAGAAACATTGGTACTGAAAGAAGAAGTCAAAGCTACACTGAAGGAACTGGTGAAAAACAAGGCTCCAGGAATTGATGGAATACCCATTGAGATATTTCAACAAATGGATGCTGCACTGAAGGCACTTACTCATCTATGCCAAGAAATTTGGGAGACAGTTACCTGGCCAACTGACTGGAAGAGATCCATATTT
>NW_006921599.1:2066578-2067859 GCF_000298275.1 Orycteropus afer afer
TATGCAAAAGCTTTCAATTGTGTAGATCATAACAAATTATAGACAACACTGCAAAGAATGGGAATTCTAGAATACATAATTGTGCTCATGATGAACCTGTACATAAACCAGGAGGCTGTCATTCAAAAAGAACAAGAGGATACGGAATGGTTTAAAATCAGGAAGGGAGTATGTCAGGGTTGTATTCTTTGACCATACTTATTCAATCTGTATGCTGAGCAAATGATCTGAGAAGCTGGACTATACGAAGAAGAACATAGCATCAGGATTGGAGGAAGACATTAACAACCTGCAATATGCGTCGACACAACCTTGCTTGCTGAAAGTGAAGATGACTAGAAACACTTACTGATGAAAGCTAAAGACTATACTCTGCAGTATGGATTACACCTCAACATAAAGAAAACTAAAATCCTCACAACTGGACCAATAAGCAACAATACAATAAATGGAGAAAAGATCGAAGTTGTCAGAGATTTCATATTACTTGTTTCCACAATCAACATCAATGGAAGCAGCTGTCAAGAAATCATAGGACATATTACACTGGGCAAATCTACAAAAGACCTATTTAAAGTGCTGAAGAACAAAGATGTCTCTTGGAAGACAGAGGTGTGCTTAATACAGCCATGGTATTTTCAATCGCCTCATATGGAGATGAAAGCTGGACAATGAATAAGGAAAACCAAAGAAGAGTTGATGCTTTTGAGCTGTGGTGTTGCCAAAGAAAATTGAAAGTACCATAGACTGCCAGAAGAACTAACAAATCTGTCCTGAAAGAAGTATAGCCAGGATGCTCCTTGGAAGCAAGAATGGCCAGACTTCAAGGGACCATTCCCTGGAGAAGAGTACTATGGTTGGTAAAATGAGGGTCAGTGGTAAAAGGGAAGGTCCTCAAAGAGATGGATTGACATGGTGGCTCCAATGATGGGCTCAGGTATAGCAAGTATTGTGAGGCTGGCATAGAACCAGGCAGTATTTCGTTCTGTTGTACATAGGGTTGCAATGAGTCGGAGCTGACTCAAAGGCACCTAACAACAACAACATAAATTATTATCCCCATTTTATACGTATTACTGAGGCCCATAGATGTTAGTGATTTGTCCTTGATCACATGAAGTATTTAGTGCTTGGGTACCTCAAGCACCCAATTTTAATGCCACTTTTCTGCTTGATTTTGGTCATTCACAAACATTGTACATCTATGGTATATATAGGAGCTCTGGTAGCATAGTGCTTAAGGCACTCAACTGCTAACCAGAAGGCTGGCGGTTCAAATCC
>NW_006921599.1:2068049-2089610 GCF_000298275.1 Orycteropus afer afer
ATATAAAGTAACTATATCTGTGATATTTTTGGTGTCTGCCAATTATTCATGTCCAAACCCTTTATTCTGTCACTTCACACCATCGTTACTGGGCACAGCATATACCCTTCACCCTTTCACACCACACTTGTGCTTGCTCCCATCTTTAAACCTTTCCCTCAGCTGTACTCTTCTTGATGTGTCCTCTTCCCTTCTCTCCATTTGCCCAAATTCTTCCCATTTTCCAATGACCAACTCAGATTTGCAGTGAGCATCTATCTTTTCTATCTCTGGTGGGAAAATGGTATTTATTTTCACTCTCCTGTATGTTGGACTCACCACCCATCTGTCAGTTTATCATATTTTGGTGGCTTGCATGTTGCAAAATGATTCTGGAAAGTATGCCATTGGTATTTTAAATATCGGCAGGGTCACTCATGGTGGACAAGTTTCAGTGGACCTTCCAGACTAAGATCATCCAGTTCCAAAAATTGCCAATGAATCCTATGGATCACAACAGAATATTGTCCAATGTGGTGCTGAAAGATAAGCCCCCTAGGTCGGAAGGTACTTCACTATAGCCATAGCAATGAACTCAAACATACCAATAGTCATGAAGATGGTGAAGGATCAAGTAATATTTTCTCCTGTTGTACACAGGATCACTGTGAGTCAGAGCCAATTTGAAAGCAACTAATAACAATAGGAACTCTGGTAGTATAGTGGTTAAGGCATTTGGCTGCTAACCAAAAGGTCTTTGGTTTGAACCCACCAGACATTCCACAGGAAAAAAAAAAGGATGAGGCTATCTGCTTCTGTAAAGGTTTACAGCCTTGGAAACCCAACGGGATTCACTATGAGTCAGAATCAACTCTATGGCAGTGAGTTTGTTTTTTGTTTGTCTGGTTTGTTTGTTTGTTTCAGTCTAACAATAACAGCATATGTTAAGCATTTGTATATTCAACTCATCTTAGGTTTATTCGTGCCCTGTGAAGGCTTTGTGTTTTAAGACCTTCAAAAAACTCTCTAAAATCAAGGACTAAAAACACATCATCTCTCTTTATACCTTCCCCATTGCCCAGCGTTTTGGTTCTAGGAGGTGTACCAAAAAAGAAACCAATCCCATTGCCATCAAGTTGGTTCCAACTCATGGCAACTGCACATGAAGGACTGCATTCCACAGGCTTTTCCTGGCTATAATCTTTACAGGAGCAGATTGCCAGACCTCTTTCACAGCACCGCTGGGTGTGTTTGAACTTTTATATCAGTAGTGGCTAACCTTTAAGTTAAGAGTCAAGCTCAAAACCTTTTGTGTCACTCAGGGACCTTAGAAGATGCACAGCTCCTAGTAAGTGTTCAAAAAACACTTGAGGAATTGGATTTATAGCTTTTGTGTAGTTTGTCCCCAAGTCAAGAATCTCTCTTCCCTGTTGTTCAACTTCTCTTGGAAGTGTGCCAGGTCCTCATGATTGAGTGTCTATCCTTTGAATCACTTGCTTCTCTCCCCCACATTTTCCATGCTTATTTTTTCGCACTGACCTGATGTTCTGGTGTACCCTGTGCATACTCCTCATTTGGCCTGACTTTCTGCTCTTTCACAAAGCAAAATGTGAAATGATCCATGCTTTCATTGGCACAGTTCAGTCTTGGGTTTTTCCTCCCCTTAACTAAGCCACTCATGTGGAGGAAGCTTTTGATCTGGGATTCAGATATTCAGTCACATTTTACATAACCAGAAACCATACTAGGTGGTTATGTAAACCCTGGTTTTGACTTGAATAGCCAGATGGAGTCTTTGCAATCTAGGTTAAAGCATGTTGTCAGCTTCCATTCATTTCTGATGGTCTGAGTGTCAAAGTTATCCCACAATAGTGCTGCCAAAGAGACTCCAGTGTGCATCAGGTGAGAATATTGGAGGACAAAAAATATATAGACCATTTTCTAAAATGTGTTGTGATTTTCATATAAAATCCCTAAGGAGAGATCAAGTTTGCTTGTGTAGTTTTCTGGGGAAAAGTTAGAAAATGATAGCAGAGATACAGCATCTTCTACAAAGCAAGGCACAGGGTCAAATTCAATAACGGTGCCTCTATTTGTATCAAAACATCCAGACAAGTGGCAACTCCATCAGGCACTGAGGAAAAAGTAGCATTTTTGTTGTCAGTAATCTTTTGTATTTGGTGAGGACTGCTTCCCACACACACATTCACTATCACTGAGCAGTGATATTTCCAAACATTCTGGGAGGAAAAGACAACTAGAGGAAAAAGCATGAAGACAACAAATGGAAAAACTGAGGGATGAAAACACAAACTGACATAAGTCCACATGGAAGTATTAGTGAGTCACTTCAAAGGTCAAACCAAATTTCCTGTCTTTATCCTCTGGGTTGTTCAGTTTGCCTGTCTGCAGGATTTTTTCTCTTTACTGTTACACCTTTGGCTGCTTTGCAGAAATTGATGCATATATGTCATTGTTAGTTGCTGTCAAGTCAGCTTCATCTCATGGTTGCCTTAATGTGTAACAGAACAAGGCATTGCCTGGTCCTGTCCCATCTTCATAATCATTGCTATGCTCGAGTCCATCGGTGCAACTATTGTGTTCAATCTAGTAGATTCATTTTTTAGCCCTGTATCAGACAATATACTGTTGTGATTCATAGTGTTTTCATTGGCTAATTTTCAGAAGTAGACAGACCTTTCTTCTTAGTCTGTCTTAGCTGGAAGCTCCACTGAAACCTGTCCACCATGGGTGACCCTGTTGTTATATGAAATACTAGTGGCGTAACTTCCAGCGTCATAGCAACAGCCTAGCCATCACAGCATGACAAACTGACAGAAAAATGGTATGGTGATGCACATATAGCTAGCTGTACCTCCTGTTAATAGGCTGAACCTGACACAGTTGGCACATCCATTTTTCATAAGAACGTATAAACGTCACATGTAAGAATTCCATGCCAAGAACTTTGATCTGATGAAATCAAGAACGAATAAAGGAGGTATGCCAAATGCTTTCTGTCTTAATCTGGCAATGTATAGGTTAATGTGGCCTATCATTTGCCTACTCTGGGGACAATGTTTGCCTAGTGATTAGTAAGAGGAACCTATGCTTTTGTACTTTAAAGGGGGACAAGGAAGTAGGCTGCCATGTCAGTGAATTTGCCTGGAAATCTAAGACCAGGAATTCTAAGAAAGCTTTCATGCTGATTAATGGAGTGAGCCCAGTCATGCTTCCTGGTCAGTCATCTTGGTCAATAGAAGTTATCTTTCAAAATAACAAAGCATCATTCCCCATAGCATCTTTGTAGGGCTAACAATATAGCATTAGTAAAAAAAAAAAAAAAAAAAAAAACCCTCCCATTTAAGGTTTTTAAATTTAAAAGCAATGGCAAAAATTAGAAAGTAAATGGTAGATTTGACAATAAGATATTTAAACTTCTTTACAGTGAACAAAAAATAATATTTCCATATGTGGGGAAAATATTGAGAGCAGTTATGTCAGAAAGAAGGTCTCTGGGTGACTACTAACAATTTACACTCAACTACTGACATAAAGGTTGGTGGATCAAACTCACCAGTGGTGTTACAAAAGAGAAAATCTAACAATAGCAGTCTGCTTCCATACAGATTACAGCCTAGAAAATCCTTTGGGGCAGTTCTAACACATCGGGTCACCATGAGTTGGAATTGACTGATGGCAACAGGTTTGGTTTGAGTTTATGTCATAAAGTTGGTTAATATATCTGTCATATAAAGAACTTATACAGATCAATAAGAAAAACACTAAAATATTAGTAAGTAAATAGGCTAATGTCTTATTCAGGGTTCTCTAGAGAAGAAAAACCAGTGAAACATATATATGTGTTGAGAGAGAGAGAGAGATTTATCTCAAGGAAATGGCTCATGAAGTTGTAAAGGCTGGTGAGTTTGAAGTCCATGAGACAGACATCAGGCTGGAGGCTTCTCCTGACTTGTGTAGCTGCATGGGCTGATGAGCCCAAGATCAGCAGGTCAGATGCCAAGCTGCTGTCTCATAGACTACATAAGCTAATGAATATCAAGATTGGCAGACAATATGGCAGGCCTAAGGTATTAAGAAGATGTCACTTTGAAGACTAAGGTATGCCTGACCCAAGTCATGGTATTTTCAATAACCTCATATGCAAGTGAAAGCAAAAACCAAAACCAAATTTACTGCCATTGAGTCAGGTCCGACTCATAGCAACCCCTCCTTGGGTTTTCAAGGCAGTATCACTACAGAAGTAGATTGCCCAACCTTCCTTCCAAGGAGTGGTTGATGGGTTTGAACCACCAGCCTTCTGGTTAGCAGTCAAATGCCTTAGGCACAATCCAAGAAGAGTTAATGCCTTTGAATTGTGGTGTTGACATGTTGTTGTTGTTATGTGCAACCCGACTCATAGTGACCCCTCCTTGGGTTTCTGAGGCAGTATCATAACGGAAATAGATTGCCCCATCTTCCTTCTGAGGAGTGGCTGGTGGGTTTGAACCTCCAGCCTTCTGGTTAGCAGTCAAGTGCCTTAGGCACTACGCTACCAGAGCTCCCAAAGAAAGAGAAATCCTGGCTACCTGGTGGGGAGCAGCTGGTGGGTTTGAACCGCCAGATCTGGGTGTAGCAGCTGACTGCCTGAGGCCCTGAGACCATCCCCCAGGGCCGGTGTTGGCATAGAATACTGAAAATACTATGGACTCCCAAAAGAACGAACAAATCTGTCCTGGAAAAAGTGCAGCTGGAATGCTCCTTGGAAGTGAGACTTTACCTCACCTATTTTGGTTATGTTGTGAGAAGGGACCAGTCCTTGGAGAAGGATATCATGTTCAGTAAAGTAGAGGGTCAGTGAAGAAGGGGAAGACCCTCAATGAGATGGATTTGTACAGTGGCTACAATGATCAGCTCAAGCATAGCAAGGATTGTGAGGATGGTGGGCACAGTCCCAGGAAGCATTCCATTCTATTGTGCATAGGGTTGCTATGAGTTGGAGCTGATTCTATGGCACCTAACAACATGGCAGGCCACTGACTTAAGTCCAAAGAACCAGAAGTCAAATGATGATGAGGCAGATGCAGGATCCAGATCAAGCAAAAATAAGAGTGCTTTTCCAGACTGTCCATATACATATGATTCAGGCCACACCCCAGAGGAAACTCCCTTTCAACTGATTGGCTGCTCATAGCAGATCCCATCATGGAGGTGATTTCATTAAATTGGATCTCATCGTGGGGGATAACTGCCAAACCACTGAGAATCATGACCCAGCCAATTTGAAACACAACCTTAACTATCACAGCTAAGGATAGAAATAATTTTACAAAAGAGAAAATCTAACAATGCTGTTGTTATGTGCCGTCGAGTCGGCCCCGACTCATAGCGACCCCTCCTTGGGTTTCCGAGGCAGTATCACTACGGAAGTAGGATTGCCCAACCTTCCTTCCGAGGAGTGGCTGGTGGGTTTGAACCGCCAGCCGTCTGGTTAGCAGGCAAGTGTCTTAGCCACTATGCTACCAGAGCTCAACAATAGTAAGCATAAAAATTACCAACTTCACAAATTATTAAAGAAATTTATATTCAAAAATATGAAATGCTATTTTCTCATATCACACACCTATTTTATTTTAATTACTATACTCAGAGATAAGAAGGGTTTGCTGAAACAGGAACTCCCATGTATTTCTGGCACAAAAACATAACATCTTTGGAAAGATATTCAGCAGTAATTATCAAGGACCTCAGAATTCTATTTCTCAGAATCTATCCTAAGTAAATAACCTAGAATATTAGAATACCAAAAAATATAGCTATGCACATAAATGCTTATCCTACTGTTCTTTGAAGGAGAAGCAGACTGTATTAATTTAAAATATTTTTCTGATTATAAAAATATTAAGAATAGTTATCATTTTTGTACCATTTACTCTGTGCTTGAAACTGTGCTAAGTGTTTACATGATTGCATTTTTCCTCATAAAATCTTATTAGGTAGATGTACTGTTATTATCTTCATTGTACAGATGAAGAAAGGCACAGAGAGGTTAAATAACTTGCCTAAGGCGAAACAGTAAGTGGCGGGGCCAGGGCTGGCATCAGGGAGTCATTTCTCAACCATTAACTTACATTCCATCTCTCATTGCGTAGTCTTCTCATTGTAAAGAATATGGAAAACAGAGATAAATATAACAAGAAGAAATTTAAATCACCAATAATAGCCAGAGATAATAAGTATTTTCTTTCTGTCCTTTGCATACATAAAATCTTATTCTATAATTCCTTTACATGTTGTATTTGTTAAACATAGTCAGAATTTTTTCTTTATCTTCCACAAGTCATTTTGTTTTCTGCCATATGGATGTATGCATTTAGCTTGCTTCCATTTTTAATTGTTCTATTCAGTGACACATTAAAAAATAACTTTATACATACATTTTTGTCTGAAGTTCTGTTTCCTTAGAAAAGAACTTTCTGTGTTTTAGAATAGAAACCTTAAAATGTATACTATTTTCAAGGATACTTGACGTATATTTTCAAACTGTTTTCCAAAAAATATTTTATCAATTTATTTTCTAGTCAAGGACATCTGATAATTCTGAGTACTGCACCATACCAACAACATTTTTAGAAATCTCGGCTACCTTACTACTTTGAAAATGTAACCTTGTTGTGATTTTACTTGCCATTTTTTGTATAGTAATAGATATGAACATTATTCATATAGCTAGTGGCTGATTACAGTTCTTCCTTTGCATAACTGCTCATTCATATTCTTTGTCCATTTTTTCAAATTGGTGTTTCACTTAGTAATTTATATGAACTCTTTATATTTTAAGGATATTATCCATTTATTATGTTTCATTTTTGTTACTAAATGTTTATTTATCAAAGGATTGCTGATAAACATGAAAAATTGAAAATGTGAACTATAACAGGGAAATATTAAATACAGCATGCTACACTCATGTGAAGGAGCTCTGGTGGAAGAGTGCCTAAGGCATTTGAGCTAACCAAAAGCTTAGTAGTTCAAACCCACCAACCACTTCTCAGAAGGAAGGTTGGGCAATCTACTTCCGTAGTGCTACCGCCTCAGACACCAAAGGAGGGGTCACTATGAGTCAGATCCGACTCGACAGCAGTGAGTTTTTCCTTACACTCATGTGATGGGATATTGTCCATTGAAGAAAATGTTTCTGAAAAGTTTTCAGTAATATGGAAAAATGTTTACTTCCTGGTGTTATAGGAAAAGACAAGAAACAGTTGGATGCTTAGTATGCAATGAATAAATAAAACAAGCAACATGCATATTTAAAAAACTGGAAGAAGACTGTTAACAATAGTGAGTTTTTCAGTAGTGGAGGTTTGGTTGAGTTTTTTGGGGGAAGGAGGGATAATGTAAGTAGTGAATATTTTCCAAATTCTCAATAGTTAGAAAGCACATTTTTTTTAATAAGAAAAGAAGCAATAAACTTGAAAAAGGAATCAGAGAAGAAAGAAGAAAAAATACCTTTAAAAAAGGAAAATAAAAACTAATTTTCCACATAGCATTCCACTGTGCGTTGTATGAGCAGTTTTTTAGGAAAGCACTTGTTGTCGTTAGGTGCCATCAAGTTGATTTTTGACTCATTGCAACCCCAGGTGTGGCAGAGTAGAAGTGCCCCATAGGGTTTTCTAGGCTGTAATCTTTACAGGAGCCAGTTGCCAGGTCTTACTCCCACAGAGCCATTGGACAGTTTGATGCACCAACTTTTCAGTTAGCAGCCAGTGCTTAACCATTTTACCACCAGGGCTCTTCAGACTTGAATGTCTCGCTCATATTTGTTGAGCACTAGTGCACATGACCTCCTGCCTCCTTGCACCTTTTTAGATCCCAACCAGAGTCAGGTTGGACTCTGCTCTGCAGGCCAGAGTACAATAAAGATGAGTAGCATTCCAGGGCTTAGAGCCTCTACACTATTGTCCAGCTAAATGACAATGGACCAGCAGCTGAAAAACAGACTAGTTCCCTACCTCGTTACCCTGGAAAAGCTGGGAGAGCACTTTATTCACCCAAAGCCATTCCTCTGCCAGCTACTGTCCATCAGCTGTAAGAAAGAAAGACCAAAGTGGACTCTGGTGGCACTGTGGTTAAAGCTTTGGGCTGTTAACCAGAAGGTCTGCAGTTCAAACCTACTAGCTTCCCCACAAAAGAAAGATAAGGCAGTCTGCTTGCATAAAGATTTACAGCCCTGGAGACCCTATGGGGCAGTTGTACTCTGTCCTATAGGGTCTTTCAGTTGGAATTGACTCTATGACAGTGAGACTGGTTTTTGTCTTGGGCTGGTCAACTGACTCCAAAACAAGTGCCACTTACATAGATTCTGGTGAGTTTTCTGATTCTATTTTCACTAGATTCTGTGATTACCTTGTTGTTGTTGTCGTTATGTGCCATTGAGTCAGACCCGACTCATAGCGACCCCTCCTTGGGTTTCCAAGGTATATCACTACGGAAATAGATTACCTTACTGGGATATTACAGCTCACTTTGTGACAGGAGTACTTCAGACCTTTAGAGTTAAGATCAAAATCATCCTGTATTTATTTATTTTTAAATTCAAAGTATTTCTTCCCAAATCATAATCTTCCTCAAAAGAAAGGGAGTTAAGGATGGAAATTTTAGTACCTGCATTGCAGGGAATGGCTTTTGTTCTCAACCCTGGCTGTGCATTGGAATTGCCTGGAGAACTTTTCAGACTAGGAGGCATTAAACCAGTAAACCCATTGCTGTAGAGTCGTCTCTGATTCATGGTGACACTAAGTGTGTCAGAGTAAAACAATCCTCTATAGGATTTTCAGTGGCTAATTTTTCAGAAGCCAGGCCTTTCCTCCAAAGCACCTCTGGGGCTCAAACCTCCAACCTTCTGGTTAGCAGCCAAGCACAGTTACCATTGGCACAACCAGGGATTTAGGGGTTTAAAAACATCAGAGGCGATTCCAATGTGAAGCCAAGGTTGAGAATCTCTAAACAAAAGTGATGAGTTAAAGCCATTAATGTGAAGACGCTTAAATTCATATGAAGGGTTTGAGGAAATTTGATTACCTCTAGTGAAGCTTGAAAGAATATTTGCAATTGTATATTCCAAGTCACTTATTATACAGATGAGGAGAACCTGGGTGGGAGTGTAAGGGGTGGACAGAAACTATGCAATGTGCCCAACTTCCAAACAACCACAGACAGGTCTTAGACACCAGCCCTCCATGGCTGGCTCAGTATAATTTCTACCACTTCAGGCTGCATCTCTGTTAAGAACTATCATCATCCCCATTTTAAAAAACAGCAGAAAGAGGGTTAAAATATCTTGCCCAAATGCCCCATCACTAATACAGGATGAGGCACAGATAACTTGAATAATATAATGGGAGCCTAAGGCCCCAAGCCACAGACCTAACATCCTTGCTATTAATAGAACACTGTTTACATTGGAGTGGAAGAGCTTTTTAATGGAATTGGTGTATGTGCAGAACAGTGTTAAATCAGTGGAAGATTGAGAAAATATTAGGGGGAAATTTGCTGGTACTCTTATTATTAATTTGTAATGGGTCTTTAATACAGCAACAAATGAAAACACCTTTGACTACCTGTTAAGCCAATAGAAATAATGAGAGAAATTGAGAGTGTGGTAAACAGCATTTTAGAGACAATTACTAGACATGGGTTTAGTAGTGAAAATTCTGTGAGAAACAAAGCCAAACAAAAACTCTAACAAAGTATATGGCCTAATGAGTATGTTCAGAAGTATTATTAGACAGAAAGAAAAGTTATAATGATATCATACAAAGTAAATATGTGAGGAAATGTATCAGTTTATGAATAGAATACAATTGGTTCCATGGTTTAAAACTTAGTCAGTAGTTTATTTTATTTACAGTTTTGTTTTATAAGTTGAAAAGAGAAAAGGATCCATAAAAAACAACAGCATGAGAAGAAACAAGAATGGAGAATTTGGTGACTTCGATGCATGTTTACATGGGGAAAAGTCTCAGATCCCTTGAAAAGATAAAATGCCTTTTGAAAGAAAAATAAAAGGAAGATGATGGGAAATTTAATAAAGCCAAATTACGGAATGTGTTTCTTTCCATACTGTAATTTGGTTGTGGTTACATACAGCAGATAAAGAATGATAAAGAAATGTAATAGAAAAAGAAGAAAAAGCTTAACATTCTTGCTGAAAAGTATCTTGTAAACATGCAGTCACATTTATTTTTAGATAATTGTCCTCTTTTGCATGCATTTATATTTTGCTAACATAAAAGACCAGATATGAACAGCTAAAGAAACAAGCAGCTATAATTAGAGTGGGAACTGGAATTGGGGGTGGGTGGGCCAGGAAAGACTGTGGTTTGGGCTCTTCTATTTTCCATTCACAAACAGATAGTTAAATGGCAGGTTCAGAGAAGAAAACTCTTGTTCTGCAGCATAGGACAAGTTGAGCAGGTTTCTGGACCAAAGCGTGAACTCGCGGAAATGCCAATCCATCCACAGCCAACTATTACTAAAATAGTGTAGATGACAGATCTGGAAGAACCCACTGAAAGCCTGGCTGAAATATTTAGTTGCAAAAGAACACCAACAAAGAAATAACAGCTGTGGGAGAACAAGGCCTGCTCACTACCTGCCCCGAAAAGAACCCTAGAGCAGATGTCAGAAATACCCTGATTCAAAGAAGGGGATGTTCTATTGGCTGGTCGAGTCTCTCTCCCCAGCCATGTTTGCCTCAAAATGGAACCTTTCCCACAGATGTTTTGACCAGCTTGTGGTGCATTGTTGTGTCTGTTAAATACAATTAAGAACTGCTTGCTCTAGGGGAAATGAAGGATTTGATTAAGGGGGATTGTTTCTTCTCCCTTTCTTCTTTCATGTTTTTTGTTCAGCCTTATCCAAATTTTCAAAACCTTTTTTAAAATCATGTCACGTTCTGGGGCAATCTTTCAATTTTTGTCATAGACGACAAAATGCTAAAGGCCCATATTTATGGTGTGTGATGATTGTATATGTTGGGGGGGAATAGGAGGTTTAAGATGGGATAAAGAAAGGTTGGAGAGGGGAGCTCACCCCAAGCTGGTTTATTTTAGACACACACACACACAAAAAAAAAAAAACTCATAAAACCAAAGCTGACTGAAGCAGATTATGAACAACTCTGAGCAAATGCCAAGCAGCGTGTTCCCTGGGCCCTGAATGGTATTTGCACTCACCAGCTATAATTTCTTTGTTAACAAGTAAATCCTCCCAGTTCTCTCTGTAGCTTCTGATGTATCACTATTATATACCACCTCGGAACGGCCGCGGAGGGTGGGCTAGGGAAGGAGGAGACATGACCCCAGCCATCAATCTTTTACAAACCACAAGTCCTAAAAGAGAAGCAGATTTATGAGCAAACAAGTCCAAGGATCCCCAGCCTGGGAGTGAGAAAACCAGAGGTTGGGATGACTGTGAACATGTCAAACCAACAGAGTAAGGAGGGAAAGATGTCATGACAAAATATTCCTATCTTGCAGACTAATCATTCGGAATGCTGTCAACCTGACTTCAAGAGAATTTTACAGTTTTTCTTATTTTTAGAAAATCAAATAAATATAGTATGTCAATAAATGTGATTGATATCTGAGGTATGCTTATATTTAGCTAATATCCCAATAAAGGCTCAATTTTTATATTTATTCAATTTTTGGTGGGATTCAATTATGTACCCCAAAGTGTCTTTCCTTTCTCATTCCCCCAACTGCGTTCATTCCCAACAATAATTCCTTGAGTATCATAATACCTACCTAGTCAGTCTCCCAACTTCCAGTTCATCGGATTACTCTTCCTGAGCATTCCTAAACTCAAAGGTTTTTAATTACTCTCTAGTGTCTTTGGGGTAAAGCTTGAATCCTTGTGCCGACATTCAAGCCCCATCACAATTAGTTTCACCACGTCTCCCCAAATTTTCAGCAAACCTACAAAGGAAGACCTTGCTTGCCTCAAGCCAACATCATGCTGGCCTTTGTAGAAACCTGTATGTCTCTACCACCACAACATCGCTTTTGATATTCCCTCACCCCACCCCAGCTGGAATGGATTTAATACTTCCTCTTTTTCATCTTACTATCTTTCCAGGCGTCAGGTTCTAGTTCCATCTACTTCATGGAACCTAATCTCCTCTTTATCCTGATGTAAAAACTGGTTGCCATCAAGTTGACTACGACTCATGTATGTCAGAGTAAAACTGTTCTTCATGAGGTTTTCACGGCTGATTTTTTGGAAGCTGGTCACCAGACCTTTTTTCTGAAGCACCTCTGTGAAGTCTCAAATCTCCAACCTTTTGGTTAGTAGCCAAGCATGTTAATTATTTGCACCACCCAGAGACTCCTAACCTGAGGTATATAGATTCTCAGAACATCATTCATTCATTTTCTGTTTCACTCTCACCACCATTCTAGGTCATTATTAGGATCTCCTCTCTCAAGCATTGCCATATCTTCTTGAACTAGTCTACATTCATTCATTAATCCATACTGTCATTCAACAATCATCTATTATCTGTCAGTTTGTGCCAGGTACCACCCAAGTGTCTGTATATAAAAAGATAAATTAGAAAGAGCCTGTCATCTAGATATTTATATTCAAAGGGAAGGAAATTACAATGCATTGTGCTTATTACAGTAGAACATATTTCCATTATGACAAGATCGTAAGTTCTTTGAGGCCAGAGACCATATCATGGACTTCTTTTGTGATCCTATTAATTTTATTGAACAACTAACTAGGTTTTGGAAACATACCTGCTGAATGTTATTGAACATTACAATAACGGATTAGGGCTCAATCTAGGTAATTGTCTCAGCATCTCTTCGTCTTGCCAGAAAAATAAATTCCAGTCTAATATAAGACTTACACTCAAAGAAAATGTCTAGAAGGATAAGCAATTAATGGGTTGCCTCAAGGAAAGAGAGGACTGGATGAAAAGAACACTTTTCCACATGCTTGTTTTTGTACCTTTGTATTTTGTACAGTGTAAATGAATAACTCATTGAAATTTAAGTTCAATGATGTGTTCCATTCAATGCAGTTTCAGCTGATCAACAAGAACAAGACTCAAGATTCCATTTTTTTCTGTTTCTGTTGTCCTCTTGATAACAGCTGGTAAAAGGATAACTTAGAAAATCTTTACTATAGACACAGATGAGATAACTTGTAGGAAGAATGCAGGTGAATTTATGAATGCATAAATGCACAATGGTATTTCAACATGAATCTTAACTCCCTCCTCTCTCTAGGGCATTTGCTTCTCTTTCTTCCTGCATTTGCTTCTAGCTGGGATTTAAGTTTGCCTCCAGGAAAGAGATAATAATGTCAGACTTGGCATCAGCTATCTCTGGTTCTACTGCTCCAGAGGTGTTTTTGTCCACTCAGAAAATGACCAGGGTATATAGGGTCTTCTGGCAGCCCACTGATGCCTGTCAAGGCCACTTGAACTAGCCATTCCTACAACAAACCTCAAGACAGTAAGGCCTGGACCTTCCTTCAGCCCCATTCAATGCTACTTCACTCCTGTTTACCCCTATAAATATGTCCCCCTTTCCATCCCATGAAGAAGGACCTCCTTTAGGATGGTGATACTAAGAAAAGCAGCTGATAAGAACTTAGTTAAGTGATAACACTGTTTTCTACATGTCTAACCTGTAGCTAGGAGCTCTGGTAGCATAGTGCCTAAGGTACTTGACTGCTCACCAGAAGGCTGGCGGTTCAAACCCACCAGCCACTCCTCGGAAGGAAGGTTGGGCAATCCTACTTCCGTAGTGATACTGCCTCGGAAACCCAAGGAGGGGTCGCTATGAGTCGGGGCCGACTCGACGGCAAACAACAACAACAACAACCTGTAGCTGGGAGTAGTGGTGGTTCAGCTATTACCCAACTCTCAGCGGAGGCTTGTGTGTTGCTATAATGATGAACAAGCTTCAGTACTACTTGCAATCGAAGATGCACTGGTAAGAAAGGCCTAGTGACCTATTTCCAAAAATCAGCCAAAGAAAACCTTACAGATCACAGCAATCTGATGCTCAACAGATCGTGAAAATGATACAGGACTGAGTGACATTTTGTTCCATTGTGCATGGTGACCATGGGTTGCGGGCCAACTCAATAGCAACAACCTGAAACTGGTAAATTTACTTTGTCAGATAATAAAAGCATTTTTCAATGGGTGCTCTTTGCATAACAAATATCATGTAAAGTAAGGTTTTATGAGATACCTCTTTTAACAAAGTACACTTCTTTGGAATTATATTTAGCTCAGCATCACACTCTCCAAGTTCTTAATGAAAATTAAGAACTATTCAAATTCTATTGAACATCTATTAGCTATTTTGTTTTGTTTCGTTTCTTGTGCAAATCACATTCAACCCATTTGTGATCACGTTCCCACTGGCATGCCTGGAAACTATTAAAAACAGATGTTCAGATCAAGCTCCGGACATCTGGGGATGGAAGAATGCTGGTTGAGTCATAAACACATCTCTGTGTATGAAAAAGTAGCCTCCTTCAGGTGTCTTTTTTGGTTTTCTTATAATACCGACTATATAACTTCCAACAGATAAACTAAAGGCAGCTAGTATTTGCATTTACCTTGGCTCTCTTATTTTCTTTTAATTTGTTTTAACTGATTCTGAAACATGAACTCTTATCTTGAGCTGCTGAATCCTTCATAAAGATTACAGTGAGACCACACATTTACACACTGAAACTAGAGATTTGCCTTGTATATATTATCCATCCTGGAAACACTGGATCCAACTTTGTTACATCCAATAAATGCTCTATTATCAGGGAAAGAAAGAGGGGAAGGAGGGTAACTGTATTTAAACCAAGTTCTATTTGCTTTCACTGTTACTGTGAATTATTCCTCTGGTATTTGAACAGTTATTCAAATTATTTGAACCAAAGTAATAGTTGTCCCTAATTTTTTATTCATGCTATCCAAACACAAGAATAAAGGGTAATAATTGGGGAATCCCAAAGAATTAAAGCTCCTCTAAAATAAAGATTGTAAATTGAATTAACTATCGCACCATTTACTTCTAAATTACTGAATTTTGAGAGCTGCTTTAATGGTGATGGATTGTTTCTGGGGGAAAATTCTAATTCAACTCATTTTAGAAGTACCAGTACCAGTTGTTGATGGGTTGATTCCAACTCACAACAATGCCGTGTGCATCAGAGTAGAAATGTGCTCCATAGGGTTTTCAGCAGCTGATTTTTCAGAAGATCACCAGGCCTTTTTTCTAGACACCTCTGGGTGAGTTCAAACTGCCAAACTTTCAGTTAGTAGCCTAACATAACCATTTGTGCCACCCAGAGTCTATTTTGGAAGGACTGTACTTAAGTTGGCTAGTGTTGAAACTGCAAACCAAGTATATAAATGAAGGATGGAATGAAAAACTTTCTCTTCTGCTTTCTAGACTCTCCACCTCACTCTTAAGTGGTTCCTCACTCCCCATAATGCACATGTATATGAATTCACCTTCTCCTTGGTAATAATACAATCTTCTCAGTAAGCTAATATGGAGAGATGAGGGCTTGAGGAAGAGAGACCAAGAGGAAGCCCAAAGCAGGGAAGTTTTTTTGCTTCCAGGATGTATGTTAAGCTAACTGGGAACAATTGCTTCCCTCAGAGTTCACGTATTCCCAGGCATACTAAGATCCTGATCCAGTGTATGGTCTTACCTAGCAAAAAGGCCCCAACTATACCTGCTTTCAAAGGATTAGATATAAACCTCTCACAGTAACTCTCCAGGCAGCCACCAGAGATCCAGAGCACCATATAGAAAGAAGCCCTAATCTTCTTTTATCTAGGCCAGGAAGCTACATATTTAGTAGTTTTGTGAACTGTTGTTGTTGTTGTTAGGTGCCATCAAGATGGCTCCAACTCATAGTGACCCTATGTACAACAGAACAAAATATTGCCTGGTCCTGTGCCAGCCCCACAACACTTGCTATACCTGAGGCCATTGTTGCAGCCACTGTGTCTATCCATCTTGTTGAGGGCTTTCCTCTTTTTTTTTTTTTTTTTTTTTTTTTTGACTCTCCTCTTTACCAAGCATGATACCCTTTTCCAGGTAACAGTCCCCTCTGATAACATGACCAAAGTAGGTGAGACAAAGTCTGGGCATTCTCACTTCCAAGTAGCATTCCTTCTGCACTTCTTCCAGAACAGAAGTTCTGGAACTCCTTAGTACTGTTCTGCTCATTCTTCTGGCAGTCCATGGTACTTTCAGGATTTTTCACCAACATCACAACTCAAAAACATCAACTTTTCTTCATTCTTCCTCATTCATTGTCCAGCTTTCATGTGCATAAGAGGCAATTGAAAATACCATGGCCTGGGCATAAAATAAAATATCTGCTACTAAAAAAGTAGAAATGGAAGTATACATTTACTTGTGGATTGTTATTTTCTGCTTTCAGAAGATCCCTTAAATTAAAAGAAAAAAAGCCTTGTCAATTTTTTTTTTGTATGTATATACTGATGATTATTGACTATAGTCTTCACAACCTTAAGAGATTTCTAGACATTTCCTTTCTAATATACAGACAATCTTAACCATCCTAATGGGAGTGAATGGTATCTCAATGGTATCAATGGTTTTGATTTGTATCTCTCTGAGGCTAATGATGCTGAACATCTTTTCATGAGCTTAGTGGCCATTTGAATGTCCTCTTTGATTAAATGTCTATTCAAGTCATTTGCCAATTTCATTATTAGTTTATTTATCTCTTTGTAGTTTGATATTATCCTAATATTCCTCATGGCAGTGATGCTTCTGACTTAATGGGTGGTTGGAAAAGTGGATGGGAAGCACAAAGAGAGTGGTGAAAAGGAAGTATAAAGAATTACCAATAAATAAGGAAACAATTTCCATACTTATTTCATAACCTGAAAAAAAAGTAAACAAATAATAATAATTACAAATAGACAAGCATTTATTTTGAGACCATACAAACAGGAACAGTTGGCCAGCAGGATGAGAAAGCAGGATATTTTTATGATAATTTTTTTAAATAAATATGCTTGAAGTCTTGTGGATAAATAATTTTAAGCCACTATGACTTAGAGAGGGAGTTCTGGTAGCATAGTGCCTAAGGCACTTGATTGATAACCAGAAGGCTGGCAGCTCAAACCCACCAGCCACTCCTTGGAAGGAAGGTTGGGCAATCTACTTCCATAGTGATACTGTCTCGGAAACCCAAAGAGGGGTCACTATGAGTCAAGTCTGACTCAATGGCAGATAACAACACATGACTTAAAGACCTAAACTCACTGCCATCTAGTCAATTCTGATGCATAGTGACCTCTATTGGGTTGCGGAGTTCTAAATTTTTATGGAAGTAGATTGCCCCATCTTCCTTCCTGGAGTGAATGTCTAATTTCCTCAATGAACAGCTCCTTCTTTTGCCATGGGACAAGAAGAAGTAGATGGTGCCCAGCCACCATTACTGAATGTTTTGATCAAAGAGTCTACAGAACAATCTTGCTCAAAAGAGGAAAAATATGAAACAGCATTTCAAATTCTCATGGAATCCAGCCTTTCTGAAGCCATGGAAGCTGCATGAACCCCTGAAACTATTGCCCCAAGATAATCATTAAATCTTAAACCAAAAATATCTCTTAAAGTATTTTAAACCAAACAATAGTTTAGCTTAATTAGTAAAGAATGTCTGTCTGCCTTGAGCACTGTGCTCTTTTAGGAACTATCTATATGAGGTCAAATTAACAACAGAAACTCAAAAGATTACACAGGAAACTTAGGGGGCAGAGAATCTGTGTTAAAGGGGGAGGAATTGCTGTATGTTTTGCTGTGCATTTCTCAACAACAACAATAAAATAAATAAAATATTTTAAATGCAAAGAGAAAGAACCCAGTCATACTCTGCTTTTAAGTTTCAGAATTGACCTGTGAGACTCAGAACAAAGATAATCACCACGAACACAAGAGATTTTGATTTTAAGACCTAGGTTTTTGAGTTTCAATAGACTGAGCCTATTGAAGCACATAATATGTATGGCATAAGCAACAGATTGGAAAGAGTACAGATGAAACTAAATTATAGCTCCATTGGCTAGGGTAGGAAAGGAAGAAAGGAGACACATAAAGTCAGATGATAGATGCAGGTCTGCAAGAAAGTTTGCTATACTCTGTCCTAGAAGGAGGGGAAATGATAGAGATTGTAAATAGGAATATGAGACCAGGACTACCTGGTGGAATCCTGAGACATTGAAAAACATCAAAAAAGAAGTAACTTAGGCCAGCATGTGTGGCAGCTAGAGAGATGAAATGGCAATAGGCTTACTTCAGCCCCAGAGATGTGTGAGACAGCATATAAAAACTTTCGCATGCCTTCTTAACAAAAAAGTTGCCATTGAGTCAACCCAGACTCATGGCAACCCTGTGTGGGACAGAATAGAACTATGCTTCATAGGATTTACAACAGCTGATTTTTCAAGGAAATCACCAGGCCTTTCTTCCAAGGAACTTTTGGGTGGAATGAGCCTCTAACCTTTTGGGTAACAGCCAAGCACATTAACTGTTTGTACCACCCAAGCACTTCTCATGATTTCTTACTTTCAGTAAAGGAGCAAAAGGGCTGACAGAGAAGGCCAGAAAATAGAAGGAGCTTCAATATGAAAACGAGTTGAACTGGGAGTAGGTGGACCAGAGACAACGGTGTGACCATAGACAGGTCAAGGAATGCTTCAGTTGAGAGAAAAAGAAGATGGAAGATCAGATGCCTCCTTCCACCTCCCCTCCCATCAATTCACTGACAAGACATAGCCCTCTCTTACATCTGAAAGACTACCTCAGCGAGAATTTATCCCTAATTGACTAAGTTTTCATTTCTGTCATTAGTTGGAATAGAAACTCAATTTGGAAATTAAGTGAAGTTATTTGCTTTAACTTATATTTTTGCACACCCAAGTTTGTCAACAGTGAAAATCATATGCTCGCTATACTATATTGTTTCTTTTGTTAGGTCATTTAGATGATTTCAACTCATAGCAACCCCATGTAACAACATAGAATTGTCCTGCACTATGAGGAAAACTATAATAATACACCTGATGGTCATATAACAAAGAATGGTTTCACATCTGATTAGTTAGAATGGGTCATCCCTGTAAGGTCATCCTCAGAGTTACTTAAAAAATGTTTTTTTTGTTGTTAGGTGCCATAAGTTGGTCCTGACTCACAATGACCTTATGTATAGCAGAATGAAACACTGCCTGGTCCCACACCATCCTCACAATCATTTCCATGCTTGAAACTATTTGTTGCAACCATGGTGTCAATCCATCTTGTTGAGGGTCTTCCTCTTTTTTGCTGAATCTACACTTTACCCAGCATGATATCCTTCTCCAGGAACTGGTCCCTCTAACAACATAACCAAAGTGTGAGAGACAAAGTCTGGTCATTCTGGCTTCTAAAGAACATTCTGGCTGTCCTTCCTCCATGACAGATTTGTTCATTCTTCTAAAAGCCCATGTTAGAATATTCAATATTCTTCTCCAACACCACAGTTCTAAAGCATAAATTCTTCTGCAGTCTTCCTTATCCACTGTCCAGCTCTTGCATGCATATGAAGCTATTGAGAATTCCATGGCTTGGGTCAGGCAAACCTTAGTCTTCAAAATGACATCTTTGCTCTAAAACACTTTGAGGAGGTCCTTTGCAGTAGATATGCCCAATGCAATAACTTGTCTGATTTCTTGACCGCTGCTCCCATGGATGTTGATTGTGGATTCAAGTAAAATGAAATCTTTGACAACTCCAATCTTTTCTCCATTTATTCTGATGTTGTTTGTTGGTTCAGTTGTGAGGATTTTTGTTTTCTTTATGATGAGTGTAATCCACACTGAAGACTGTAGTCTTTGATCTTCATCAGTAAGTGCTTCAAGTCTTCCTCATTTTCAGCAAGCAAAGTTGCCTTATCTGCATATTGCAGGTTGTTCATGAGTCTTTCTCTGATCCTGATGCCATCATCTTCTTCATATAATTCAGCTTCTCTGATTAGTTGCTCAGCATATACATTGAATAAGTATGGCAAAAAGATACAACCCTGACACACACATTTCCTGATTTTAAACCATGCAGTATCCTCTTGTTCTGTTTGAACAATTGTCTCTTGGTCTATGTACAGATTTTTCATGAACACAATTAAGTTTTCTGGAATTCCCACTCTTTGCAATGTTATCCATAATTTTTTATGATCCACAAAGTCAAGTGTCTTTGCATAGTCAATAAAACTCAGGTAAAAATCTTTCTGGTATTCTTTGTTTTTAGCCAAGATACATCTGACGTCAGTAATAATATATTTCATTTCATGTCCTCTTCTGAATCTAGCTTGAATTTCTGTTAGTTCTCTGTCAATGTACTGTTGCAACCATTTTTTAATTATCTTCAGCAAAATTTTATTTGCATGTAATATTAATGATAGTTTTCAATAATTTCCACATTCCGTTGGATCACCTTTCTTTGAAATGGGGACAAATATGGATCTCTTCCTGTCAGTTGGCCAGGTACTCTCTTCCAAATTTCTTGGCATAACCAAGTGAGCCCCTCTAGTGCTGCATCCGTTTATGGAAATGTCTCAATGGCTAATTCATCAATTCTTGGAGCCTTGTTTTTTGCCAATTTCTTAATAGCAGCTTGGACTTCTTCCATTAGTACCCTTGGCTCTTGATCATATGTACCTCCTGAAGCCTCTGAACATCAACCAAATATTTTTTATTTTTAAATTGTGATTTCAGTGAAGATTTACAGAGCAAATTCACTTTCCATACAGCAGTTCACATATACTTTGTCTCATAACATTGACCACAGTTTACCACAATGCAACAGCTCCCCTCCCCCTTCCTCCCCATAGTTACCTCTTCCGTGTCCTTTCCTGCATGCACTCCTGCCTCCTGAGCTGTCTCCCTGTGCATAAGGAGCCCTTCTTTCTCCCATGATTGTTCTCTCCAAGAAGTGTATCTACTTGAGGTAAATGTTCAACTCATATGCCTGTCTTTTGTTTGGCTCGAAACCATAGGTGTGGGTTCAATTCCAGACCTCAAGGGCAGCTAGGGGCCATAGTCTCAGTGGTTCCACCAGGCACTATTGGACCAGCAAACCTGGTCCCCACCTTTTTTCTTTCTTTTTATTTTTTTTAATGTGATTTGGGTGAAAATTGACAGAGCAAATTCACTTTCCGTACAGCAGTTCACATATACTTTGTCTCATGTCATTGATCACAGTTTACCACAATGCAACAGCTTCCTTCCCACTTCCTCCCCATAGTTAGCTCTTCCCAGTGTCCATCCCTCCATACTCTCCTGACCCCTGAGCTGTCTCCCTGTGCATAAGCAGCCCTTCCTTCTCCCATGATTGTTCTCTCCAAGGCATGTATCTACTTGAGGTAAATGTTTAACTTACATGCCTGTATTTTGTTTGGCTGGAAACCACAGGTGTGGGTTCAATTCCAGACCTAAAAGGTAGCTAGGGGCCATAGTCTCAGTGGTTC
>NW_006921599.1:2099988-2100488 GCF_000298275.1 Orycteropus afer afer
CATGCAAATTCTTCTGCTAGTTGGGGTTTAGTCCACTTCTATATCCTTCCCTTCAAGGCTCAGGGGTCCAAGATTATCTTCTGTGTCTTGTTAATTGATTTCCCTTTTCTTTGTTGAAGAGGGTCTGTGCAGTCTTTCAGCCTAGTCCGCCATCTTGCCGGAACTCCCCAACCAATTATTTTTGACACAGTGACTCTGTTAAATCCTTTCATCTACTTTTGATGCTTCCTGCATCATTCAATATTTTTGGCTATAGAATCCTTCAATGTTGCAACTCAAGGTTTGAATTTGTTCTTCAGTTCTTTGAGCTTGATAAATTTCAAGCATATTCTCCCCCTTTGATTTTCCATCTTCAGGTCTTTGCACATTTCATTATAATATTTTAGTTTGTGCTCTTGACTTGCCTGTGATAGTTGGAACAGTGTGTCAAGTTGGCTGGACCAGAATTCTGTGTGGTTTAAGCAGTTATGACGTGGGTTATTCCCATGATGGGATCAGAT
>NW_006921599.1:2100935-2117808 GCF_000298275.1 Orycteropus afer afer
ATATATATATATATAAGCTTTACTGGTTTTGCTTTTCTAGAGAATCCAGGCTAACACACTGCCCTTTGAAATCTTCTGCTCAGAAATTGTACTTCATATTTCTTCCATTCACTTTAGCTACTATCCTTTCAAGGCAAGTTGCAGAGTCTCTTCTGACTCCATTTTAGTGTCCTCTTCCTTCCAGTCTTTTTAGCACCTTTCACGTATGCTTTCTTCATGTATGATGTTTGTGATGCCATCCCACAACTCATCTGGTCTTCAGTCACTGGTGTTCAATGCATTAAATATATTCCTCACATAGTCTCTAAATTCAGCTGGGATATAATCATGGTCATATTTTGATCCATGTCAACTTGTTTTAATTTTCTTCAGCTTCAACTCAAATTTGCATATGACAAGTTGATGGTCTGATCCACAGTCAGCTCCTGACCTTGTTCTGACTGATGATATTAAGCTTCTCCATAGTCTCTTTCCACATATATAGTCAATTTGATTCCTGTATATTCCATCTGGTGAGGTCCATGTGTATAGTCACCATTTATATTATTTTTAAAATGTATTTGCAAAGAATAAGTCATTGGTCATTCAAAAGTCTATCATGTGATCTCCAGTATCATTTCTATCACCAAGAAATTTTGGTAAAATTTAAGGAAGGATGGAGATATTCTGAAGTAATCCTTATCTTCTTTTTTTTTTTTTTTTTTCTTTTTGTAATGATCAGATATTTGTTAATATGAAATTGTTCTGGTCTTAACATCACAAGTAGAAAGAGAATTAGAAATGTAAGAAGTAGAAAAAAATGAAAAGTAACTAAGATCCTGGAAAAGTCAGCAAAGTAATAAAGTCAGGAATAACTTTCCACAGTTGAAACAACATGAAGAACCAATGCCTCCACATTTGTCATGAACACTTGATAAAAAGTAAGCCCTCAACAAATGTTTTTGAAAATTTTTTACTTTTAGGGATTGCCCAAAATTTTCCTCTTTTCATTTTTCCCCTTCTTCTATGATAACATAACAATATTTAAGCCCTTATAAGTGACTTCATGTTTTATTTTTTCAATTTGTCAGTCTTTACTTTTGAGCTAACTATTCCATGTGGTCTTTTATCCACTTAATAAATATGTATTGAATGCCTGTTGTGCACTCAGCACTGTTCTAGGTTCTAGGAATATAACTATAAACAAAATAAACAAAATTCCCTGCAGGAGAAAGCTTGCATTCTAAAAGGATGCCAGACTTAAACAAAATAAGTATGTTAGGAGATAACAGATGATATGAGAGGGGAAAGTGAGGTAATGGTGGTTCAGTGGTAGAATTCTTTCCTTCCATGCAAGAGATGTTTCTACTCCTAGCCAATGCACCTCATGCACAGCCAACAACTCATCTGTCAGTGGAGACTTTTGTGTTGCTATGATGCTGAAGGGGTTTCAACAGAGCTTCTAACCTTAAACTAACTAGAAAGAAAGGCTTGGAGAATTACTTCTGAAAAATCAGTCAGTGTAAACCCTATAGATCACAATAGTATGATCCACAATCAGTCACGAGGATGGTGCAGGAAAAAGCAGCATGTCATCCCACTGTGCATGACGTCTCCTTGAGTTGGAGGTGACTCCATGGCAGCTAATAACAACATGGGGAAAAAATAAAGTAGAAAAGGGCATGGGGAGTATTGGAGGAAGAAATAACTATCATAAGTAAGGCAGCCATAATATATTTCACTGAGATTTGAGTAGCTATCTGAAAGAGGTGAGGAAATCAACTATGCAGAGATCTGGAGAAAGAGCACTACTGGCAGAGTGACGAGTAAGCGCAAAGGCCTTGAAGAGTAAGAATGTTTGATATGTTCAAAGAATGACACGGAAGCCAGTCTGGCTGGAGGAGAGAGAATGTAGGTGATAGTAGCAGGAAATGAGGTCAAAGAAGTAATGGGAACCAGATTGAAGGGCATTAAGACCATTGCAAAGACTTTGACTTTTACTCTGGGGATTTTAAGCAGAGAAGTGAGGTGATCTAACTTACATTTTAACAGGACCACCCTGACTGTGGGATTGAAAATAAACTGAAGGGGCAATGACAGAGATAGGAAGAGTATTTAAGACTATTGCCATAGTCCAGACCAGAGAGTACAGTAGTGTGGATTAGACTGGTATAAGAAATGGTCATATTTTAGATATATTTTGAAGATATAATTGATAAGAAATTTATTAAATCTGTAGTTTAATGTATGGATTAAAAGTGGAAAGGAAAATAAAAAAGAGTCAAAGATGACCAAATTTAGAAGAACTGGAAGGATGTAGCTGGTACTAGTTAAAATGAGGAAAACTGAAGTGAAGTTTGGGGAGCAAAGATGAAGCACTCAGTTTGAAATTTCTACACTGAAAGATCCATGGTGGCACAATGGTTCGTCATTCAACTGCTAACCAAAACATCTGTGGTTAACTCAACAGCCGTGCCATTGGAGAAATGTATGACAGTCTACTTCCATAAAGATTTATAGCCATGGAAACCCTATGGAGCAGTTCTATTCTATCCTATAAAACCAAAAACCAAACCCCCTGCTATTGAGTTGATGCCAACTCATAGCAACCCTGTAGGACAGACTACTGCCTCAAAGGATTTCCAAGGCTATAAATCTTTACAGAAGCAGACTGCCACATATTTCTCCTGCAGAGTGTCTGGTAGGCTCAAATCACCAAATTTTTGGTTAGAAGCCAAGCTCCATAAGCACTGTGCCACCATTATTATAAGTTAAAATCAACTCTGGCAACAAGTTTATTGGACATCAAAGTGGAAAAGTAAAGTAGGTAGTTGAGTATAAGTCTGGACTAGGGAAATAAATGAAGGATGATCAGTGTGCTAATGGATCAGCATTGGCAAAATTGTAGAGAAACTGGAACTCTTATCCATTGCTGATGAGAATATGAAGTGGTATAGCTTCTGGGGAAAAGAGTTTGGTGGTTGCTCATAAATTGAACATAGAAGTACCATAACACAATGCAACAACACAGTGCCATCAAGTCAGATCTGACTCATAGTGACCACTCCTTGGATTTCCAAGGCAGTATCACTACGGAAGTAGATGGCCCAATCTTCCTTCCAAGGAGTGGCTAGTGGGTTTTGAACTGCCAGTCTTCTGGTTAGCAGTCAAATGCCTTAAGCACTACACCACCAGAGTTCCCTAGAAGTACCATATGACATATGACCAATACCAATCTTAGGTATATACCTAGAATAAGTGGCAGCAGGAATGCAAACATAAAACAGCCCTGATGTTCATTGCAGCACTTTTCACAATAACAAAAAGGTGAGAAAACTAGCTTGCATGGGGATTGCTTTGAAACATGTGTATCTAATGTATACAAATATATATACTATAAATAATATGATGTTCACACAATGTCCAAATCATATAATGTCCTATTTCACAGAATGTGCCTTGGACATTAAGCAACACATACCTGTAAATATGTCCAGAGAAATATTTTATGAATTACAAAAGTCTAATTATATGTTAATAAAATTAAAGGGGGCATTGAAATTATGGCTAGAAAATGAACAAATAGCCCATCAGTTTTTTAAAAGCACTAACTAAAACTTACAGGAGTTCGGGTGGCATAGTGGGTAAGGCCTTTGGCTGCTAAGCACAAGGTCAGCAGTTCAAACTCACTACCTGGTCCACAGAAGGAAGATGAGGCAATCTACTTCCATAAAGATTTACAGCCTTGGAAACCCAATGGGGGTTGCTGAGTCAAAATCGACTCAAGGGCAGTGGGCTTTTTTGGGAGGAGGGTAAATGAAACATATCGAAGTGAAAATCATAGTAACTGAGGTTAAAAATATAATATATGGATTAAATAGAAGATTGGATGCATCTGAAAAGAAAATTCATTAAGAGGAAACTAAAATGAAAATTATTACCCAGGATGATGCACAGAAACACAAGGAGATAAGAAAATACAAAAGACAAGGGGTAAGGAGGCTAGAGAACATCTAACACACAACGAATAGAGTTCCAGAAAAGTATAGGAGAATGGGAAAGAAGCAATATTAAAGACATAATGGCTAAAAATTTTTCAGAACTGATAAACAAAAAGTCTCAGTAAAATTAATCCTAAGTAAGATAAATAAAAAGAAATGTGCACCTAGACCATTATAGTGAAATTGCAGAATAGCAAAGCAAAAGAAAAGAGCTTACAAGTCAGAGAAAGAAAAGAAGATATACATTAAAGAGAATACTTATTACACAGACATGATATAATAGAAAACAGAAAATAGTGGACTACTAACTTCAGCTACTGAGAAAAAAAATGACTGCCAATCTAAGATTGTACACCCTGTACAAACTATATCTAGAGTACAGTCCAAATAAAGCCATTTTTAGACAAACCAAAAAATAAGAAATTTTATAATCAATAAATACTTAAAAGAAATAAATCAATGTGCTATGAAAAAACTTCAGAAGGGAAACCAAAAATTCTACAACAAAAATGAGGCACGAAACATAATGTTGAGCAAAGAAGGTAGTAGAGGAAATCTAAACAATAACTACATAAAAACAAAAGAAAAGAAATGTCTAAACTGTAATGTTAAAAATACTAAAAAAGTGTTAAAATCGTAAAAAAAACTAGACTTACTGGCCTGATAGAGACTGATGAAACCCCTGACTGAGACTATGGTCCCTAGTCACTCTTCAGGCCTGGAATTGAACTCACTCCTGTGGCTTCCAGCCAAAAATAGGCATATAAGGTGAACATTTACACCAGATAGTTGCACTCCTTAGAATAATCATTCCTGGGAGAACAGAAGGACAGTATTTGCACAGGGAGATAGCTCAGAAGGCAAGATGTATATGGAAAAGGTAACCACAGGGAGGAAGTGGGAAGAGAGCTGTTACATTATGTGGACTGCAATCAGTGTCATGAAACAAAATGTGTGTGGAACTGCTGTATGGAAAATGAATTTGCTCTGTAAACTTCCACCTAAATCACAATAAAAAAAAAAAAAATACATGGGAAGAATTGTTTGCTTTACTTTTAAGAAGGGTAAGAATACCAATTAGTTTTGTTAAGTAGACATGTTAAATATGTAGAATAACCAACAATAAAATTATAATTTACTGCTGCCAAACAAGTAGAAGGAAAAAAATGATAGAATGACAAAAACAAACCAATCCAAAAGAAGGCAAGAGTTGGAAAAACAAACATGAAAGAATCTAACAAATAGAAAGCACAAAATATCAGAAATAGATCCAAACACATTCAAAGTTTTACAAAACACAGAATGGTAGAAAGCAAACGAATGTGAGCTGTATCAAGCAAATACTAGCCAAAAGAAAATTAAGGTAGTTATTACCATTGAACATAAAAATATTTTTATTTTTTTGTTATGTGCCGTCGAGTCGACCCCGACTAATACTGACCCCTCCTTGGGTTTCCGAGGCAGTGTCACTACGGAAGTAGGATTGCCCAACCTTCTTCCGAGGAGTGGCTGGTGGGTTTTTTAGCAAAAAGTATTTCCAAAGGTCCCTGGGTGGTACAGATGGTCTGCCCTTGGCTGATAACTGGAAAATTGGTTATTTAAACCCACCCACAGCATCACAAAAGATCCAGACCTGGGCATCAGCTCCCATAAAGATTACAGCTAACCCTATTCCATAGCTAATGAGGTATCTCCAAATGAGCACATCAATAAACAAATGAAACAAAAGGTATTTCCTTAGTTAGCAGGGTCACTGTACACTGGAAAAGATTTAATTCACAAAAATGATATAACAATCCTGATCATACCTAATAATAGATCCTAGGAATATAGTTAATAGATTAAAGGAGAAAAAATATTTAAAGAACCATGAGGATAAATTTACATAGCAACCTTCTTTGTAGAATATTTTACCATAACTCTCTCAATAATTGATAAATCAAGCAAACAAAAGCAACAACAAAAAAAAAATAAAAAATTAAATATTTCAACAGCCCAAATAGCAACATTGGACCTATGTATCACCTATCAAGTAATATATATCTCTTTTAAGGATATTTTGTTGAATGAACCACAGGCTAAGCATAAAGTCAATCTCAATACATTTCAAAGAACAGTGTCATATAGAAAAGTTCTTTGACAACAATGAAATTAAGTTAGAAACCAATGACAATAATAACACTTAACCAAAAAACTCACTTGGAAAACATGACTTCAAATTAATTACAAGTAAAGAAGAAATTACAATGAAAATTAGAAAATTAGAGTCAAAACAGAAAGATAATGAAAATAGACATACTGAGACATATCATGCAACTAAAATGTTATTTAGAGAAATATTTGTAGCTTATATTAGAAAAAAAAAACTGAAGGTAAAGAAAGCATTCTTCCTAACAAGTTAGGAATATATATATATGTGTGTGTGTGTGTGTGTGTGTGTGTGTGTGTCAAATTAAAGAAAGCCAAATGAACCACGTGGCATTCACCATCACAAAGGATCTTTCAAGAATTCATGCACCAGCCACCAAAGCCAAAGATGAGGAAATTGAAGATTTTTATCAACTTCTGCAGTCTGAAATTGACCAAACATGAAATCAAGATGTGTTGAATATCACTGGTGACTAGAATGCAAAAGTTGGAAATGAAGAAGAATCACTGGTAGTTGGAAATTTTGGCCTTGGTGACAGAAATAATGCTGAAATCACATGATAGAATTTTGCAAGACCAAAGACTTATTCATTGCAAATACCTTTTTTCAACAGCATAAATGGCAGCTATACATGTAGACTTCACCAGGTGGAGTACACAGGGATCAGATTGACTACATCTGTGGCAAGAGGTGATGGAGAAGCCCAATATCATCAGCCAAAACAAGACCAGGAGCTGATTGTGGAACAGACAGACCATCAACTGCTCACATGCACACTCAAATTGAAGTTGAAGACAATTAAAACAAGTCCACAAGAGCTAAATTATGACCTTGAATATATCCCTCCTGAATTTACAGACCATCTAAAGAATAGATTTGATGCATTGAACACCAGTGACTGAAAACCAGAAGAATTGTTGGCTGACATCGAGAACATCATCCATGAAGAAGCAAATGGTTATTAACAAGACAGGAAAGGAGAAAAAAGACCAAAATGGATGTCAGAAGAGAGTCTGAAACTTTCCCTTGAACAAAGAGTAGCTAAAACAAATGGAAGAAATGACAAGATAAAAGAGCTGAACAGAAGATTTCAAAAAGCAGCTTGAGAAGACAAAGTCTATTGTTATAATGAAATGTGCAAAGATACGGAGTTCAAAAGCCAAAAGGAAAGAATATGCTCGCATTTCTCAAGCTGAAAGAACTGAGGAAAAAATTTAAGCCTCAATTTGCAATCTTAAAGGATTCTATGGGCAATATATTGAATGATGCAGGAAACATCAAAAGAAGATGGAAGGAATACAGAGTCACTGTACCAAAAAGAATTGGTAGATGTTCATCCATTTCAGGAGGTGGCATATGATCAAAAACCAATGATACTGACAGAAGTCAAGGCTGCATTGAAGGAAGTGGCAAAGAACAAGACTCCAGGGATTGACAGAATACCCACTGAGATGTTTCAACAAATGGATGCCACACTGGAGGCACTCAGCTATGCCAAAAGATTTGGAAGACAGCTATCTGGCCAACTGACTGGAAGAGATCCATATTTGCACCCATTCAAAAGAAAGGTGATCCCACAGAATGTGGAAATTATTGAACAACATCATTAATATTGCATGCAAATGAAATCTTACTGAAGATAATTTTTAAATGGTTGCAGCACCACATTGACAGAGAACTTCCAGAAATACAATCTGGATTCAGAAGAGGACATAGAATGAGGGATATCGTTGCTGATGTCAGATGGATTTTGGCTTAAAACAAAGAATACTAGAAGGATGTTTACTTGTGTTCTATTTACTATGCAAAAGCATTTGATTGTGTGGATCATAACAGATTATGGATAACATAGAGAGGAATAGGAATTCCAGAACAATTCATTGTATTCATGAAGAACCTGTACATAGACCAGGAGGCTGTCATTCCAACAGAATAAGGGGACACTGCCTGGTTTAAAATCCAGGTGGGAGTGTGTCAGGGTTGTATCCTTTCACCATACTTATTCAATCTGTATGCTGAGCAAATAATCTGAGAAGGTGGGCTACATGAAGAAGAATGTGGCATCAGGACTGGAAGAAGAATTGTTAATAACCTGTGATATGCTGATGACACAACTTTGCTTGCTGAAACTGAGAATGAGTTGAAGCACTTACTGATGAAGATTGAAGAATACAGTCTGTAGTATGGATTTTATTTCAATATAAAGAAAACAAAAATCCTCACAACTGGACCATTAAGCAGGCTCATGATAAATGGAGTAAAGATTGAAGTTGTAAAAGACTTCACATTCCTTGGTTCTACAATCAACGCCAATGGAAGCATCAGTCATGACATCAGACAATGTACAGCACTGGGCAAATTGGCTGCAAAGGACCTCTTTCAAGTACTGAAGAACAAAGATGTCTCCTTGAGGACTAGGGTGCACCTGACACAAGCTATGGTATTTTCAATCACCTCATATGCATGTGAGAGCTGGACAATGAATAAGGAAGACAAAAGAAGAATTGATGCTTTTGAGTTGTGGTGCTGATGAAGAATGCTGAAAGTACCAGGGACTGCTAAAAGAACTAACAAATCTGTCCTGGAGGAAGTGCAGTTGAAATGCTCCTTGGAAATGAGAATGGCCAGACTTCGTCTCACCTACTTTGGTCATGTTGTCAGAAGGGACCATTCCCTGGAGAAGGATGTCATGCTTGGTAAGGTGGAGGGTCAACAAAAGAGGGGAAGGCCCTCAACAAGACTGATTGGCACAGCAGCTGTGGCAATGGGCTCAAGTATAGCAAGGATCGTGGCACTGGCGCCAGACCAAGCAGTGTTTTGTTCTGCTGTGTATAGGGTTGCTATGAGTTGGAGAGGACTGGATGGCACATAACAACAACAACAAAGTGAAATAAAGAAACTAATGATGTAGAAAGCAAACATACAATAGTAATCAACAAAGCCAAAGTTATTTCTTGGAAAAGACACTTAAATTGACAACCATTGGCAAAACTGATCAAGATAAAAATGAGTAAAACACAACTAAATATTATTATATATATAATTTGTATTCTACATGTCACAGGTTCACAGATGGAAAAGAATTTTGTCCGAGGATGGAACACACTCAAAGTCTTGCCCATACTTGATTTAGATGATGCAGAAGATGAGACTGGGATATAGAGCGGATGTGGAATAGGATAAGACCTCAGCAATGATGTGTTAGGATGAATATGTTTTGCACGTGGGAAAGACATGAATTGTAGTAAACCCTAGATTCTACAAATAAATTATTGGTGTTAATGTTAAGCAAGTTTGCCAAATAACTGAAAAACTTAATTGCATTTCTGCATGGCAGCAACAAACACTAGAAAATATAATTTTAACTGGTACTATTAGCATAGTGCCTAAGGCACTTGACTGTTAACCAGAAGCCTGGTGATTCAAACCCACCAGCCACTCCTCGGAAGGAAGATGGGGCAAACTACTTCCATAGTGATACTGCCTCGAAAACCCAAGGAGGGGTCGCTATGATTTGGGTCCGACTCCACGACATATAACAACAACAACAACAACTATTTACAATAACAAACATGACCAAAAAAAAAGACAGCTATAAATAATCCACACAAAATATGTGCAACTTTTTATGAAAGAGAATATAAAATATTATTGAAACACAGTTAATCACCATTGCCATCAAGTCTATTCCTACTCATAGCAACCGTACCGGACAGAGTAGAACTGCCCCATAGGGTTTCCAAGGCTGTAAATCTTTACCAAAGCAAACTGCCTCATCTTTCTCCCACAGGGCAGCTTGTGTGTTTAAATCACCAACCTGTTGGTTAGCAGTCAAATGCTTTAAACTCTGCCCCACCAGAGCTCCTGAAAGACACTTATAGAGAAATACACCTTGCTTATACACAAGGGCTCACCGTGAGTCAGGGACTGACTCGATGGCAGCTAACAACACCATGCCTGGGATGATTCAATATCGTAATAATTTTAATTCTTCACAAATTAATCTATGGATTTGATGCAAATCCAGTCAAAGTTACAGCAGATTTTTTGTAGAATTCGACAAGCTAACATTGATATGAAAGAACAAAGGAGCAAGAGTAACCAATCACTCATGAAGAAGAAAGAAGGCAGATGTTCCCTATTTGGTATTATGGTTTATTGTAAAGGTATTTTAGTTATTGTGATATTGAATGAACAATTGATAAAAATAGATCAATGGAACAAATCAAGGGACCAGAAGAGTTCTCTACATATATAGAAAACTGGTATATTAAAAAGCTAATGGATTAATAGGGGAAGCATAAACTATGCAGTGAATGGTCTATATAGGGGAGAAAAAATGTTCCATGTAAGGAAAAATTGATTTCTACCTAACACCAAACTTTTAATAAATCAATTTCAGAAAGATTAAAACATAAATATAAAAAGCAATATTTAAAAATAATTTAGAAATGGTTAATATTTGAATGGTCTTGGGACAGGAGGATTTACTAAACAAGATGAAACAGTGAAAAGTCACCAAAAAAAATATTGTACGTAATGACATTAAAGGGAGCTCTGGTAGCATAGTGCCTAAGGCACTTGACTGCTAACCAGGAGGCTGTCGGTTCAAACCCACCAGCCCCTCCTCGAAAGGAAGATGGGGCAATCTACTTCCGTAGTGATACTGCCTCAGAAACCCAAGGAAGGGTCGCTATGAGTCAGGTTCGACTTGACGGCACATAACAACAACAGCAACGACATTAAAACTTAGAGGTTTGTCTAAAGACATCATGTGCAAAGTGAAAAGACATACCCTAATGTTGGAAAAGATGTCTTCCACACATACAACCACAATACGGAAAGAACTCTTACAGATCTATAAGGAAAAGCAATCTAAAAGAATAATGAACAATGACTAAAAAGGCATTTTGCAGAAGAACAACTGGGCAAAAAACATGCATGAAGATGTTCAACATCATTATTATTCAGGTGATGCAAATTAGAACCACAATAATAAGAGATATAAATGTATTATACATGGAATTCTATATGTATGCATGTGTGTATGTATTCATGTATATGGATATGGACATATGGAATTTCACATATAATAAATAAAGATATTATCACAAATTAAGAAAGAAAAGTATGAATTATTTAGTAAATGTTGCTGAGAAAACTGGCTCACTTGGAGAAAAATAAAGCTGGGTGTTAACTCCATACCATGTAAAATGTGAACTCTAATTGGATGAATGACCTAAATGTGAAATATAAAACTTTAAAAGCTAATAGAAATGAAAACTTCCCCAAAAAGACAATAGGCCTGAACAGTTCTAGTTAAATTTCAAGGAACTCCTCATTCCAATCTTACATGTCTTCCACCAATGAAAGATTTGATGAGAAAGATTACAATGTGAAGTTATTGTGGAGAACGGAAGAGAAAGCTGATTAAGGAAACATAAAATTATTTCCAGACAGTGGGTAGGCCCCACAGAGATTCAAGTCCATGAATTTATGGAAGCACCAAGCAGTTGTTACTTGCACCAATACTTAGCAGCCTGAATTCTGTTAAGAGACTGCTGAACCTATCAAACGTTGGTATTTAGATAACCAAGTATGAAAGGGAAGCAACAAGGTTGAGATGTTGGCAAAAGAAAGATAAGTCTGACAGCCATGGAGACTAAGCTAGAGCAAGAGAAATAAAAGGAGGGGGCTACTAGAGAAAAGATTTTAAAAAATCAAGAGAATAATTGATTATATGAGTTGAGCATAGTGGCTAAGACACTTGCCTGCTAACCAGATGGCTGGCGGTTCAAACCCACCCCACTCCTCGGAAGGAAGGTTGGGCAATCCTACTTCCGTAGTGATAACTGCCTCAGAAACCCAAGGAGGGGTCGCTATGAGTCGGGGCCGACTTGACGGCACATAACAACAACAACAACAATGATAAAAGGTTGTAGTCAAAGAGGATAACTGAATTTAAGATTTAGAGTTGAATCTACTCCAGGTGATGGCAAGGTCCAAGGAAGCAGATGGCTGAAGGAAAGGGGAAGAGGAGAAAACAGCAAGTCTATAAATTCCATATCACAGATATTCAGTGGTAGAAATCTGGTTGAAAGAGGAGTGAAGGAGAGTCTAAGGAACTTATCAACTTGTGTTTGCATGTTTTTATTTGCATCAATAACTCACTGCCATCGGATCTGACTCATGGTGACCCCTCCTTGGGTTTCTGAGGCGGTATTACTATGAAAGTAGATTGCCCAGCCTTCCTTCCGAGGAGTAGCTGGTGGGTTTGAACCACCAGCCTTTTAGTTAGCAGTCACATGCCTTAGGCACTACACCACCAGATATCCCTTTACATCAATACATGTAACAAAGTTTTCCAAAGATGCTTTTATGCCCATTTTACATAAAATGTATTTATGTTGATTGCATTATATTGTGGCTCAGGAGAGTGGTAGATGGGGAAGGTTTATCCGCCACCTGCCACAAGCAACTCCTAGACACAACCATCTAGAGAACATCACTTGGGGGAAAAAAATCAAGAATTATTTACTTTCAAAATTCATAAACTGTATAACAGTAACTACATCAGCTACAAATATGTGCATGCCTTGTTTTTCTGTGTACATTTGTTGAAACTTTGGATTGAACTATGTGAAATTGCCATTTCTGTGGTCAAACTGGTCGATTTTGTATTCTCAAAATTAGTATTTTCTGAGCCTGCTATTTGAAAATTACTGACCAAGTTGAAAAGGTTGTTTACAAAAACAGAAAATATGGGGTGTTACAGATCACCTCACACTGCTACAGAGAAAACAAAAACAAGCACTGCTGTCTAAGTGCCAATTATATTTTGCTATTATTGCCAAGATGATTCTATTAACTATCTTAAGAAGCTATAAAATAAAATATTTTGCTGGTTACTTCTTAAGTCAACTTGGATAGATATTATCCCTTGACTAATGAGTAAGGGTTCATTTGATTATAAAATGCAGGAGTATATTAGTGAGGTTTAGATCCACATTATATGTAGTATAATAGTCAACTGGCATAGATTCTAATTCCAATATTTCTATATAGGGCTTGCTTTTCTATTAAAATTGAAAGTGTTAATTTACCAGTAATCATTCTACTTTCTCCTATCTTCTAGCTAAAAGGACAGGCCCTTTCTGCATAGATAAAATGTTGTAATGCATTTAGTGCTAGGCCATGATTTTAGACCTCCAGCTGTTTTACTGGTTGTGTAACTAAAAATAAGATAATGTTATGCTGGGTAACCACGGCTTTTGTAGGCATTCACATTTTACAAATCACTGCACAGTACGCAAACCATTATATTTTTTAAAAAAAATGCTTAAATTCCAGCCTAGGAATCTGACACTTGTGTTACGAAAAGAGAGCCTGCTAGACTGTGAAGTTAGATGAATCCTGGACAATGAGGTTGGTGGGCTGAGTTGCACCATCAGAAAATCCCTATGCATCACCCCAGCAATAATAGCAAAGTTCAACAGGACAGAAAATAACAAATGCTGGCAAGGTTGCAGGGAGATTGGAACTCTTATTCACTGCTGGTGGGATTATAAAATGGTACAACCATTGTGGCAAACGGTATGGTGTTTCCTTAAAAAACTGAAAATAGAAATACCATTTGACCAGAAATTTCATCACTTGGAATATATCATAAAGAAGTGAGAGGCAGGACACTAACAGACATATGCACACCTATGTTCATTGCAGCACAATTCACTATCACAAAGAGATGGAAACAACCTAATTGCCCATCAACAGATGAATGAACAACCAAATTATGGCACATTCACATAATGGAATACTGTGCTATGTTAAAGAACAATGAAGGATAAGCAAATCATCTCACAGTGTGGGTGAGCCTGGAGGACATTATGCTGACTGAAATAAGTCAATCACAGAAGGACAAATATTGTATGAGCCCATTACTGTAAAAGGACAAAAAAGGGTTTGCTTAAGGAAGGGAACTCACTTTGTAGGTTATTGGGGTGGAGAGGGAAGAAGAGGGAATAATTTCGGGCTACTTGGGGGCCACATGCTGAGGTGAGCAAGGGGAGGGATGGTATGGAAAGTGTCTGTGGCCACCATGATAACATTGGGGAAAGGAAGGACACCAAATTGTGCACATAAGATACAGACGACAGACTAACACCAGTTTGTCTACAATATTGCATTACCATTAACATCAAACATCAGGCTACAGATAAAAACATAAATATCTTGCAATCAGATGGGGATCAGTGAACAGGATTATACCCTAGACCAAGGATAGACTCAACTGAAGCTAATCTTGCACAGATACCAGTGATACAAAATACCCACAATCATTACAGAAACAACAGAAACTCACAGAGCAATCCCTCACAGACAGCCAGACACTGTGGGAGAGAGATCCAATGGATCTACCAAGTCAGGCCCATAGTATTGGGGGACACCAGACTCACTTGGCACAACAAAATACATAAAAATCTTGTTCTACAACCTACATTCACCAGTGAGTAGTGACTGGGGTCTTAAAGCTTTCAAATGGCCTTATAAAATGCAGCAAATTGTCTCCTATGGTTGGAAGCAAAGAAGAGTGCAAAAAACCAAGGGCCTTTGGAAGCAATCAGCCCTAGGACATGATGGACCTTGAGACCAGAAGAACTAGATGGTGCCCAGCTACCACGCCAACCATTCAGGAAGTATTAAAACTGGAGATCCTGGATAGAGTGGGAGGAAAAATGAGGAACAAAATCCAAAAAAGCAATAATGATCAGAATTACTCGTCAGATGGAGTCTGGTGGGATCCCCAATACTATGGTCCTAGGATACACTTTGGACTTGGAATAAAACTCACTCCCAGGGACTAGCTCTCAGACCAATAGTAAATAAGACATACACGCAGACCACTCAACCCCACAGTGATGCAGCCACATACTCTATGGAGATGCATCCCTTGGATCAATCAAGCACAGGGCACCAGAGGGGCAACATTTGCATAGAGGAAATGCAGAACACACAGGAGTGCATAACTATGAGGGGCACGGGGGAGGGGGGTGGTAACGGGAAGGGAGGGGAGAAGAATGGGTTAGGGTTGTGGCTGGTAATTGAGGAGTGAAACCAAATGTACATGAAATGTTGAATGTAAAAGAAACTCAGCTCTGTAAATTTGCACCTAAAGCAAATAAAAAGAAAGAAAGAAAATCCCTGTGCAGACCCATGTGTACAGTCCATTTGGGAACAAACATTCCTCATTGCCAATGATGGAGAGCAAGATCTTGAAAGGTTGGTGGCTTGTTTTTGTTTTTAATTTTTTATTTGATCTGGAAACCTATTCAAATAATGCAAACCAGAAGACACTGTGTTGAGCAAGAATGGTGGAAAGAAATCATATGCTTCTCTAAACAGGCTTATATTAAAAATAAAGGGTCACAGGAAAGAACTTTGCTGGTTCACATCATGCAAACACATAAAAGCCCCATGATATTTATACTTCTGTGATCTAATCAGAAGCCCAAAGCATGCTGTCTTTAACTGAATATTTGTTTTGCATAAAAGTGTTGATAAATAAGTGAAGTGACTGTAAGCTGCATTTTTACAATAGCATCTGCTTTCAGAAACACCGGCCATTCAGATCAAATGCTCCTGAAGCATACTGTTCCACACTGAGGACAAACACTGACAAGGGCTTGGTACAGCTTCATACAGTGCCTGAAATGTTCTTTTAAGTCTCTATGGGCTATTTATGCTGTGGTAGTGGTGGTATTGGTGCTGGTGGTGGTGGTGGTGGTAGTGGTGTTTGAATCTGTGATGGTCTATAATTTCCATAAATATTGAACTGCATGTCAAATCCTGGGTTTATGTAAAACACCCACTGCCATCAGGTTGATTCCAACTCATAACTACTCTGTAGGACAGTGTAGAACTGCCCTATTGTGTTTCCAGGGTTATAAATCTTTATGGAAGAAGACTGCCTCATCTTACTCCCACTGAGTGGCTGGTGGATTCAAACCTTTGACTTTTTCATTAGCAGCCAGATGCCTTAAGGACAATGCCTCCAGAGCTCCTTGGGTTTATGTAAGGTTTCTATAAATGTGGCTGCAGTCGCTGTTGGGCAGGGAAGGGAAAGTTCCCCTAAGATCCCTGAGAGATGAAATGCTTCCAATGTTGGTCAAACACAGGCCCAATATAAAGCAAAATGTCTGTAATTAGAAGTACATAAATGTCCAAGTGATGTGAATTGATTTTTGAGCCCAGATTTCAACTAACTTGCTTGCAATAAAGGATTAAGAAGTAGGAAATCTGATCACAGGAGTGGAGAAGATGAAGTAAGTTTATGGTTTCTAACAACTAACATTTTGATCAGCTAATCAAGGGGCCAGAGAAAGAGGAAAGGGAATGGAGGGGTATAGATTTGAAAAATGAGACTTAGTGAATAAGAGATGACGTTAGAAACAACTCTACGTGTGAGTTTTTATTCCTGAATTTCAATCTGAGATTGATAGAGGAAAATGACACAGATTATTGATTCTATGAGAAGGAAAAAAAAAATGAAGCTGCAAGAAAAGTTCTTCAAAAATTTAATATACCAAGATGGCGGACTAAGCAGAAAGACTGCACAGACCCTCTGAAACAAAGAAAAGGGAAACTAATTAACACAGACACAGAAGATAATCCTGGACCCCTGAGCCTTGAAGGGAAGGATATAGAAGTGGACTAAACCCCAACTAGCAGAAGAATTTGCATGAAA
>NW_006921599.1:2119453-2120060 GCF_000298275.1 Orycteropus afer afer
AGTTGCAAGATAGAATGGACTGTTGTAACAAGTTCTGTACCTCACACCATACACAAAAACGAACTCCAGATGGATCAAAGACTTAAATGTGAAACGTGAAACTATACAGTTCCTCAAGGAAAATCTAGGGGCAAATTTAGGGGCCCTAATATATGGCATCGGCGGCACATAACAACAACAATATATGGCATAAGTAGAATATACAATAGCCAAAAGATGGAAACAACCTAGGTGTCCATCAACTGAGGAATGGATAACCAAACTGTGGTACATACACACAATGAAATACTATGCAACTCTAAAGAATAATGTAGAATCTGCAAAACACCGCATAACATGGATGAACTTGAAGGACATTATGCTGAGGGAAATAGGTCAATCACAAAAGGACAAATATTGTATTAGTCCATCATTGTAAAATTTAAGGAAAGGTTTATCTATAGAAGGAAATTTTCTTTGTTGGTTACCACGGGTGGGAGGGGAGGAGAGGGAAGGCTGTTAGACAGATAGAGATAAGTATTGATTTGGGTGAAAGAAGGGCAATGTACCAAATGTGAGTGACCAATATGGCAGCATTGAGGATGAGAAAGACATAGAGGTACATGGG
>NW_006921599.1:2121111-2138996 GCF_000298275.1 Orycteropus afer afer
AAAAAAAAATTAATATACCTTTGTACTCTTTTGGGAACCTCTGGTGGCATAGTGGGTAAGACATTTGGTTACTAACCAGAAAGTTGGTGGTTCAACTCACCAGCTGCTCCTTGGGAGGAAGATGAGGCAATCTACTTCCATAAAGATTTATAGCCTTGGAAATCTGATGAGGGCCTCTATGAATCGGAATAGACTCAATGACAGTGGATTTGGTGGTGTAGTAGTTAAGCCATTTGGCTGCTGACCAAAAGATCGACGGGTTGAACCCACCAGCAGCTCCATGGAAGAAAGTTGAAGCAGTCTGATTTACAAGATTTACAGCCTTTGAATGGGAGTCACTGTGAGTCAAAATTGACTCAATAGCAGTGAGTGTTTTGGTTTTTTGTGCTTTTGTAGGAACTATTCTCATGGCATCAAATTGACAATAGCAACTCAAAAGATTAGATAGGAAACCTAGAGGGCGGTGAGTTTATGTTAATGAGGGAAGAACAACTCATAAAAGGATGATGAGAATGGGTGCACAATTAGGAGAATGTAATCACTCACTAAATTGTACATGTAGAAAATGTTGTACATTTCCCTGGGAGCTCTGGTAGCATAGTGGCTAAGGCACTTGACTGCTAACCAGAAGGCTGGCGGTTCAAACCCACCAGCCACTCCTCAAAAGGAAGGTTGGGCAATCCTACTTCCGTAGTGATACTGCCTCGGAAACCCAAGGAGGGGTTGCTATGAGTCAGGGCTGACTCGACGGCACATAACAACAACATTTCAGACAAGAACAATGAAATTTTAAAAATAAAACTTTGTGTTCCTGATAATTCAGAAAAATTAAAACTTATAAAACATGTTTTTATCTAACAAGCCCCTTGTGTTCTCCAATGGTAAGGACTAGAATCACTCCCTTCTCCATCATTCCCTGCTGCATAGGCTGCATTTTTCATTCTTACAGATGCAAAATGGGATCATTCTTTAAGCAGAAACGGTAGGCCTCCATAAGGCTCAAATGGATTTCCTGGTGGGTTTGGATCAGGATCTTTAGAGCTGGAAGGGAATTGAAAATCCATCTGGTCCAAACCTCTAGTTGTATACACAAGGATCTGTGACACAGAGAGGTTAAGTTACTTCCCTAAGGTCACATAACTAATAAGTCATCAATCTTACCAAGTCTTTTTGATCCTAAGTCCTGTGTTAAAGCTATTCAACCAGACTCTCTCTATTGTACTTTCTACTTCAAAAGAGCAAGTAAGAAAGAATGAAACTGATTCTTTAAAATCACCATGTCCCTCTTACAATGGTGAACATTAATTATCAGAAGAAATTATATAAGCCAGACTTCAGCATGGACAGTAAGCACAAAGTCTCACGTCGTGTTCATATGGACATGAGGAAGCTGTGGCTCAGGCAAAGACAGGGATGAGCAGGGTGTGGGCAGGCCATACCTTAGAGTGGGAGCCAGCCAAGCAGGGCCTCTTCTCTTTGAGTCACTGAAGAACTGACTCATACCTTTCCTTTCTAGCTGACTCTAGCTTAATCTGTGGGTGTGGTGAATACTCCCAGCTCTAACCTGAAGATTTGGCCTCACTGTTTTTTGGGTTGTTTTCTTAGGGAAAGTGCAAGACTCAAGGGATTTAGCTTGGGGTTTGGTTGTTATTTCAGAGTTCTCACATAGCTACAAACTTATGATATTATAATATATCTGATAAAGTTGAAGAGTTTTTATAATTTTATTTTTCTAATCATAGATATAGGAGTCCCTGGGTGGCACAAATGGTTAAGAGCTGGACTACTAAACCCAAAGGCATCTCAGAAGAAAGGCCTAGTGATGTAATTCCAAAAGCTAACAGCCATTGAAATCCTATGGAGCACAGTTCTACGCTGACACACGTGGGGTTGCCATGAGTCAGAATCAACTTAATAGCAACTGGTTTAATCGCATGTATAATATATCCATTTGTGGAATATTAAGAAAGTAAGACAATAGTAACAATCATAATGGTGTCATTTACTGAACACTTTCTCTCTGCCCAGCGCTGTGCTTTATGTGTATTATTTCATATAAACCACAATCCTATGTGGTATTATAAGGAGCTCTGGTGGTGTAGTGGATAAGGCATTTGGCGGCTAAGTAGAAGGTCAGCAGTTCAAACCCACCAGCCAGTATGTGGAAGAAGGATGGGACAATCTCTAAAGATTTACAACCTCAGAAACACAATGCGGGTCCCTATGAGTCAGAATCAACTCAGTGGCAGTGAGTTTGGTTTATGTGGTATTATAATCATCTTCATTTTATAGAAAAGGATATAAGACTTACAGAGACAAAGACAACAGCAAGGGGTAGCACCAGAGTCCAAATTTAGAATGTAGTGTATAAGGGACTTGACTGCTAAATGGAAGGTCAGTGGTTCAAACCCACCAGCTTTTCCACAGAAGGAAGACTGGGCGATCTACTTCCATAAAGATTTACAGCCTCGGAAACCCAAAGCAGATCACTATGAGTCAGAAATGACTCAGTGACAGTGACTTTGTTTTTTTTGTTTTTTGTCTCCAAAGCAGTGGAGCCCTGGTGTCACAGTGATTAAAGTGCTCAACTACTAACCCACCAGGCACTCCACAGGAGAAAGATGTGGCAGCCTGCTTCTTTAAAGATTTACAGGCTTGGAAACTTTATGGAGCCATCCTATTCTCCTATAGGACCACCATGACTTGGAACCAACTCAGTGGAAGTGGGTGTGGGGGGTAGGCTCCAAAGCCTTCACACTTGATCATCTGCCACAGAGCACCATCACTTCATATAGTTGCATAATTTTTTTGAGAGTTGTTTTATGTTTTATTACTATTCCAAAAACGAAACCAAACCCACTGCCATTGAGTCAGATCCAGCTCGTACGGACCCCTCCTTGGGTTTACAAAGTGGTATCACTACGGAAGTAGATTGCCCAACCTTCCTTCCAAGGAGTGGCTGGTGAGTTTGAACCGCCAGCCTTCTGGTTAGCAGTCAAATGCCTTAGGCAGTATGCTACCAGAGTCATTATTTTATGTCCTACAGAAGTTTTAGGACTTTTGCAAGCATTGATAAATAACCCCAAGTTCTCAAGATGATTCTTCCAAATCCGACATATTTCAGGCAATTTTGCTCATACAGCACAGTACTCATTGCCATGGAGTCAGATTCGACTCATAGCAACCCCTCCTTGGGTTTCCAAGGCAGCATCACTACGGAAGTAGATTGCTCAAACTTCCTTCCGAGAAACAGCTAGTGCATTTGAACCGCCAGCCTTCTGGTTAGCAGTCAAGTGCCTTAGGCACGACTTCCTTTGCAAAAACTAAACAACAAATTGTATTAATCCATCTAAGTGCAATAATACAACTTTCTTCAAAGCTCTACCAAATCACCAGATATGGGCCTTGCACTAACTGCCCATAGGGTTCCTAAGATTCTGTGTTCTGAAGGAAGAGCTCATTTTACTGACTCCTTGAAAGCTTGACAAGTCAACTTTTTGATCCAACCCAATCCTCCTGGCTGGTGCATTTCTTAGCTGAATGACAATATGTTCATTTACTTATTTTTTCAATTCTCTTGTTCCTGGAAAAAAATTACACAGAGTAGATAATTTATTGAAGAAGGCACTCAATACCTCTGTTGTCCAGCCTAGTGATAATTAGAAGTCACCAGCCTGTCTGCAACCCAGATCTCTCCAGAACATGCCCGGATATTCCGGGGCCTTTGGTTACATTCTTCCCTAACTTTGCCAGGTATTCTGGAAATGTAAAAAGCCAGTATGACATCACTTTCCTCTCCTAAAACCAAAAATCCCAACTGATTGCCGTTGATTTGATTCTTACCCTTGGTAACATTATGTGTATCAGAATAGATCTGTACTCCATAGGGTTTTTAATGGCTAATTTTTTGCAAATAAATTATCAGATCTTTCTTCCAAGGCATCTTTGGGTGAACTTGAACTGCCAACCTTTGAGTTAACTCCCAAGCACATTAACTATTTGCAACACCCAGAGACTTCATTGACATATACCGATTGCTGTCCAGATGATTCCAACTCATTGTGGCCCCATTTGTTACAGAGTTCCATAGGGTCTCTTGGCTGTAACCCTTACAGAAGCAGATCACCAGGTCTTTCTTTCACAATGCTCTTGGGTGGATTCAAACCACCAACCTTTCGATTAATAGCCAAGAGTAAACCATTTATCCACCCAGGGATTCTATTTCTCTTTTCTTTGCACCCCCCCCGCAATAAAAATTTAAAAAAAAAAAAAAGCTTATTTTCCTTGAGGAGAGGAGTCTTTGACAAGGAACCTACTTACTTACACTGCCATCAACTCATTTCTGACTCACAGGGACTCTTCTTGGGTTTCCAAGGTGGTATCTCTTCTGAAGTAGATTTCCCAATCTTTCTTCCGAGGAGTAGCTGGTGGGTTTGAACTGCCAGCCTTCTCATTAGCAGTCAAATGCCTTAGGCACTGTTATTGTTGTTGTTATTTGCCATTGAGTCGGCCCCGACTCCTAGCGACCCCTCCTTGGGTTTCCGAGGCAGTTATCACTACGGAAGTAGGATTGCCCAGCCTTCCTTCCGAAGAGTGGCTGGTGGGTTTGAACCGCCAGCCTCCTGGTTAGCAGTCAAGTGCCTTAGGCACTTCGCCACCAGAATTCCCTTGACAAGGAAAGTCTTCAATAAACAAATAAAGCAGGTTCCTTTTTTTTTATTCCTAACTCCCTAGTCATTAGAAAGCACATATCACATTCAAAAGGTAATGAGAATTAGGTGGGTTTTTTTTTTCCCCCAATCACTCTACTGAAAGCCATTAGTAGTTGCAAATCGATTAAGCTAAATTATCTCATCACATTTTCTGTACCACTATCTAGGAAATGTAGACTTGCTGGGGTAGGAATGAGAACACAACCAGTATCACAGGAGGATTTAAGCCCACACAGCTGGTGGGATGTTCCTGTATATAAGAGGAGGTCCTCAGGAGGGGTGAACAGCCCCAGGGCTTTACATCAATCCTGCCTATGATACAACTAGCACAGAGTAGATAACTTATTAAATTTTGCTAATTTTCTAAACCTGTTAGTTGCTATTGTTTCTTGACTATTTCTTTAGTCAGTGTTTTCCAATTCCTATGTTATAACAACCAACAAATAAATAAATAAGGTTGTGTTGCTTTTGTTTCTGTTTTCTCTGGGAGTAATGTGGAGAAACTGCACATTGGCGATGCTCTTTATAGCTATAGAGATAATCTCTCTGATCCTGAAAACTTTCGGCTCTTAGGAATATTCCCATGCCTTCAACATTTTAATAATTTATTATTGCTTATTCAAAAATGTCTTCAATTTGTAAATCTTTAAATAGGATTCATTATTTGCTGAATCCACAAGAAACTGGTATGTTCTCTTATTTTTGCTTCAGAGACAAGGAAGAAAAGAGGTTAAGTGACAAGCAGAGAATAATTCCCTTTCTGAATACTGTCTTACAGCTTCCTGAAATGCAGCACCACCACAGAGAAGCAAGAACATGGGCTTCTCTGTCTTGGAAGCAGGCACTCCTGGGCCCCACTCTCGCTAAGCATCTTATTAGCTGTGTAACCATGGGCAAGTTAACCAACTCCTCAGACTCTCATTATTTCATCAGTAAATGTAACTACTTTATGAAAAAAAAATAGGATAAACAATGGTAAATAATTAGGATAGTATTAATGGATGGTAGCAATTACTTTTACTAAGCACAAAAGAGTCACTGGGGCCGAACTTCATTTTTACTCAACTTTCTTAGCTACTCTATTGGAATTGACTTGCCTCCCATGCTGTGTGGTATGAAAAAACTGTCACACAAGTTTTTTTAGTTCTCTTTTTGTTCATTGTTGTTGTTATGTGCTATTGAGTTGGACCCAACTCATAGCGATCCCTCCTTGGGTTTCCAAGGCTATTTCACTAAGGAAGTAGATTGCCTCGTCTTCCTTCCGAGGAGTGGCTGGTGGGTTTGAACTGCCAGCCTTCTGGTTAGCAGTCAAGTGCCTTAAGCACTATGCTACCAGAGCTCCCTCTTTTTGTTTAAGCATTCAAAAATAATTTTTATGCTATTAGAAGGCACACCTCACCATCCTCTATTAAAGTAGGAAAATAGAAAGCAACACATCTGGAATACAACTTGAATTCCAGTGTTGGCAAAAAGTATTGAATAAACCATGGAGTGTCAAAAACATGAACAAATCAGTCTTAGAAGAAATACCACTGGAATGCTCCTTGGAAGTAAGGATGGCAAGATTTCAGCTCACTCACTTTGGACACATCATAAGGGAAGATCAATTGCTAGAAAACGGATATCATGTTTGATGAAGCAGAGGATCAAAGAAAATGAGGAAAACTCTCAATGAGATGGATTAACACAATAGCCACAACAATGAGCACAAACATATCGAAGATCATAGAGATGGCACTGGACCAGGCAATGTCTGACTCAACAGCAACTAACAACAAAAACAACTTATGTAGCGGAATGAAATGTTACTTTGGTAATCGATATTGTTGAAAAATATCTATCCCACCTCATCCCAATTTTAGCCATGAAGTTTGAGTATCACCCTACCCTCATCTCCAGGGTAGATCTTGATGACCCTGTGCCAGTCAGCCTAATTATGGGTTCAGGCATAAGCCTGACACAAGCCATGAGTAAATGTTTCAAGAGTTAAACTCAACAGCCCACCCCTACCTTTTAATAGTATATTCCCAAGAGACCCATTGAGATACAGAGTTTCAATTACATGGAAGGAATCATAGGAGACAAACCTCAACGAAGGTTTTGAAGTGATAGAGGTCTCATAACTTAAATAACCTTGCACATGGGCACCCTTATAACCCTGTGTGAACTTTATTTCTGGCGGGTACATTCTCCAGAACTGGAGCTTTGTCAATTTCACTAAGTGCCCTGCCACTACAGCATTTGCTTTCCCTTATGTCCTGTCTACATGGTATCTACTATGGGTCTTTGCTTTGACAACTGATGCCCTTGTTCTGTTAATGTCTAAGTGTGTGTTTATCTTGCTCACTGAGTAACCTGTCCCTGGGTTAAGGGAAGAATATTTCTCTTCTTTTGAGAAGAGGTGGTTTGCACACGGAAAGGCTGGGAATGCTGTAGCCATTTTCTACCAGGAGAGAATCCAAACTGAGAATAAAGCCAGCAGGCAGAGGAAAGCAAAGCCAATAGAATCATGGAGAAACAAAGCTGGATACCTGCTCAAAGCCCATCTGAAGCATACTGGTATGTTGAACAGTTCAACATAAGTTTAAGTCCATTTAGAATTTGGTTTTATATTATGTGCAGCTTAATGCATTTTAACTAGGGGAGCTCTGTTGTGATTCTCTATTGTACCACCACCCTCTATATGCTGTTCTCATTGTTAAACGCCATGTTAAGTTGGCTCATAGTGATCCTATATACAACAGAATGAACCACTGACTAGTCCTGCAACATCCTCACAATCATTGCCATGTTTCAGCCCATTGTTGCAGCCACTGTGTCAATCTTCTTGAGGGTCTTCCTCTTTTTTGGTCCTACTAGACGGCACATAACAACACCACCAATGTCCTCGGGACTGGTTCCTCCTGATAACATGTCCATATATGTGAGACAAAGATTCACCATCTTCACTTCCAAGGAGCATTCTGACTATACTTCTTCCAAGACAGATTTTTCATTCTCTGGCTATTCGTGGTATATTCTTCACCAAGATTATGATTCAAATGCATCAATTCTTCTTCAGTCTTCCTTATTCATTGTCCATCTTTTATATACATATGAGGTGATTGAAAATATAGAAAACCCAATTATATATGTCTCTGCATCTTCTGAAAAAACAGTCTTGAAGACATCATGTTATTTATTGTGCTTTAAACCTGAATCCACATAATGAATCTACTCTTCTAATTTAATGTTAGGAGGGAATAAGCTTACTTATAGAGAATCTGCATGCTAGCATTTTCCAAACTATGAGATCTATATACCAATATACTTTCTTTTTTGTCTCAACTGCCTAGAAGAACAGAGATACATAATGTTGGCAGGTTTGGTCATGAAAACTGCGGGGACCTTAGCAATTGAGAAAATGAGAAGATAGAAGAAGCTGAGAAACTGGTTATCTGGGGCATCAAGAAGTGGCAAAGGTTATGGACATGTTTTGGGAGGACAGAAGGTTGGATAGAGAGTATTATAAGTTAAATGTGTCCCTCCAAAAAAGATATGTTGAATTCCTGATACTGGGTACCTGTGAATGTGCCTTTGTTTGGAAACAGTCTTTGAAGATGTTATCAGTTAACATGAGTTCTTGGAGTAGTTGTTGTTGTTGTTAAGCGCCATAGAGTCAGACCTGACTCATAGCAACCCCTCCTTGGGTTTCCAAGGCAGTATCACTACGGAAGTAGATTGCCCCATCTTCCTTCCGAGGAGTGCTTGGAGTAGGGTGGGTCCTAATACAATATGACTTGTTTCCTTATAAAAATAGGAGAAGAAACACAGACACACACAAGGTGAAGAACCATGAGAAGACAGAAGCAGAGACTGGAGTGATTCATCTACAAGCCAAGCAAAGTCAAAGATTGCCAGGAACCAAGAGAGAGATGATGGTAAGGCAAAGAAAAAAAAAAAATCTTCCCCAAGAGCCTCCAGAGAAAGCACAGCCTCTGCCGATGCTCTGTATTCAGACTTCTAGCCTTCAGTAGTGTGACAATAAAATTTTGCTGTTACAAGTCACCCAGAGTGTGGTACTTCATTATGGCAGCCCTAAGGAACTGAGGAGTAAGTGTGCTTAAAGGTTTAGAGCATCTTGGACAGGGTTGGGAACATAATAAATAGATGTTTTCTTCAAGGGTAGCATTTCTAAAAGTCAGCATGAGAACTACCCACATCAGATCCACCTGGGGAATATAGGATGGTTGTTGAGAATATAGATTCCTGGACTTCACCCTGTTGTTGTTGCTATGTGCCGTTGAGTCAGACCCAACTCATAGTGACCCCTCCATGGGTTTCCAAGGCAGTATCACTATGGACGTAGATTGCCCCATCTTCCTTCCGAGGAGTGGCTGGTGGGTTTGAACTGCCAGCCTTCTGGTTAGCAATCAAGTGCCTTAGGCACTATGCTATCAGAGCTCCCAGACTTCATCCTAGGCCTATTGAATCATATTCTAGGGTGGCCATGGGAAATCTGTATACCCAGTGAGCTTCCCCACTGACTCACATGTATTCTAAATTATCCTAATTTGTGTGGCCATAAAATTGATCTGGAGCATTTTTACTATACAGCCCAGTGTCCCAATCCAGAACACATGAATCATGAGGAGAGGCATCCAGGAATATTCATATTTAACAAGCACCCTGAGGAAATTCTCTTGATAAAGTTAGCTTAGGAAATGCTTCCCTAGAGGATACAAAAAATCCATTGGCACAAGACCCCTGGGGCTCCTTCATTGCAGGGCACACTTTCCTGGTCTGCTGGGCAGGGGAGGAGACATTGACTGTTGTGGCTAGATCATTAGATCCAAGATCTGAGAGGCATGACTTATTTCTAAAATGCTCAGGAAGGTGAACTTGAAGCCACTCATCTGCTTCCCACACCTGCCAGGTACGATCTTAGCACTGCTTGTATGTAGTACACAGCTTCAGGGGCAGCTACTCAGAGCTGAGAAAGCAAAGCCAAGGGCTGTAAGACAGGACTTACAGTTGACCACATTGGTCCTCTGTCTTATTTATGTAGTGCTACTCTAACAGAAATACCACAAGTGGATGCTTTAACAAACAGATACTTATTCTCCCACAGTTTAGGAGGCCGATGCATCAAATTCAGGGTTCCAACTCTCAGGGAAGGCTTTCTCTCTGTGTCAACTCTGGGGGAACGTCCTTGTGTTCTTTCAATATCTGTGGGTCCATCTTTCCTTGAATACGTGTCTTAGCATCAATCTTCCCCTGGATCTAGGCAGGTCTCAGCACAGGCACAGTCCAAAGGATTCACTCAGCTCAAGGCTCTCCTTCTTCCTTAGTGGTAGTCGGGTATCTCTAGTATGCATGGTCTATGCTCACTTGTTTAATCTCTTTTATATCTCAAAAAAGATTGACTCAAGACACAACCTAATCCTATAGATTGAATCCTGCCTCATTAACATAATTGCCTCTAATCCTGCCCCATTAACATTACAATGCATAGGATAATTACATCAGATTACAAAATGGAGGATAATTACATAATACTGAGAATTATGGCCTAGCCAAGTTGACATATATTTTGACAGGACACAATTTAATCCATAACACCCTTCTAGTGGAGACACCCCACTATCCTCCCCCTTTCTTATCCTTCTTGGAAGGAAGGTTGGACAATCTACTTCCATTGTGATACTGCCTTGGAAACCCAAGGAAGAGTCACTATGAGTTGGGTCCGACTCAATGACACACAACAACAACAGGGAGCTTTAGTTTAACAACAACAACAGGGAGCTTTAAGTCACTTATTTTAAGTTGCCATTGAGTCAGCTCCAATTCGTGTACAACAGAATAAAACATTTCCCTGTCCTGTGCTATTTGTATGAACATTGGTATGTTCAAGCCCATTGTTGTGGCCACTGTGTATTTTTAGTATAGTTAGTATATTTTTAGTGCCTTCCAACCTAAGGGATTCATCTTCCAGCACTGTATCAGATGATATTCTGTTATGATCCGTAGAGTTCTCATTGAGTAATTTTCAGTAGGTTGACAGACCTTTCTTGCTAGTCTGTCTCAGGCTATTCACTAAAACCTGTCCACTAAGGATGACTCGGCTTGTATTTGTAATACTGGTTGCATAGCTTCCAGCCTCATAGTAACATACAAGCCACCACAGTACAACAAACTGACAGATTGGTGGTGGTTAAGTCACCTGGAAACCTTTAAATAAAATCAGTGCAGGCCTAATTAAATCTGAATGGTCAGAGCTAAGGAGATCAGTATTGTATATTAAAACATCCATCCTTCATCTAGGTGATTCATAAATATAGTTATAGAAAAACACCGCAAGTTGTCTCCACTCTCTTTTTCTAATCTTTGCTATCAACTGCCCTGCCTCAGCCCTTTTACTAAATTAAAATAAAAAAGAAGAACTTCTTTGACTGTTGTTGCAAATGGGTGTGAGAATGCATTAAAACATTTAATTGACTTGTTAATTCAGTCAAATAACCAGTGAGTTCATTTTGAATTATCTAGCATACAAGTGAGCTGCCTTTTTATATCCTTCCTCCACGATCAGCTATAAATCATAAGGAATTCTGCGTGTAGAATTGTGACTTCTGCGTACTTCTATAGACTTCAGTATTTATCACTCCTATAGGACAGCTTTAGTGGAGCAGTGGTAGAATTCTCACATTCCATGTGGGAGACTCAGGTTCAATTTTTGATCAATGCACCTTACTTCATGCTCAGCCGCCATCCGTCTGTCTTTGGAGGTTTGTGTGTTGCTGTAATAGTGAACAGGTTTCAAAGCAGCTTCCAGACTAAGAAGGACTAGGAGGAAAGGTCTCGTGGTCTACTTCTGAAAATCAGCCAGTGAAAAACCCTATGGTTCACAACTATTTGATCCTCAGTCTATCATGGGGATGGCGCAGGACCAGGCATCATTTTGTTCTGTTGTGCATGGGATCACTATGAGTCAGGGACTGACTCAACCTCAGTTAACAACAATATAGGATGGGAAAACAAATGAACGCACACATAGAAGTGACTTCCCTGACAGCACCTGACTGGATACGCCTCACACAGGAAGTGCTCCAAGAATACTGGACTGGACAAGAGGGAAAATGCACTGGAGGGAGTTGTGACCACACATTTTCCCCCACAATAAAGATCTTTTTAATGGGAATGGTGAGCAAAGAATTCCACAGGCAAAAGTTTCTCACTGCAATGTGGATCATTAGGTGTACACTCTAAATAAGTCACTTTGAAATCACATTTGAAAGAAATTCAGTGAGACTAAAGGGAAAGGACAAGAAAGAAGAATGAATGGAATCCAGGGAGGATGTGGTAAGAGTGCTGTTACATTGAGGGGATTGCAACAAATGTCACAAAACAAAATGTGTATAAATTGTTGAATGGAAAACCAATTTGCTCTGTAAACTTTCACCCAAACCACAATAAAAAGTTTAACCGAAAATAAAAGGCATCTCTCTAAGGGCCATTAATCATGGGACATGCTCGACACAAACCTACTCACCATCCAGCAATGCAGCTCACCACTCAGTAGTCAAAATCCCTCCGATGAATTTCTTCTACAGTACATGGGGGGGTGGGGGCCTCAGCACTCTGCCTTTGTGGGAATGAAGCTGAAGACATTTAACATTGCTGGAAACTGCAACTGGGGGAAAAGGGTAAAAACATCAGAAAGACATATGGAGGGATCAGTGACTCAAACGGAAGGATTTGGAAAGATTTGGTGAGAGAAAATTAATGAAACTAACCCAATGATGATGGAAAAACAACTCTTAGGAAGTAGAGCAGAAAATTATTTATATGGCCATGTACTTTAGAAAATGTTTATAGGCGTGATCTTGAACACGGTGGAAAGAACATTGGAATTAATGACCAGAGTCCTAGGTCGCAGTTCCATTTCTAACATGAAGCAGCTCTGTGACCTCAGGAACCTCTAGATCCTTCTGAATCTTATTTTCTTCATCTCATAAAGGAGAGTGATGGTACCTACCTCACTACATTGTAATGTAGAGCAAAGAAAATCATACATAGGGAAGTCCTTTGGAAATGACCTTTGTTGGAAAAATGTAAGGTGCTATTGTCCATTGTCCCTGGGTAGCACAGTTAAGCACCTGAATACTATCTGATAGGTTGGCAGTTCTAATATACACAGAGGCAACTTGGTGGACAGGCCTGGTACTCTGCTTCCATAAGGTCATATAGCCTTGAAAACCCTGTGGAACAGTTTTACTCTGCACACATGGGGTTGCTATCAATCACATTGGACTTGACAGCAACTAACAATAACAACATTATTAGTACACACATGACAGTATAGTTTTAAAGAAAGTTCCTGCCTGTTAACATAATCCATCCACAAAGACAATGTTCCACTTCCTACTTTTGTGTTTAGCAACTGGGATCTTAAAAGCTTGTGAGTGTACATCTAAGGTGAAACTATTGATCTCTCCCCATCTGGAGCAAAGAAGAGTAAATAAAATAAAAGACATGGGAAACAATTAGTCCAAGAGACTAATAGAGAATATGAACTCCAGCCTCCTGGACTCTGAGACCAGAACTAGATGATACCTGGCTACTGCTGCTGACTGCTCTGAAAGGGATCACAATATGAGGTCCCGGGTTGAGTGGGGGGAAATGTGGAACAAAACTAAAATTCTATAAAATAGGCTTACTGGTCTAATGAAGATTGGTGGAACTCCTGAGACTATGTCCCTTAGACACTCTTCAAGTTTGGAACTGAATTTAACCCCATGACTCAACAGTCAGCTAAATGATACATAGGCCCATAAGGTGAACAGTAATATCAGGAGAGTGTGCACTAATTAATCAAGCATATGAGATCAAGAAGACAGCATTTGTCCAGGGATAGAGGTAGGAAGACAGAAGGGGATGGGAAGGAAGGACAAAGAGAAGGAGTCTCACAGAGAGGAAGTGGGAAGAACATTATTAGAGCATGGGAATTATAGTAATATATATGGATTGTTGAATGGAAAACCAATTTGCTCTGTCAATTTTCAAGCAAATCACAATTTAAAAAGAAGAAGAAGAAGTCCTGTCTGGATACAGAAAGTACAGTAGAGCATCTAGAAATAATGTAGTTATACTCTGTGCTGTGAAAACTTTTAGCTGAGAATTGTGACCAATTAAGTGCTCCATAGCAAAATGCAGGACATGGAGAACTTGGAGTAGGTTCAGAAGAGAGCCACAGAGATGATTAAAGGGATGAAAATCAAAACCATCCTTAGGAAAGGTTAAAAGAATAGAGTTCACTTTGCTTGGAGAAGACAAGTCTACAGGATAATTTAATTGTTGTTTACAAGCACACACAGCCTGGTGACCAGCTGTGCTTTCCTATGAGCAGAAAAGAAGAAAGTAGAGTAGGCCCTTAGCACTAACAGATTTGACATGTGAGGTTTCAAATCATACTGCATCATTCTGAATGTCCATGACATGTGTAATTTGTAATTTTTCTAAGACACAAATTCTGGCCATGATGTGTGAAGGGATCCCATTAGCTGGTCAGCAACAGAGTCTGCCCAACTTAGACATTTCAATGGGAATGTCTTGTTCTCCACTAATTGCCTTATACACAATAATTCTCAGAAATAATAATAATAGCTACCCTTGAGTGTTTACTTTGTACCAGGGGATTTGCTAAGTGCTTTGTAGGCAGTATTTCATTTTATGGATGAGGAAAATGGGGCAAGTGACAATCTCAAGGTTACACAACTAGAAAGCAGTAGTCATTGTTAGATGCCATTTAGTCATCCACAATTCATGGCAACCCTACACACAAAAGAACAAAATGCTGGCTCGTCTTGCACCATTCCCATGATCCAGTGCAGGTTGGACCATTGTGACCCATTAGTATTTTCACTGGATAATTTTCAGAAATAGATTGCCAAATCTTTCTTCTTAACATGTCTCAGTCTGCAAGCACTGCTAAAACCTGTTCAGCATCATAGCAACATACAATCTTCCACTGACAGATAAGCTGTGGCTGCACATGAGATGCATTGGCTAGGAATCAACCCTGGATCTCCCACATGGAAGGCAAGAATTTTACCACTGGACCGTCAATGCTCTCAGTGAAAGAAAGCCACTATTTTAACTCAGGCCTAATCCAGACCTGAAGTTCTTAATTACTGTGTTGTTGTTATATGCCCTCAAGTTAGACCCAACTCATAGCGACCCCTCCTTGGGTTTCTGAGGTGGTATCACTACAGAAGTAGATCGCCCAACCTTGCAATGTTGAGAAATGTAACCAAGAAATGTTAAGAAATGGACCCAAGACAAAAAAACAAACACACTGGCCAGTGCTGGGTATAACAGTAAAGGTAAAGTGAAGAAGTTAAATGATGTGATGGCTCTTACTAGAAACCAAAAGTTTCATTGAATTTGGTTGTACATGGTATTGATGACACATAGTAGACCACCTCAGAATTTAACATTCCACTCTCTATGGATATTGTTAGCTGCCATCGAGTCAGTTCCGACTCTTGTTGTTGTAAAGTGCCGTCAAGTCATCTCCAACTCATAGCAACCCTTATGCACAGCAGAACTAAATACTGCCCAGTCCTGTGCCAGCCTCATGATCCTTACTATACCTGAGCCCATCATTGCAGCCACTGTATCCATCCATCTCATTGAGTGTCTCCCGCTCTTTCACTGACCCTCCACTTTACCAAGCATGATATCCTTCTCCAGGGAATGATTCCTTCTGACAATATGACCAAAGTAGGTGAGATGGAGTCAGCCACTCTCACTTTCAAGGAACATTACAGCTGCACTTCTTCCAGAACAGATTTGTCAGTCCTTTTAGCAAACCATGCTACTGTTAGCACTCTTCTCCAACACCAAGACTCAAACGCGTCAACTCTTCTTTGGACTTCCTTTTTCATTGCCCAGCTCTCACATGCATATGAGGTGCTTGAAAATACCATGGCTTGGTTAGGTGCACCTTAGTCTCCAAGGAGACATCTTTGCTCTTCAGCACTTGAAAGAGGTCTTTTGCAGAAGATTTGCCCAATGCAATATGTAGTCTAGTGTCTTGACTGCTGCTTCCATTGGTATTGATTGTAAAACCAAGTAATACGAATTCTTTGACAACTGCAATCTTTTCTCCATTCATCGTGAAGATGTTTATTGGACCAGTTGTGAGGATTTTCATTTTCTTTATATTGAGGTGTAATCCATACTGCAGACTGTAGTCTTTAATCTTCGTCAGTAAGTGCTTCAAGTCATCCTCACTTTCAGCAAGAAAGTTGTGTCATCTGTGTATCACAGATTGTTAATGAATCTTCCTCCAATTCTGATGCCACTTACTTCTTCATATAATCCATCTTCTCAGATTATTTGAATAAGCATGGTAAAAGGATACAACCTTGATGCACTCCCTTCCTGATTTTGAACCATGCATTATCCCCTTGTTCTATTCAAATGACAGCTTCCTAATCTATGTAGAGGTTCCTCATGAGTACAGTTGTGTTCTGGAATTCCCATTCTTCTCAGTGATATCCATAATTTGTTATGATCCACAAAATCAAATGCTTTTGCATAGTTAATAAAACATAAGTAAGCATCATTTTGGTATACTTCAACTAAGATCCATCTGACATCAGCAATGATATCCATTGTTCCACATCTTATTCTGAATCCAGCTTGCATTTCTGAAAGTTCTCTGTCAATATACTGCTGAAACCGTTTTTGAATTATCTTCAGTAAGATTTTACTTGCATGTAATATTAATGATATAGTTTGATAATTTCCACACCCTGTGGGATCACCTTTTTTTGGGAATAGGTACAAATAATGGATCTCTTCCAGTCAGTTGGCCAGGTAGCTGTCTTCCAAATCTCTTGGCATAACTGAATGAGTGCCTCCAGTGGGGCATCCTTTTGTTGAAACATCTCAATGGTATTCCATCAATTCCTGGAGCCTTGTTTTTCACCAATTCCTTAAGTGCAGCTTCAACTTCTTCCTTCCTTACCATTGGTTCCGGATCATATACCACATCCTGAAATGGAGGAACATCAACCAATTCTTTTTGGTACAGTGACTCTGTGCATTCCTTCCATCTTCTTTTTATGCTTCTTGCATCATTCAAGAGTTTGCTCATAGAATCTTTCAATATTTCAACATGAGGCTTCAATTTTTCCTCAGTTTTTTCAGCCTGAGAAATGCTGAGCATGTTCTTCCCTTTTGGTTTTCTAACTCCAGGTCTTTGCATATGTCATTGTAGTAATTGATTTTGTCTTCTCAATCTGCTCTTTAAATCATCTGTTCAGCTCTTTTATCTTGTCATTTCTTCCATTTGCTTTAGCTACTCTATAGTCAAAAGCAAGTTTCAGAGTATTTTCTGACATCCATTTTGGTCTTTTCTTCCTTTCTTGTCTTTTTAATGACCTCTTGCTTTCTTCATGGATGATGTTCTTGATGTCATCCCACAATTCCTCTGGTTTTCGGTTACTGGTGTTCAATGCACCAAATCTATTCTTTAGTTGTTCCCTAAATTCAGAAGGGATATTATCAAGGTCATATTTTGGCTCTCGTGGACTTGTTTTTATTTTTTTAATTGTCTTCAACTTCAACTTGAACATGCATATGAACAGTTGATGGTCTGTTCCACAATCAGCTCCTGGCCTTGTTTTGGCCAAAGATGTAGGTAATCTGATTCCTGTGTATTCCATCCGGTGAAGTCCATTTGTATAGTCATTGCTTGTGTTGTTGAAAAACAATATTTGCAATGAGTAAGTCACTGGTCTTACAAACTTCTATCATGCGATCTCCAGCATTATTTCTATCATCAAGGCCATATTTTCCAACTACTGGTAACTCTTCTTAGTTTCCAAGTTTTGTATTTTGTATTCCAGTCACCAGTGATAATCAACACATCTTGATTGCATGTTTGGTCAATTTCAGACTGCAGAAGTTGACAAAATCTTCAATTTCCTCATCTTTGGCTTTGGTGGTTGGTGCATAGATTTGATTAATAGTAGTAGTTATTGGTCTTCCTTGTAGACATGTGTTTATTATCCTATCACTGACAGCATTGTACTTCAGTATAGTTCTTGAAACAGTCTTTGAGATGATGAATGCCACACCATTCCCTTTCAATTTGTCATTCCTGACATAGTAGATCATATGGTT
>NW_006921599.1:2139216-2167375 GCF_000298275.1 Orycteropus afer afer
GAGGAGTGGCTGGTGGGTTTGAACCGCCAGCCTTCTGGTTAGCAGTCAAGTGCTTTAGCCACTACGCTACCAGAGCTCCTAAGCTTTACTCTAGCCATATATTTAAGGTCGTTTCTACTCTGGGGAGTCAGCTCTTCCCCAGTCAAATTGGAGTACCTTCCAACCTGATGGGCTCATCTTCTGGCACTACATTGGACAATGTTTCAGGGCTATTTATAAAGTTTTCTGGTAATATATCAGACAGTGTTTCACTGCTATTCATAAGGTTTTCACTGTCCAATTCTTTAAGAAGTGGATGGCTTTTCCTTCTTCTGAATCTGTCTTAGCCCAAAAATTCCTTTGAAATCTGTCCACCATGAGTAACCCTGTTGGCATTTTGCAACACTGGTGGCATAGCCTCCAGCCTCACAGCAACACATAAGCTACCACACTATGACAAACTGACAAACAAGTTTGTCTCCCTTAGTTGTTCCTAACCCCCTGCACTCACCTACCTCAGGCCCAGCCTTAAAATAGAGCCACCCCCAAGGGAAAAGCAGCCCTCGAGCTCTGACTCATAGTGACCCTAATTTAGAAGAGAATGAAACACTGCCCAATCCTGCACCATCTTCACAGTCCTTGTTGTGCTTGAGCCCATCGCTGCAGCCACTGTATCAATCCATCTTGTTGAGGGTTTTCACCTTTTTTACTGACTCTCTACTTCACCAAGCATGATACCCTTCTCCAGGAAATGGTCCCTTCTGACAATACAACCAAAGTAGGTGAGATGAAGTCTGGTCATTCTCCCTTCCAAAGAGGATTCAATGTGCACTTCTTCCAGGACAAATTTGTTCATTATTCTGACATACCTTGGTATTTTCAACTTTTTTTGTTGGCACCACAATGCAAAGGCATCAACTCTTCTGCAGTCTTCTTTATTCTTATGTCCATGCATATGAGGCAATTGAAAATACCATGGCTTGGATTGGGCACACCTTAGTCTTCAAAGTGACATCTTCACTCCTTAATACTTTAAACAGGTCTTTTGTAGCAAATTTGCCTGATGAAATACAATGTCTGATTTCTTGACTGCTGCTTCCATGGGTGTTGATTGTCGATCCAAGTAAAATGAAAACTTTGACTTCAATCTTTTCTCCCTTTATCACAATGTTGCTGATTGGTCCAGTTGTGAAGATTTTTGTTTACTTTATGTTGAGGTGGAATCCATACTGAAGACTATAATCTCTGATCTTCATCAGTAAATATTTCAAGTCTTCTTCACTTTCAACAAGCAAAGTTGTGTCATCTACATTTCTCAGGTTGTTAGTGAGTATTGCAACAATTCTGATGCCACATTCTTCTTCATATCACCCAGCTTCCTGGATTATTCACTCGGCACACAGATTGAATAATTATAGTGAAAAGATATGACCCTGACACACACCCTGATTTTAAAACATGCAGTATCCCCTTGTTCTGTAATTTCCATTCTTCACAATGTTATCCATAATTTGTTAAGATTCACAAAGTCAGATGCCTTTGCTGACTCAATAAAGTACAAGTAAACATCTTTCTAGCATTCTTTGCTTTGAGCCAAGATCCATCTGACTGCAGCAATGATATCCCTTGTTTCACATCCTCTTCTGAATCCAGTTTGAACTGCTAGAAGTTCCCTGTCAATATACTGCTGCAACCATTTTGGAATCATCTTCAGCAAAATTTTACTTGTGTGTGACATTTCTTCAGTTCTTCTAGCTTAAGAAATGCCAAGTATATTCTTTCCTTTTGGTTTTCTAACTCCTAGTCTCTGCACACTTCATTATACTACTTTACATCGTCCTCTCGAGCTGTCCTTTGAAATCTTCTGTTCAGCTCTTTTAGCTCATCATTTCTTCCATTTCTTTTAGCTACTCTCTGTTCAAGAACAATTTTCAGAATCTCTTCTAACATTTGTTTTGGTCTTTTCTTCCTTTTCTGTCTATTTACTGACCTTTTGCTTTCTTCATGTATGATGTTCTTGATGTCATCCCACAATTCATCTGGTTTTTGTTCAGTGATGGTTATTGCATCAAATCTATTCTTCAGATGGTCTCAAAATTTAGGTGGGATGTACTCAACATCATATTTTAGCTCTTGTGGACTTGTTTCAATATTCTTCAGCTTCAACTTGAACTTGCATATGAGCAATTGATGGTCTGTTCCATAGTCAGCACCTGGCCTTGTTTTGATTTGATTCCTGTGTATTCCATCAGCAAGGTCCACTTGTATAGCCACCATTTATGTTGTTGAAAAGAGGTATTTGCAATGAATAAGTCATTGGTCTTGCAAAAGTCTATCATGTGATCTCTGCTGTCATTTCTATTATCAAGGCCATATTTTCCAACTACTTCAATGTTTCCAACTTTTGCATTCCAATCACCAGAGATAATCAATACATCTTAATTACATGTTTGGTCAATTTCAGACTGCAGAAGTTGGTAAAAATCTTCAATTTCTTCATCTTTGACTTTAGTGGCTGGGGCATAAATTTGAATAATAATCTATTAACTGCTCTTCCTTATGGGTGTATGGACATTATCCTATCACTGATAGCATTGTACTTCAGGATAGATCTTGATATCATCTTTTCTTTTTGCAATGAATGCAATACTATTCCTCTTCAATTTATCATTCTTGGTATAGTATATCGTATGACTGATTCAAAATGTACAATACCAGTCCATTCATCTCATTAATACCTAGGATATTAATATTTGCATTCCATTTCATTTTTGACAACTTCCAATTTTCCTAGACCCACACTTCATACATTCCATGTTCCAATTCCTAATGAATGTTGCAACTTTTTTTCCCATTTTCTATCATGCCCCATCAGCAAATGAAGGTCCCGAAAACTATTCTATCCACATCATTAAGATCAACTCTACCTTGAGGAGGCAACTCTTCCCCAGTCATATTTTGAGTTCATTCCAACCTCAGGTGCTCATCTTCCAGTACTAAATCAGACAATCTTCCACTGCTACTCACAAGGTTTTCAATAGCCTACGTTTTCAGAAGTGGATGGCCCCGTCCTTCTTCCCAGACTGTCTTAGTCTGGAAATACTGCTGAAACCTGTCCACCATGTGTAACTCTGCTGGTATGTGAAATAGCAGTAGCATAACCTCCAGCCTCACAGCAACATGCAAGCCACCACAGTATGATAAACTGACCAACAAATGTTGACACTCTCTATTTTATTAACATATTTGGAGATTTTCTATGTATCTGAGGCTTTTATTCAGCCTTCCTTGTTCAATTCAAGTTGCATTTTGATCATCTGCTGCATAATGCTTGTCTATGACACTCTCTCCTTTTCTACAGTTTTCAGTGCTTACTGTGTACACAACATTAAGTCAACATCAGGTATGTGCCTGTTTTCTATTTATATCACACCTTCCATATTCTTTTCACTGCTTCCTTAATCTAATCACAGTATTTCTGCTCTTTAGTTAAGTTCTTCCATTCATTTTCAGACTGAGATGAACCAGGCCTGAATGTTGACCTGTGGGATTGGAGCTAAGACTCAGTGGGCTGCAGTCAGAGGTTGAGTTGTTACTCAGAAGGGTTAGAAGTAGACCCAGTGGGAATAAAAATTACAAATCAGACTCAAGAAGTGAGTCAAAGCAAAGATCAGAAGACCAATATCAAGATTCAGATACAAGAGAAGACACCATTAAGAAATGAGGCAAGATGCCAGAAGCCAAGGAGATGAAGAGCTCATACTAGGTGCCAGTTGCTATGCTGGGTGCTTTATGTAAACTATAGTATTTGATCCCCATGATAGCCCTGTGAGATAAGGACTATCATTATATCATTATCATCTTTTTTAAGCATCGACCAAATACTTATACCAAATGTTAGTTTGGAATTGTAATATTAATTTTTTATCTGCATCAATTAATTTATAATTTTAAGATCAATATATTCTATTAAGACTTTAAAAATTATCATTTTTACAAGTTTCATTCACTTCTGGACTGAGATACTTCATTTTTATTTCTGTCTTGGATTAGCAAGCATTTCTGAGTAATTTTTACCAAATTTAGATGTAGAAGACTATCATAAACTAGTGATTTCCTATTACATCTGAAATGCAGCCCATGTAAAAATGTGAGGCAACTATAATTTTTTCTGTATTTTGCCTAATGTGGACTTATTATTTGTCAAAATACTTGCAGGAAAGAAAAAAAAAAAAAAACTTATGGTGCTTCTGGAAGCAGCATCTCAGCTTCTGCAGGCTTTCAGTTCTTTAACTTAAAACTGCTGATTCATCCCAACCCTTTAGTAGCAAGTCCTTCTTTGTTCATGAACACAAAAGATTAGCTAACAGTACGACTCATTCAGGATATTTAGATGAACAACTTTGGAATGAAAGTTTTTATAAGTTAGAACCAAACTCCTGAAAGAGAAAGAAATCACTTTTGCTTCTGACCTCCAGAGAATCAGACCAGAGAGTAGCCAAATGTTCCACCAGATAACTGGGGTCTGGTGCTGCCTGATGGCAATTCTTATGTCTGTGTTGAGTTTACAACAAATATAGTTTGAAGAAAAATTTTTTAAATACCTGAGCCAGAGCAAAAATATAAGGGATTCTTTAAGGAAAAGCAAAAAGCTTCCCCCCTATTAACATCCAACTGAAATCATCCTCGACTGGTTGCATATGTTCATGGCCAGAAAAGTGCAGAGTATCTTCATTCTTGCTAATTATTTTTCAAGGCATGGTTCTCCTGAAGTTCTAGTTATTGATTAAAACGAGAGGGAAAACCATGACATGTGGAATTGATTTGATCTGCTTTAGGAAAAGCACAGTTCTCAGGAAGTTTCCAGGTTATGCCCTTACTTTTGAGTTCGGAATAACAACAGAAAACATTGAAATAAATATGGGACCAAAAGTTGTGTTTTTAGAGAGTCATTCTGCTGGAAAAGTTTTTCTCACTCTGATGCAGTCTCTGGAAAGACAAGTGCACTTGTTTCAGTGTTGTGTTTCCCACTGCAACTCTGGCTAACCCCATTACCAGAAATGAAACATCACTTCTAGAAAATTTCTAGAATACTAAATTCAGCATCTTCTAAAAGCTAAAAGTTTTAGTCCATCCTGATCATTTCTGTCAAATCTAGTCCTTGTGTTAAAGACTAGAATGCACTTTCTAAAAGAGAAAGGAAAATATCTTCACTGCCCATAATAATGACAATGTGAACTAAATATATGGTACTGGATTCAGTGAAATGTATCAGCCCAGTTCTAAATTTGGAGTTTGGACTATAGTGTAATACAGATGCCTTCTCTATCTTGTTTCTGCAAGGGTGAAGCCTAAAAGGGCAGAAAAAGGATTGAATTGGGACTCAAGAGAGCAGAGTCTCAATCCTTCTTCTGTTCACTGAGATTTTATGATGTTTAACTGCTCCTCATTTGCTTTCTCATTCATGAACTGGGCCTGGTAATCGTTGCCCTGCATATCTCATGAAGCTATTGTGAAGATGAGGTAATATACATAAAATATTCTGAGAAAGCACAACTGTAGATATGCAGACACAAAGTACTTAGGATTTTTCAAGATGGGTCTACGCAAAAGGATGACACAGATGGCATTTACTGTGAGCGTCTTCACTTCACTTTTAGGGACTGCCAATCTTTTAGGAACTGCCTCTCTTTTAGGAACTGCTGTCCTTGGTCAAATATCCCAGGAACTATTTCAGCTATATTCTCTGTTCTCCTATCATTTTAACCATCACACCACCAAATGAATTTTATTCAATCCCTCAAGGCTTAGAGCCCCAGTGACTCCAACTCTCCATAGTGACCATTAGCCAGGATAGCAATCTACTTCATGCGATAATGAAAGACAGCTCGAGAAAATATTCTTTCCACACCTTTCCAGAGATCTCATATTGATTTTTTTTTTTTTTTTGACACTTGCCAATGGTCCCAGTTTTGTTGTGTAGCTCAGAGGGGCAATGGTAGCTAGAAGAGAGTAATGTTTTAGAAGAGCCAAAGCCCAATGGATGGCTTAAATTATTCTGTAGAGATATTTCTTAGTCTCCTAGTGCTATTGTAACACAAATACCACAAGGGGTGGCTTTAGAGGACAGAAAATTATTTTCTCTTGGTTCTAGAGGTTAAAAGTCTTAATCAGTGTCTCAGTCATGTTGATTCCTTCCTTATAGGTAGTCCTGGCATTCCCTCATTCTTTAGTGATCCTTACATGGGCATCTGCCTTTCCCCATGTGTCAATATGTCTCTGCTCTTTTTTTAAATCAGAAGTGATTAGATTTAGAACTCACAATAATTGGGTATGATCTAATTAACATAACAAAAGAAATCTTGTTTCCAAACAAGATCACATCCACAGGTACAGGAGTTAAGAATCCAATACATATTTTGAGGGGGACACAGCTTACTCCATAACAAAGTATTTTTGCCTGCCATCTTGCTACACTGATCCTAAAACTAAACAAAACTAAACTCACTGCCGTAGAGTCGAACCCGACTCATAGCAACCCCTCCTTGGGTTTCCAAGGCAGTATCACTATGGAAGTAAACTGACCAACCTTCCTTCCAAGGAGTGGCTGGTGGGTTTGAACTGCCAGCCTTCTGGTTAGCAGTCAAATGCCTTAAACACTATGCTACCAGAGCTCCTACATTGACACTACAGCTACATTATTGGAGAATCTCCCAAACTACTTGAGCATCACCAGAGAAGAAAGACAGCTAGGAACTTCCTTCCTACAAATCTCCTTGTATGACTAGAGATCCTGAATGTGCTAGAGCAGTAAAATGAGAAAATTGTTTGCTTGGTGGAGACATGATTTCCTTCCCATCTGCTGCTTACAAGTATAGGGAGGTGCCTGTACATTGGGCTTCTCCTTCCCTTTCCTCCAGAGAATCAATCACATCAAAGGCTGGAAGGCAAAATAGAGACCATCTCATTCAAATTTGATGTTAAGTCCCAGTACAAATTAAAAGACTTGCACAAGGTCATATGGCTACTCAATGGTAAAAGAAATAGAACAAAACTTCTGTGATACAAGCTTTGATTTGGGTGAATTAAGGAAACTCTACAATCATCATTATCTTGACTGTTAATATTCATTAAGCACTTTCTACAATATTCCATGGAGTCTAAGACTCCATTAATCACAAGATTCACCATTATTTGTGAACGACTGAAAAAGAAAATGCTGCCAATTAAATCATGACACATCATCAATTATAAGACATTATTTCAGAGATGTTAAAATGTAAAAAAGTGTGAGTCTCACAATCAATGAAATATGATATGTCCCAAGTACTTTATGTATCTAATTGTCTTTAATTGTCAAATCAAACTTCTGAGGCAAGTACTATTATTTGTCCCATATTTTTCAGATGACAAAAGTAAAGCTTAAATTTTCCAAAAGTGGCAGAGCCAAGAGTCAAATCCATGCCTGTTTAGCTTCTAGCCATGATGCCTCTCTGAGGACTTGTAAGTGTCTTGGAATAAAGCAGAAAAGAGACCATAGGAACTAGACCCACCTAGACCTTTAATACACTAGCTCTTACCTCTCAAAACTACAGCTTTTCATAACAACTATAGCAACAAAGGGAGCTCTGGTAGTGTAGTGCCTAAGGCACTTGACTGCTAACCAGAAGGCTGGTGGTTCAAACCCACCAGCCACTCCTCAGACGGAAGATGGGGCAATCTACTTCCATAGTGATGCTGCCTCCGAAACCCAAGGAGGGGTCGCTATGAGTCGGGTCCAACTCGACAGCACATAACAACAATAACAACATAGCAACAAAAATAAATACAATGACTTCTACTCTGCACCATACATGCAAGGGAGAACTTTCCTTTGTTTGTGTTCTATTTCTAATAGAACTCCCAGAGCATAGAACTCAATTCAAACTAACCCTCTGCCTTCTTCATTTAAAAAAAAAAAAAAAACACAATATGCTAAGTATTAGTCATTTTCTGTGACTTAGATGTTCATTGTTCTATTCTCTCATTTTTTTGTGTTTAAATTGTTTACAATAAAATGTTTTTTAAATAAATGAGTTAGTTTGTCATCTTTTATTAAACACAACTTAGAAATTGACATACACAAAAAATCTAATATGTGTATAAGCATCTGTAATCTAAAAAAATATCAGTTAGAGTATGATATTGTGATGTTATCTATATTACCCTTGGGGCCATTGATGGTTCAGTGATCGAAGTCTCACCTTCCATGTAGCAGATGCTGATTCGATTTCAGCAATGAACCTCATGCACAGCCACTACCTATCCATTAGAGAAGGCTTGTGAGTTGCTATGATGCTGAACAGGTTTTAGTGGAGCTTCTAGACTAAGACAGAGTAGGACGAAAGGCCTGGCAATCTACCTCCAAGAATCAGCCAATGAAAACCCTATGAATCACAGTAGTGCAATCTGCAACTGATCATGAAGAAGGCCCAGACCCAAGCAGTATTTCGTTCTGTTGTACATAGAGTTGTCATGAGTCAATGGCAGCTAATGGCCTCAGCATACTATTTACTGAATCTTTTATATATAATTTATTGAGTCTTTACTATTTATCATAGCACTAATGTGGCTTACAGTCACAAATCTAATAAATGGCTAAGCTCATCTCAGTCCTAAGATATATCTACAAGGCACTGTGCATGTATAGTGAAGATGGTGGCTTATTCTTTCTGAGATTTTATAGAAGAAAATATTTGCTTAAAGGATTGAAGGATAATTAGATGGTCAATGCTAGAATACCATAAGAAAGAGAACTACATGTGCAAAGACCAAAAGTATAAAAGAGTCCTTAAGAAAAGACTTTAGGAAATTACGGGTAGTAACAGGAATCTTTCTGATGATAATTCTTCAGTAATATTTGAAACTTATAAAAACATTATACATGGATTTCACTTGTGATAAAGGGTCAGTGTTTCTCTGAGTACTCCATGAACTCAGTATGTCTATTAGGTATTTTAAGCAGCAATCTTGAGACACAATACAATCGACTCATTTGTATTCACATAAAAACTAAGTGCCTTATCTTGCCCACGCTTTGAGAAGTTTTCTAGGAAATCACATACACGCATGTCTGTGTGTATGTGTGTGTGTGTGTGCTCACACACCTGCTCAGAAAACAAATGAATCAGGCCAAATCAGTTCCTCTCTATCTGAACATTCAGGAATAACTTGGCATCTTGAATGTTTGTTTTAAAATAATAATAACAATTAACTTTACCCGGCTTAACCATTGCTGATGGGAATGCAAAATGGTGCAGCCATTGCAGTTCCTTTAAAAGTTAAACATAGCCTTACCTTTGGTTTAAATATCCCAATCCTAGGTATATACCCCCAAATAATTGAAAGCAGGAATACAAACAGAAACCTGTACACCAATGTTCACTGCAGCACTGTTCACAACAGCCAAAAGACAGGAAAAAACCTAAATGTCCATCAACAGATGAACAGATAAACAAAATGTGGCCCATCCATACAATGGACTATTTCTCAGCCATAAAGAAGAATGAAGTCCTGATACATGCCACAACATGGATGAATCTTGAAAGCATTATGCTAAGTGAAATAAATCAGTCACAAAAGGGCAACTATTGTATGATCCCACTTAGAAGAAACAGGCAAAAATATAGTGACCAAAGTATTAGTAATTACCAGGAGTGGGAGGGAAGGGGGAACAGGCAGTCATAGCTTATGAGGCACTGAGCTTCTATTAATAGTGGTAGAATCATTTGGAAATGGGTAGTGGTGATGGTCACACAATGTTACTGAATTGTACATGTAAAAAACATGTTAAATTGATAGATGCTTTGTTATATGTGTTTACCACAGTAAAAAAAAATAATGTTTTAAAAAAATAATAAATAAAACAAAAACGCTTTCTGATTTACCATTTATACAAAGGGCTAAAAACAGATTTAACTCATTTGCCTCAAAAAATGAAAGAAGGGAGAAAGTTCAATTGTAACTGAAAGCAACAGAATCTTGGATTTTGCACAGAACTGGAGTGATTCTGCTTCAGCTTTATTCAGCCTGGTGCCCTCTTACTGAGGCATGTGGAAGCCTCTCAGGGGCTGAGCCCAGAGTGGCAGCAAAGCAGGCCAAGATGCAGCTGAGTGGGAAGCAGGGAAGAATCAGGATAAAGGATGCGAATGGAGAGAGACAAAGAAGAGGAATGAGTAGAGTAGAAGTGGACTTGGGACAGAGAGAATTTTCACTGAAAAGTTGTCAGGTAGCAGTCCCTTCCTGGGTGATCCAAACAGTTAACATGCTTGACTCCTAACTGAAAGGTTAAATGTTTAAGTCCATCCACAGCCACTCCTTGGAATTGGGCAATCTACTTCCGTAGTGATACTGCCTCGGAACCCAAGGAGGGGTTGCTATGAGTCAGGGCTGACTCGACAGCACATAACAACAACAGGCACCATGGAAGAACAGTCTGACAATCTACTTTTGAAAAATCAATCATTGAAAATCCTATTGAGCACAGTTCTACTGATTCATATTGGTGCCACCATGAGTTGTAATTGACTAGGTGGCAACTGATTTGTGTGTGTGTGTGTGTGTACATAAAATTTAAAGACAGAGTTGCTGACGATAATGAATTTTGAAAACTGGTGCTCAATCTGTAAAACCCTGGACATCCTGGTCTCCTGAAAAGTATTTTACTAATAAATTGAAACATTGCATTAATTGTGTTATTTTCAGGACATTCAGCTTTATTTCACACACATTCTTAATTCTTCTGTCTCACCAGCTTTTTTCAACAAGAAGTATACATCTATTCTACTGTATTAAAGTTGCTTGCCTCCAAAACACATACTTTTTTTCATTTGGGTATGCATTTTCAGATATCTTGCAATATTTCTGCTGTAATATTGCCTATTCATCTGCTTTGATTATCACAGTGATAGCTCAGTGAAGCCAAGCAATCAATAGATGCATCTAAAATATAAAGTTGATGAGAAGGGTGGAGTTTACAAGTGGAAATAATTAAAATCATTAGTCAACAGCAGAGAAAAAAGAAAATCCAAACAGTTGCTCATTAGAAAAGGTTTTCCTTCATAGAAAGATATCATGAAACTGACAGCTAAATATGGAATTAATTTTCATAAAATAAGAGATAATATCCTTGTCAAGGAAGCACCAATACAGAAGTTGATTTCAAATATTTGGTCATGCCACAGTATATTATCCTGAATATTTTCAATAGATCTTTTCATTTATCTTTTCAAACTTGATGTGTGCATTTCTTTACCATGCTGAACCCTAGATATGAATGGATAAATAAATAGATGATGAGAGAGAGAGAGATGGAAGATATTGTTAGCTATTGTTGCCTTATCCAACTCATGGTCATCCCATACACAGCAGAATAAAATGAAACACTGCCCAGTCCTATGCCATCCTCATGATCAGCTATGGATGAGACAGTTGTGATCCATAGGATTTTCATTGATTGATTTCAAGAAGTAGATTTCTCTAGCAGCTCCACTGAGACCTGTTTGGCATCACAGAACACACAAGTTTCCACTGGCAAATAGGTGATAGTATATATACATACGTACATACATATGTACATACATACATACATGCGTATGTATGTATGTGTGTATGCATATATGTATATGCATATGCATATATGGATGTATGTATTAGATAGATGCATTGAGTCAACTCCAGCTCATGATGACCTTCTGTGCAACAGAATGAAACATTGCCCAGTCCTGCATCATCCTCACTCTCACTGGGATGTTTGGATTTATTGTTGTAGCTATTGTGTCAATCCACATCACTAAGGGTCTCCTTTGCCTTCACTAGCCACTACTTTACCAAATATGATATCCTTCTCCAGTGACCAATCCCTCCTAATGGTGTGTCAAAAACAATGTAGTGAACCATAAGGCTTTCATTGGTTAATTTTTAGAGGTAGATCATCAGGCCTTCTTCCTAGTCTGTCTTAGTCTGAAAGCTCTGCTGAAACCTGTCTACCATGGGTGATCCTGCTGGTATTTGAAATACTGGTGACATAGCTTCCAGCATCACAGTAACACACAAGACATCACAGTATGACAAACTGACAGATGGGTGGTGAAGTGTATATATACATATATGAGCTGTATAGTGTAGGGACAATTCTTTCTCCTCTGAACTGATAGAGTTGGTAAAATGCCCCAGAGACTCTTCATTCAGGCTCAGAATCTAACTCTGTGCTTGGAGGGTTATATGTTCCTGTTGAGAATTGGTTTTTGCCACTTTGACCTGCCAGCCCATTGGTAGACCAAGGATCACAGGATAACAATGTGCCACAGAAGATGCCTGTGATGAGCAGACACTGCTCATTCACCCTGGTTCATTCATATCCTTTAGCCACACAGTTCTCAGAGGACCATTGTCCCAGAATCACTTTTTGCGGAAACTGCAGGCTCCTGACAATCAAGGTGTGAAAAGTTGGATGCTTGGCTTTTCTGGTTTTACAGTCTTGTTTGTCTGTTTGCTGACATGCAGCACTAAATGACATTAAGCTGCATGGCATGCCCCTGATACCCAACCTTCAGGTGGTGAACCCCAGACAAGAGGGTGCAGCTACCCTCTGAATCAGACTTGTTTTCACAAGCACGTCTGAATAAAAGGTCTAGGAAAATAGAGAGAGAGTATGTCCATACATTCACAAGTGCACATATACAAAAGCCACCCTCCACTGAGGCACGCAGCCTGCCACACAGTGGTAACCAAGAGACACCAGACCGCTCGTGTAACAGATGCAAGTTTCCCGGGCTCTAGTTCAGCTGGGAACACGTATTGTAGAGCAGAAATAAATCATACAGAACTTGCTGTCATCTCTCTACCTTCCTGCAAACCCCTCTGACACCACTGCCTGACTGGCTGGAGTTGCTGTAGTTTTTAAATGAAGGCTGGAGACTGGCATCTGCAGCACTGCCTAATTTTTAGCTAATACCTTTGTGGGTTGGACGTTCGCATCTGGCCAGTGCCATCATGCTGGGTATGATTAGAATAGGCTGCTGCTCTTTCCCAAGCAGGAAGCTGGAGTCCTGTTACTAACAGCCTAAATAGAGGCTTGTTCCAAACACAACAGCACATCACAGCCAGGGAAGGGTCTGCGGTGCGAGACTTCTCCCAAGGCATAAAAAAAAAGAGAGAGAAATGTGTTAACTGTGCTAACAGTGCCAAGTAATATGCTTCGTTAAAAATTTAATCACCTACAAGTGCAAAACAAGTGCAAAGCAATCATGTTGTAATTAGCACAGCAATTAACACCTCCCTTTTCGATAGCACATGCATCCTAGGAAGTGCAGGATTGCAAGTGTTTATGCTGCTGACAGCCTCGGTTCCTATAGAGAGGGAAAAATTGCTTAAATAGAATTTTGGGGGTTTTGGCATTTGGGCTACAATGTGTTCATGAAACCTCCAAACCAGCTGCCCTGTTGGTTTTGTGCAAAAGTTGTTCTGCTGTTCACTAACTAATACCCCACTTCATGTGCTCTCTAAAGCTTCTTTCTAGCATTGCCTTCCCCTTTCCTAACATTAAAATACAACTAAATCCATATGGGGACCAAATTTGTCATGCATGTCAACACAATTTGCATGCTAAATGGTGCTTCCTGCAGAAAAAGAATAATGTTCTTTGGTTCTTTATCTGAAACAACATACTCAATGCCAGGATAAATTACTCTTGGGAAAATGACCCTGGAAGTATTCATTCTATCACTTTGAAAAACTTAGGCTTCCTCCATACCACCAAACCTGGACATTGATGCAAAAATTCATGAATGGGTAAGTGCCAGATCTTCAAGAAATAGGACAGAGAAGGAAAGTGAACAATCTTTGTCTATGCACCCTCCCATGTCAAGTACAAGTCAAATAACTGGCTTAAAACGTGACACTAGAACAGTCTGGTATTGCCTGGGAAGTACTTATTATGAGTTTACTCCCTACTAACCTGATTTACACTCACTGACTTGTAAAAATTGTTAATGCACTCAGCTGCTAACTGAAAGTTTTGTAGTTCAAGTCCACTCACAGGTGTCTTAGAAAAAAGTTCTGGTGATCTACTTCCAAAAAATCAGCCACTTAAGACACTATGAAGCACAGTTCTACTTTGTGACACAAATGGAGTCACCATGAGTCTGAGTCAACTTAACAGCAACTGAAGCCTGATTTACACGTGCCCCAGAACTCTTCTGACAAATACATGACATGTGAGCAAAACAGCTGGACAGAAGAACAAGCAATATTTAATCCATATTGGGTAGAGTTGAAATATCTTTTAACTTTCCAATCAATCTCATGTCTCCATCCCAGAAAGATCAAGGGAGTTCAGAAGTTTACAGTCTCAGAGATGTTAAAAAACCAAAACCCAGTAGCCTTTGTATCAACTCTGACTCATGATGACTCCATGTGTATCAGAGTAGAACTATGCTCCATAAGGGTTTCAATAGCTGATTTTCTTGGAAGTAGATAACCAGGCCTTTCTTCCAAGGTGTCTCTGGTGGACTCTAACTGCCAACTTTTCAGTTAGCAGTCAAGTACATTAACCATTTGCATGACCCAGGGACTCCTCAGAGATGTTACATATTAGGAACCTAGCTAGTGATTTGGGAGCTCCAGTAGTGTAGTGCCTAAGGCATTTGACAGCTAACCAGAAGGCTAGAGGTTCAAACCCACCAGCCACTCCTCGGAAAGAAGGTTGGGCAATCTACTTCTATAGTGATACTGCCTTGGAAACCCAAGGAGAGGTCACTATGAGTTGGATCTGACTCCACAGCAATGTGTTGCATTGTGTTACCTAGTGATTCTAAAACTTTAAATGTGTTTGAAAGAAGTTTATGAAACAGCCAGAAACTTAAGAATTTAAGAAACAGCATGAAGGAAAAGCAGATAACATCTTCTAGACAAATTTGTTTTATTCTTATTGGTCATTGAAAATGGAATCAATGTGTTTTAAGTGGCAGAAGGATCACTGAAGTGGGGTGTCTGAAGAGTAGATAGGCTGTTGGCTAGGCCTCCCATCTCTATAGCGAACTTTGTACCAACACTATTAAGAGTCATAAGAACTTGCTAACATTTGACATTTTGCAGAGCTTGTAAAAAGTGCAAACATTCTCAGCAGCTATTCACTTTCCTGTTTTACTATTTCCTTTTCCCAGAAATTCTTTTGTTCAAATTCTGAAGCCTATCCTGGAAAGCTGAGAGAAGAAACGAGACCTCAGTGAGAGTGAAGACACACTTTTTAAGTGGGCAAATTGTAATAGAAAATTCACACTGGAAAGCTCAGTGGGAAGTAAAATGAAACCCCTGTCTCAAACACAAAGAGGACAAATGTCTTATTATGCTAAAAAGCCTCAAATTAAGTATGTAGAGCTAATTTGGAATAGACATTCCTATAGTCATAGTTTTTATTCATTCTTACAAAAATAAGTCTTTTGAGACCGATGTTCTTTAAATATTGCTATCATTTGTAAAACTGGTTGAAAATGTCTGCTTTAGTATAGCCTTAATCCAAAGACCTACTTGATATATTCCTACATTTGCATCTATTTCTAATAAATATTTTGTCTCTACAGCTCAGTTTGTATTTTGTTTCATCAGAAAGAATTAAATGTTTAAAAACAAACTCATTGTGCAAATTTAATAATCTTACCATCTTACATACTTGCTTATTCATTCATTTGTTCATTAAACAAAGAGTACTTAGTATGTTCCAGCATTAGTCTAGGAGTAGACACACTATAGTATAAAAATATACTAACAACAAAGAATAAGGACCTATTGTAAATTCCATGAGGACAGAGACAAGTACTGCTGTGTCACAACCATAACCTCAGTGTCTCACACAGAATTAGTTGAGTGAATGAATGAATGATCAATCAATTCAACCCTAAGCTTAAAGTATTGATGAGTACCTAGGAGACATATTAAATAGTAGGGAAGGACAAAGAGAAGACTTGAATTTTGAGTGCTGAAGTAAGAAGAGGGAGTTAGGAATATAGAACAATAGGTATCACAGTTTGGCAAGAGCATGGTATCCCTCAGTGGCAATAATATTGGAGTAATGTTGAAAAGATAGGTGGAGGCCAGATCTCAGAAGCCTTGAATGCCTGCCAAAGGAAATTAAATTCAGAAAGAGAAGCCAGTAAAGGGAGATTAATCTGGCCACAAAGTGGAAAATCGATTAGACTGGAAATGGACTTGCATCACGGACACTAGAGAAGTACTGGAATAATCCAGGTAAAAGTTAAAGTTTACCTAAATTGGATAAGGGTAGTGTGAGTGTTGTTAATTGTCTTCAGGTTGGCTCCAACTCATGCTGACCCTAAGTATAATATGCTGACCTTGTATACAATATATTTAATTATATTGCTCAGTCCTGCACCATGTTCACAATCATAGGTTTGCTTGAGTCCATCGCTGCAGCCACTGTGCATTTTGAGTGCTTTCCAATCTAAGAGGCTCATCTTCCAGCACTATATTGGAGAATATTCTGTTGTGATTCATAGAGCTTTCATTGGTTAATTTTTGGAAGTACATTGCCAGACCTTTCCTCCTTCTTAGTCTGTGTTAATCTGGAAGCTCTGCTGGAACTTGTCGACCATAGACAACACTCAAGCCACCACAGTACAACAAGCTGAGAGACCCAAGAGGAGAAGTGTAAATGTAGAAACTGGTGAACTTCTAGCAGAAATTGATAAATGACAGTTGTGCCGTGTAGAGAGAGGAAGAAGGCAAACACCATATTGAGGTTTAAATGCTTGGTGGGTGGTAAGGTAATGGTTCTATTCACAGCAGTTGGGAACAGAAACAGGAGAGCCTGGAGCAATGAGATAAAGATTTTGGTTTTAGGTATACTGCTTTTGAAGGGCTGACTAGACATCTGATGACAAATAAAGGCACTGAGAAATGTTAAATTGAAGCTCAAAAAAGAAGTCAGAGCTAGAGGTAAAAAGAAAAATAGATCATCTGCATGTAGTTTTGGAGTCAGTCATGTGACTAAAGCCATAGAATTGAATGAGCAAAAAAAAGAAAAGTAAGGAAGAATTTTGAAGACTAACCAAATGAGAGAAGAAAAAGGTAATCTAGAGAAAGAAGAGAATAATTCAGAGCCTGAAAGTCAAGGAGAGAGTTTCCAAAAGCTTGTGGTATCAAATGTTGCAAAGATATTAAAGTAGATGTGAACTGAGAAAAGGCCTTTGGATTTGGCTACCAAAAGTCACTGGTGACCTTTAAAAACATAATTTCAATAGAAAGATGAAATCAATAAATAAACTATAAGGGATCAAGGGCAGGAAGGGTGGTAAGTCAGTGGCAGCAGACAGCATTGGTAACAGTTTCAAAAAGACTGCCATCTAAGGGAAGGAGAAAAATAGGAGAGTATATTAGGAAAGTAATAGGTCAAAGATAAGTTCCTTTAAGATTTAATGGCTCCTTGAATTGAAAGAAGGTATTTATCAAATAAGAAAAGACTAAAGATGCCAGGAGGAAGGGATAAATGATGCAGCAAGCTTTCAAAGCCAATAAGGAAAAAATGTGATACGATGGTTACCATAAGAAAGGGCCATAACCCTAGAGACCGAAGGAGAATTTCTTGCTCTGAGCCACAGAAAATAAGGAAAAACTTAATGAAATTAAAATCTGAAGTGAATATATGAGAAGGCCAAGTAGGAAGTTGGAATATTCATTCTTGCTAGAAGATGATGTCAATGGAAGAAATGAAGAGTAGAGTAAAAAGCACTTCTACTTCTCAGTTATGTAGATATCAGTGGATACCTAGTGGGGAGTCAAAATTCCCATCCTCTGTCAGGAGTAAAGAGCAACTCCAGAAATTTTGTCCTAACTGGCAGTAATGAGAAGGTGCCCTTCTTCTGCTGCTGGAGAGTGCCAAAGGAAGTCAGCTAAAACAAGAAGTTTAAATAAGATCCAGTGTCTCACATGATAATGAAAAAATGTCCAGTTCCAATCAAAAATCACCCCTAATACCAAGAACCAGGAAAATCACAAACTGAATTTAATGTGACAAGCAATAGATCCCAACACAAACATGGCATAGATGTTAGAATTATATGACAAATATTTTTAAGGAGTTATTGTAAAAATGCTTCAATGAATAATTATAAACACACTTAAGACAAATTAGAACATAGAAAATCTGAGATAAGAACTTAGTAAATAAATAGAAGATATAAAGAAAAATCAAATGGAAATTTTAGGATTGAAAAGTACAATAGCTAAAACATAAAAATTCATTGTATGAGTTAAATAACAGAATGAAAGGAACAGGAGAAAGAGTCAGTGAACTGAAATACAACAACAGAAATTACTCAGTTTGAACAGGGAGAAAATAAACCGGAAAGAAAACAGAGCCTCAAAGACCTGTGACAAAAAAAATAATAATAATAAAAATAAATTAATAATAGTGTCATTGGAGTCCAGTATGGAGAGAAAAAGGGGTGGGACTGAAAAAGAAATATTGATTGGTAACTTCCTAAATTTGGCAAAAATACATAAACCTACAGATTCAAGAAGTCGAGTGAACCCAAAACAAAATAAACCTAAAGAAATCCACAAGACACATCAAAGTCAAACTCCTGAAAACTACAGGCAAATAAAAAATCTTGAAAGCAGTGAGAAAGAAATGATACCTTGCTGATAGCAGACAAACAAACAATTCAAATGACAGCAGATTTCCCATCAGAAACCATAGAAGCAGAAGGAAGTTCTCTAAGCAGAAAGAAGATAACCAACAGGAATGTAAAAAGAACTCAGTAAGCAAAAATGTGGTAAATACAATAGACTTTCTTTCTTTTCTTGAGTGTTCTAAATATGTTCAGTGGTTGAAACAAAAATTATAACACTGTCTAATGCACTACTAAATGTATACAGAGGAAATATTCCAGACTATTATATTATAAAGGAGAATAAAGAGATGTCTAAGGGTAAGGTTCTATCCTTTACACAAACTGGTAAAATGACAATACCAGTAGACTGCAATAAATTATGTATATATAATCAATGTCTAGAGTAACCACAGAAAAAGCTATCTAAACAGATACATTTAAAAATACTATTTATATATCAGGAGCTCTGGTAGCATAGTGCCTAAGGCACTTGACTGCTAACCAGAAGGCTGGTGGTTCAAACCCACCAGCCACTCTTCAGAAGGAAGATTGGGCAATCCTACTTCTGTAGTGATACTGACTTGGAAACCCAAGGAGAGGTCGTTATGAGTCGGGGTCAACTCAACGGCAAACAACAACATTTATATATTAAATAGTTAAACAATAGTTAAATATATTAAATAAGCAGTATCACAATAAAAGGAGAAAAGATTGAGGTTGTCAAAGAATTCACAATGCTTGGTTCTACAACTGATGCCAATGGAAGCAGCAGTCAGGACATTAGACGACATGTAGCACTGGGCAGTCCGGCCACGAAGGAACTCTTTCAAGTGCTGAGGAGCAAGGATGTCTCCTTGAGGACTAAGGAGAGCCTGCCACAAGTCATGATATTTTCAATCACCTTGTATGCATGTGAGAGCTGGACAATGGAATAAGGAAGACCAACAAAGAGGATGCTTTTGCATTGTGGTGCTGGCAGAGAACGATGAAAGTACCATGGACTGTTAAAAGAACTAATAGATCTGTCCTGGAGGAAGTGCAGCTGAAATGCTTCTTGGAAGTGAGAATGGCCAGACTTCGTCTCACCTACTTTGATCATGTTGTCACAAGGGACAATTTCCTGGAGAAGGATGTCATGCTTGGTAAGGTGGAGGTTCAATGAAAGAGGGGAAGGCCTTCAATGAGATGGATTGACATGGTGGCTGTGACAATGGGCTCAAGTATAGCAGGGATCATGGAGCTGGTGCAGGATCAGGAGGTGTTTTGTTCTGCTGTGCATGGGGTTGCTATGAGTCAGAGATGACTCATCGGCACCTAACAACATTTATATATATCAAAATGGAATTTTAAAAAATATTCAAATAATCCACAGGAAAGTAGAAAACAAAGAAATAAAAATATAACAGACAAAAAGCAAACACCTAGAAAAACAGATTTAAGCCCTAATATATCAACAATTACATTAAATGGAAATGGTCTAAATATACCAATTTAAAAAACAAAGATTGGCAGAGTAGATTTAAAAACATAACCCAACTATATTTGTATATTAAGATAATCACTTTAAATTTAGCAATATAGGCAAGTTGAAAATAAAGAATGAAAGGAAAAATATTATGCACACATTAATCAAAGGAATTCAGGAGTGATCATTTGATAAATTAATTTGCCAGCAAAGAAAATTACCAGGGACATTACATAATGAAAAAGGGGTCAGTCCCCAAGAAGAAACAGCAATTTTAAATATGTATGCACCAAACAACAGGGACACAAAATATGTAAAGCAAAAACTGATGAAACCCAAAAAAAAAAAAATAGACAAACCCACAACTATAGTTAGTATTTAAATACTCTTCTCTCAATTGATAGAGTAACTAGACAAAAAATCAGCTAGAATATTTTATTAGTCTTGGGTCTCAAGAGAAGCAAAACCAGTGAAACACATGTATATAAATGTATATAGAGCTATTTACTTCAAGAAAACTGCTTGCACAGTTCTGGGGGCTAGCATGTTCCAGATCTGTGGGGCAGGCCACAGGCTAAAAAGCTTCTGCTGTTTCATATGGTTACAGGGGCTGATGAACCTGAAATCTGCAGATTAGGTGGAAGATTTCTTCTGACTCATGTGCCAAGAGCAAATGTCAGATGACAAGTGTACAGCTGTGAAAGAGAGAGGGGGCTTTGTCAGAACATCTGTTTATATACTGGAGGAAGGCCCAACTCCAAGGAAACTCCCATTTCAACTGATTGGCTACTCACATCAGATAACAAAATAGAAAGTGATTACGTAATATCCGCCAAACCACTGAGAATCATAGCCTAGTGAATTTTACATATAGCATTAACAAACATAGATACAGAAACACTCAATAACACTATGAAACAACAGAATCTGATCAGCATTTATAGAAAATCTCAACCAAAAACAGCAAGCTCCACATTCTCCTCAACCGTCCATGCAACATACACCAAGATAAACCATGACTTGAACCATAAGACAAATTTCAACAAATTTAAAATGAATGAAATCATATAGAATGTGTTTCTCCAGTCATATTGGAATCAAACTGGAAATAAGTGACAGAAAAATCTACAGTGACTTACTTGGACAATAAGCAATACATTTCTAACTAACCCATTGATCAAAGAGGAATTTTCAAGGGAAATAGAAAACTGCATTGAACTGAAAGAAAATGAAAAAAAAAAAAAACATCAAAATATGCATATTGCAGCTAAAGGAGAGCTTAGAAAAATTTACAGCACTAAATGTATATGTTAGAAAAGAGAAAAACCTCAAATCAATAGGCAAAGCCTTCACCTCAAGAACCTAGAGAAAGAAAAACAAAATAAATAGAAAAAAAGAAATGATAAAGACAAGGAAAAAAAATAAAATATATATTTATAAAAAACAGAAAATGAATGAAACATGGAGATAACTCTTTGAAATGATCATTAAAAATGACAAACTTCTAGCAACACTAACAAAGAAAAAAAGGAGAGAGAAGACATAAATGATCACTATAACAGGGTCATGACAGACCCTGTGGACCTCAGAAGGATAACAAGAGAACATTAGGAACAACTGTCCACCACTCATCTGCCAGTTTGTCATACTATGATGACTTGCATGATGCTGAGAGGCCGGAAGCTATGTCACCAGTATTTCAAATATCAGCATGGTCACCCATGGTGAACAGGTTTTAGCACAGCTTCCAGACTAAAACAGACTGGGAAGAAGGTTGGAACCATCCATTTCTGAAGTAATTGGCCACTCGAAATTTTATGAATACCAGTGAAACAGTGTCTGATATATTACTGGAAAACTTTTTGAATAGCAGTGAAACATTACCTGTTATATAGTTCCAGAAGATGAGGCTATCACGGTAAAGGGATTCAAAATATAACTGGGGAAAAGCGATCTCTTCTAGGTAGAGTCAACCATAAAGATGTGGATGGAATAAAGCTTTTGGGACCTTCATTTGCTTGATGAAATACGACTGAAAATGGGGAGAAACAGCTGTAAATATTCATTAATAATCAGAATTTGGAATGTTCAAAATGTGATTCTAGGAAAACTGGAAGTTGTTGAAGATTAAATAGAACACACAAAGACCTATATCCTAGGCATTAGTGAGCTGAAATGGACTGGTATTGGCCATTTGGTCTGTTATGCCAGGAATTAAAAATTTAAGAGGAATAGCATCACATTCATTATCAAAAACAAGACCCATCAATATGTTGTCTACAAGATACCCACCTTAGACACAAAGATAAAAACAAACTAAAAGTTAAGAGGTGGAAAGAAATATGTTGTTGTTGTTGTTATGTGCCATCAAGTTGACCCTGACTCATAGCGACCCCTCCTTGGGTTTCTGAGGCAGTATCACTACGGAAGTAGGATTGCCGAACCCAAGCTAAAAGAGCAGGAGTAGCAATGTTCTTTTCTGATAAAATAGACTTCAAGGTGAAAAATATCATAAGGGACAAAGAAAGACACTATATGTTGCTAAAAGGGTCAATTGACCAAGAAGACATTACCATAATAAATATCTATGCACTCAGTGAAAGTGCTCCAAAATACATGAAGCAAATATTAACTGAACTGAAATGAAAATAGTCAACTCTGCAGTAGTAGGAGGAGACTTTAACACACACTTTCAAGGAGGGACAGAACAACTAGAAAAATCTCAGCAAAGATACAGAAGAACTCAACAATATAATCAACCAACTCAACCTCATAGACATATACAGAGCACTCAACCCAACAAAAGCACAATTCATTCTTCTCCAGTTTACATGGACCATTCTCCAGAATAGATCATATGTTAGGACATAAAACAAGCCTCAATAAATTAAAAAACACTGAAATACTACAAAACATCTTCTCAGACCACAATGCTATAAAGTTAGAAATCAATAATATGAAGATCAAGGAAAAAATATCAAATGTGGAAGATGAATAACACACTGCTCAAAAACTATTGGGTAATAGCAGAAATAAAGTGTGAAATAAAAAAATTCCTAGAAACAAAAGAGAATTAAGATACACCTTACCAAAACCTATGGGACACACCAAAAGCAGTACTCAGAGGTCAATTTACAGGAATAAATACACAATCAAAAAAAAAAAGGAAAGAAACAAAATCAGCACTTTAACTCAATAACTCTAACAATTAGAGAAAGATCAATAAAAGAAACTTACAGCATCCAAAAGGAAATATAAAGATCAGAGCAGAAATCAGTGAAACAGAAAACAAAAACAAAACATATATAGAGAGAGAAAATCAATAAAAGAAGAAGATGGTTCTTAGAAAAGATTAACAAAATTGACAAACCACTGGTAAATCTAACAAAAAAAAGAAAGAAAGAAAGAGAAGATGCAAATAACAAGAGTAATAAATGGAAAGAGTGACATCACAACTGAACCAACTGAAATAAAAAAGATATTGACAGAATACTATGAAGAACTGTACTCCAACAAATTCAAGAACCTAGAAGAGATGGACAAGTTTCTAGAAACACAAGACCTACCTAAACTATCACAGTGGGAGATAGAATATTTGAACAGATCCATAATAAAATTTAAAAAATTGAGGAAGTCATAAAAAAACTTCCCACAAGAAAAAGTCTTGGTCCAGATGGCTTCACTGGAGAATTTTACCAAACATACAGAGAAGAGTTGACACCTGTACTACTCAAACTATACCAGAAATAGAAAAAAATGGAGCACTACCACATTCATTTTATGAAACAAGCAAAGCACTGATACCAAAACCAGGGAAAGACACCACTAAAAAGGAAAATGACAGACCAATATACCTCATGACTCCGGACATAAAAATCTTCAACATAATCCTAGCCAACAAAATCCAACAACATATCAAAAATATAATACATCCTGACCAAGTGGGATTCACACCTGGTATGCAAGGATGGTTCAACATCAGAAAAACAATCAATATAATCCACTACAAAGACAAAACAAAAGAACCTTATGATCATATCAATAAAAGCAGAAATGGCATTTGACAAAATCCAACACCCATTCTTGTTCAAAACTCTCAGCAAAATAGGGACAGAAAGGAAATTCCTCAACATAATAAAGATCATATCCAACATTATTGTTAATAAAAGACTCAAAGCATTCCCCTTGTGATCAGGAGCCAGACAAGGTTGCCCTCTATCACCACTTCTATTTAACATTGTATTGGAAGTCCTAGCCAGGCAATAAGGCAAGAAAGAGAAATAAATGACATCCAAATTGGCAAAGAGGAAGTAAAGCTATCTCTGTTTGTGGATGCCATGCTCCTATACATAGAAAACCCAAGAGAGTCAGCAAAAGAACTACTGGAACTAATAGAGTTTCAGCAAAGTGGCAGGATACAAGATTAACATACAAAAATCAGTTGGATTCCTCAACATCAACAAAGAGACCTCTGAAAAGAAAATAAGGGGAAAAAATACCACTTACAATGGCTACCAAAAAGATAAAATATCTAGGAATAAATCTTACCAGAGACACAAAAGACGTACACAAAGAAAACTATAAAGCACTACTACAAGAAACTATAAGAGATTTACATAAATGGAAGAACTTGCCTTGTTCATGGATAGGAGGACTGAATGTTGTGGAAATGTCAATACTACTCAAAGCAATCTACACCTTTAATGCAATCCTGATCCAGATACCATCAACATTTTTTAAGAATATGAAAAAAAAACAGGGAGTTCTGGTGGTGTAGTGCCAAAGGCATTTGACTGCTAACCAGAAGACTGGCGGTTCAAACACACCAGCCACTCCTCATAAGGAAGACTGGGCAATCTACTTCCATAAAGATACCACTTTGGAAACCCAAGGAGGGATCACTATGAGTTGAATCATCTCAACGGCAGTGAGTTCAGTTTTTTTTTTGGATGGAAAAACCAATTAATAACTTCAAACAGAAAGGAAAGACCTCAGATAAGCAAAACACTGCTGAAGAAGAAAAACAAAGTGAGTGTGGTCTCACACTCCGGATCTCAAAACCTGTTATGCAGCCACAGTTGTCAAAACAGCTTGGTATTGGTACAATGATAGACAGATCGATCCATGGAACAGAATTGAAAACCCAGAAATAGACCCATCCATCTATGAACAGCTGAGCTTTGGCAAAAGACCAAAACCAATTAAATGGGGAAGAGACAGCCTCTTTAACAAATGGTACTGGAAAAATTGCATATCCACCAACAGAAAAATGAAACAAGACCCATACCTCACCCCAGACACAAAAACAAACTCAAGTTGGATCAAAGACTTAAATGTAAAACCCAAAACTATAAAGCTCATCAAAGATAAAATAGGGGCAAATCTAGGGGCCCTAATTTATGGCATAAATAGACTATGAATCATAACCCAGAATGCACAGGCAGTGGAAGAGAAGCTAGATGACTGGGACCTTTTGAAAATCAAATTCTTATGCACATCAAAAGACTTCTCCAAAAGAGTAAAAAGAGATTGGGAGAACATATTTGCTTATGACATATCTGACAAAAGACTTATCTCCAAAATTTATAGAAAACTTCAGCACCTCAGTGCCAAAAAGACAAACAATCCAATTCAAAACTGGGCAAGGGACGTGAACAGACACTTCACTAAAGATGATATACTGGCAGCCAACAAACACATGAGGAAATGCTCACAATCGTTAGTCATTAAAGAGATGAAAATCAAAACAACAATGAGATATCATCTCAGCCCAGCAATAATAGCAAAGTTTAACAGGACAGAAAATAACAAATGCTGGTGGGGTTGCAGAGAGATTGGATTTCTAATACACTGCTGGTATGAGAGCATATCACTGGGGCTGCAAAATGGTATAACCATTGTGGAAAATGGTATGGCATTTCCTTCAAAAACTGAAAATAGAAATACCATTTGAACCAGAAATTTTATTACGAGGAATATATCCTAAAGAGGTGAGAGACAGGACATGAACAGACATATGCATATGCATGTTCATCACAGCACAATTCACTATAGCAAAGAGATGGAAACAACCTAAATGCTCATCAACAGATGAATGAATAACAAATTATGGTACATTCACACAATGAAATACTATGTTACATTAAGAATAGTGAAGAATATGCAAATCATTTCACAATGTGGATGAATCTGGAGGACATTATGCTGAATGAAATAAGTTAACTGCAGAAGGACAAATATTGTATGAGCCTATTACTGTAAAAAGTCAAGGAAGGATTTGCTTAAGGAAGGGAACTCACTTTGTAGGTTATTGGGGATGGGAGGGAAGAGGAGAGAAAATTTTAGACTAGTTGGGACCACACACTGAGTTGGGTAAGGGGAGGGATGGTACGAAAGGAATCTGTGACTAGCGTGATAACGTTGGGAAAAGGGAGGACACCAAACATGCACATAAGACATAGACAACAGGGTTAATATCAGTGTACGCACAATACTGCATTACCACTAACGCCAAACACTAGGCTACAGACAAATGCATTAGACAATTGAGAAGATCAGATGGGGATTGGTGAACAAGAACGTACCCTAGACCAGTGATAGATTTTGTCGTTGTTGTTGTTATGTGCCATCGAGTCGGACCCGACTCATAGCGACCCCTCCTTGGGTTTCCAAGGCAGTATCACTACAGAAGTAGATTGCCCATCTTCCTTCCGAGGAGTGGCTGGTGGGTTTGAACCACCAGCCTTCTGGTTAGCAGTCAAGTGCCTTAGTCACTATGCTACCAGAGCTTAGCTGAAGATAATCTTCCATAAGATTCCAAAAACAAACTCAAGTTGAATCAAAGACTCAAATGTAAAACCCAAAACTATAAAGCTCATCAAAGATAAAATAGGGGCAAATCTAGGGGCCCTGATTTATGGCATAAATAGACTATGAATCATAACCCAGAATGCACAGGCAGTGGAAGAGAAGCTAGATGACTGAGGACTAGAAGCTAGATCTCTGGGATACTAGAGATACAAAATAACCATAATCCTTACCAAAGTAACAGAAGACAGAGTTGGAGTAATCCCTCAGAGACAGCCAAACACCTTGGGGGAGAGAACCACCAGGCCTGCTGACTCAGGACCATAGTCTTGGGGGACACCAGGCTCAGTTGGCACAACATAAAACATAAAAATCTTGTCCCACAACCTACTTTGGTGAGTAGCAACTGGGGTCTTAAAAGCTTTTGAGCAGCTATCTAAGATGCAACTAATGGTCTCCTCTAGTCTGAAGTGAAGAAGAGTGAAGAAAATCAAGGGCATTTGGAAACAATTAGCCCAAGGATATGATGGACCTCAAGACCAGAAGAACAAGATGGTGTGCGGCTACCAATGCCAACCACTTGGGAAGGGATCAAAGCTGGAAATCCTGAATAGAATGGGAGAAAAAAACATGGAACAAATTCAAAAACACAGTAACAACCAGAATTACTGGTCGGATGGAGTCTGGTGGGACCCCCCGAAACTATGGTCCTGGGATACACTTTGGGCCTGGGATAGGACTCACTCCCAAGGACTGGCTGTCAGCCAAACAAAAAAAAGACTTACATGCAGAACACCCAGCCCAGGGTGATGCACCCACCTACTCTATGGAGATACACTCCTTGGAGCAACCAGCCCTGGAGCACCAGAGGGGCAGAATTCACATAGAGAGAAAGCTGTACAGACAGGAATGCATAGTTAAGAGTGTCACAGGGAGGGAGGGTCAAAGGGAAGGGAGGGGAGGAGAGTGGGTTAGGGTTGGGGATGGTAATCTAGGGGAGTGAAACCAAATGTACACAAATGGTTGAATGTAAAACAAATTTTGCTCTGTAAATTTGCACCCAAAGCACAATATTGAAAGAAAGAAAGAAAAGAAAAAGAAAATCATACATGAAGAAAGCAAATGGTAATTAAAAGATATGAGAGATCCCATTACTAGGTATATACCCTAAAGAAGTGAGAGCCATAACAAGAACAGATATATGCACGCCGATGTTCATCGCAGCACTATTTACAATAGC
>NW_006921599.1:2168645-2182200 GCF_000298275.1 Orycteropus afer afer
ATTGTAAATTTTGGTCAATGACATGAGACAAAGTATATGTGAACTGCTGTATGAAAAGTGAATTTACTCTGTAAATCTTCACCCAAATCAAAATAAAATTTTTAAAAAAAGATATGAGAGAAAGAAAAGACCAAAATGGATATCAGAAGAGACTCTAAAACTTGCTCTTCAATGGAGAGTAGTAGTGAAAAGAAGAAATGTTGAAATAAAAGAGCAGAACAGAAGATTTCAAAGGGCTACTGGAAAAGACAAAATAAAGTATTATAATGAAATTTGCAAAGACCTGGAATTAGAAAACCAACAGGGAAGAACACACCAGGCATTTCTCAAGCTGAAAGAGCTGAAGAGAAAATTGAAGCCTCAAATTGCAATATTGAAGGATTCTATGGGCAAAATACTGAGTGATGCAGGAAGCATCAAAACAAGATGGAAGAAAAACAAAAAGTCACTGTACCAAAAAGAATTAGTCCATGTGCAACCATTTCAGGAGGTAGCATATGATCAAGAAACAATGGTATTGAGGAAGAAATCCAATCTACACTGAAGCAATTCATGAAAAAAAAAATGCTCCAGGAATTGATGAAACACCAATTGAGGGGATTCAACAAATGGCTGCAGAGCTGCAGGTGCTTACTCTTTTATACCGGATAATTTGGAAGATAGCTACCTGACCAACCAACTGGAAGAGATCCATATTCATGCCCATTCCAAAGAAAGGTGATCCAACAGGGTGGAAATTATCTATTATCATTAATATCACTTGCAAGTAAAATTTCACTGAAGATAATTCAAAACTGGTTCCAGCAGTATATTGACAAACAACTTCCAGAAATGCAAGCTAGATTCAGAAAAGGACATGGAATGATGGATATCATTACTGATGTCAGATGGATCTTAGCTAAAAGCAAAGAATACCAGAAAGATGTTTACCTGTGTTTTATTGACTATGCAAAGGCATTTGACTGTGTGGATTATAACAAATTATGGATAATATTGCAAAGAAGGGGAATTCTAAAAGACTTAATTGTGCTCATGAGCAACCTGAACATAGACCAAGAGGTTGTCATTCAAACATAAAGGGTTTCAAGTCAGGAAGGAAGTGAATCAGGGTTCTATCCTTTCACCATACTTATTTAATTTATATGCTGAGCAAATAATCTAAGAAGTTGAACTACATGAAGAAGAATGTGGAATCAGGATTGCAGGAAGACTCATTAACAATCTGTGAGATGCAGAAGACACAATCTTGCTTGCTGAAATGAAGATGACTTGAAGCACTTACTGATGAAGGTAAAAGACTGCAGTCTTCAGTATGGATTACCCTCAACATAAAGTAACAAAAATACTCACACCTGGACCAATAAGCGACATCATTATAATGGGAGAAAAGATTGAAGTTGTCAAAGATTTTGCTTTGGTTGAACACAATCAACACCAATGGAAGTAGCAGTCAAGAAATCATATTGCACTGGGCAAATCTGCTGCAAAAGACCTCTTTAAAAGAACAAAGATGTCACTTTGAAAACTAAGGTGCACCTAACCCAAGCAATGGTAATTTCAATTGCCTCATATACATGTGAAAACTGGACAATGAATAAGGAAGACCAAAGAAGAGTTGATGCCTTTGAACTGCACTGTTGGTGAAGAATACTGAAAATACCATGGACTACCAAAAGAATGAACAAATGTGCCCTGGAACTGCAGCCAGAATGCTCCTTAGAGCACTTGGTCTCACCTACTTTGGCCATGTTGTCAGAAGAGACCAGTCAGTCCATGGAGAAGGATATCATGCTTAGTAAACTGGAGGGTCAAAGAAAAAGGGGAAGACCCTCCACAAGATACAAAGATATACAAGAGACAGTGGCCGTGATCATGCGATCAAGTATAAGAGGGATTTTGAGGATGGTGCAGGACCTGGCAAGCATTTCTTTCTGTTGTGTGTAGAGTCATTATGGGTTAGAACCAACTCATTCATTGGCACGTAACAACAGGAACAACTCTGTTGTTGTTATTGTTAGGTGCCGTCGAATCATCTCCAACTCATAGCAACCCTATGCCCAGCAGAACCAAACACCACCCAGTCCTGAGCCAGCTCCATGATTCTTGCTATACTTGAGCCCAGTCGCCACTGCCACTGTGTCAATCCATCTCATTGCGGGCCTTCCCCTCTGTCGTCAACCCTCCACTTTACCAAGCACAACATCCTTCTCCAGGGAATGGTCCCTTCTGATAACATGACCAAAGTAGGTGAGACAAAGTCTAGCCATTCTCACCTCCAAGGAGCGTTTTAGCTGCACTTCCTCTAGGACAGACCTGTTAGTTCTTTTAGCAGTCCACAGTACTTTTAGCTTTCTTTGCCAACACCACAGCTCAAAAGCATCAATTCTTCTTTGGTCTTCCTTATTCATTGTCCAGCTTTCACATGCATATGAGGCTATTGAAAATACCATGGCTTGTGTCAGGCACACCTTAGTCCTCAAGGAGACATCTTTGCTCTTCAGCACTTGAAAGAGGTCCTTTGCAGCCAACTTGCCCAGTGCAATACATTGTCTGATGTCCTGACTGCTGCTTCCATTGGTGTCAATTGTACAATAAAGCAATGTGAAGTCTCACAATTTCAATCTTTTCTCCATTTATCGTAATGTTGCTTATAGGTTCAGTTGTGAGGCTTTTTGCTTTCTTTATATAGAGATTTAATCCATACTGCGGACTGTATTCTTCAATCTTCATTAGTAAGTACATCAAATCATTGTCACTTTCAGCAAGCAAAGTTGTGTCATCAGTTTATCACAGGTTGTTAATGATTCTTCCTCCAATCCTGATCCTACATTCTTCTTCATATAGTCCAGCTTCTCAGATTATTTGCTCAGCATACAGATTGAGTAAGTATGGTGAAAGGATACAACCCTGACCCACTCCCTTCTTGATTTTAAACCATGCAGTGTCCCCTTGTTCTGTTAAAATGGCAGCCTCTTGGTCTATGTACAGGCTCCTCATGAGTACAATTAGGTGTCCTGGAATTCCCATTCTTCTCAATGTTACACACAATTTGTTATGATCCACCAAATCAAATGCTTTTGCATAGTCAATAAAACACAAGTAAACATCTTTCCGATATTTGCTTTGAGCCAAGATCCATTTGACATCTGCAGTGATATCCCTTGTTCCACGTCCTCTTCTGAATCCAGCTTGCACCTCCAGAAGTTCTCTATCAATATACTTCTACAACTGTTTTTGAATTATCTTCTGTAAGATTTTACTTGCGTGTAATATTAATGATATTGTTTGATAACTTCTACATTCTGTGGGATCACCTTTCTTTGGAATAGGTGCAGATATGGATCTCTCCCAGTCATTTGACCAGGTAGCTGTCTTCCAAATCTCTTGGCATAACCGAGTGAGTGCCTCCAGCAGGGCACTCATTTGTTGAAACAACTCAATGGGTATTCCGTCAACTCCTGGAGCCTTGTTCTTCACAATTTTTTTTAATGCAACTTCGACTTCTTCCTTCAATGCCATTGGTTCTTGAACATATGTCACCTCCTGAAATGGATGAAGATTGACCAGTTCTTTTTGGCACAGTGACTCTGTGTATTCCTTCCATCTTCTTTTGATGTTTCCTGCATCATTCAATATTTTGCCCACAGAATCTTTCAATATTCCAACTTGAGGCTTAAATTTCTTCCTCAGTTCTTTCTGTTTGAGAAACTCTGAGTGTGTCCTTCCCTTTTGGTTTTCTAACTGCAAGTCTTTGCACATTTCATTATAGTAATTGGCTTTGTCTGCTTGAGCTGCTCTTTGAAATCCTCTGTTCAGTTCTTTTATCTTGTCATTTCTTCCATTTGCTTTAGCTACTCCCAGCTCAAGGGCAAGTTTTAGAGTCTCTTCTGACATCCATTTTGGTCTTTTCTTCTTTCTCATCTTTTTAATGACCTCTTGCTTTCTTCATGGATGATGCTCTTGAAGTCATCCCACAATTCTTCTGGTTTTCAGTCATTGGTGTTCAATGAACCAAATTTATTCTTCAGATGGTTTCTAAATTCAGAAGGGATATATTCAAGGTCATATTTTGGCTCTCATGGACTTGTTTTAATTGTCTTCAACTTCAAGTTGAACTTGCATATGAAAAGTTGATAGTCTGTTCCACAATCAGCCCCTGGCCTGGTTTTGGCTGAAGATACTGAGCTTTTCCATTGCCTCTTACCACCAATGTAATCAATCTGATTCCTGTGTACTCCATCTAGCAAAGTCCATGTGTATAGCCACCGTTTGTGTTGTTGAAAAAAGGTATTTGCAATGAATAAGTCACTGGTCTTGCAAAATTTTATCATGTGATCACCAGCATTATTTCTGTCACCAAGGCCAAATTTTCCAACTACCAGTGATTCTTCTTTGTTTCCAACTTTTACATTCCAATCACCAGTGATAAGCAACACATCTTGACTGCATGTTCTGTCAATTTCAGACTGCAGAAGTTGATAAAAGTCTTCATTTTCCTCATCTTTGACTTTGGTGATTGGTGCGTAAATTTGAATAATAGTAATATTAACTGGTCTTCCTTGGAGGTGTATGGATATTATCCTATCACTGACAGCATTGTACTTCAGGAGGGATCTTGAAACATCCTTTGTGATGATGAGGGCCACGCCATTCGTCTTCAATTTGTCATTCTCAGCATAGTAGATCATATGATTGTCTGATACAAAATGCCCAAAATCCGTCATTTCATCTCACTAATGCCTAGGATATCAATCTTTCTGTGTTCCATTTCTTTTTGACAACTTCAATTTTCATAGATTCATACTTCATACATTCCATGTTCCAATTATTAATGGATGTTTGCAGCTATTTCTCCTCAATTTGAGTCATGCCATGTCAGCACATAGAGGTCCTGAAAGACTTATTTTATCCATATCATTAAGGTTGGTTCTACTCTGATGAGGCAGCTCTTTCCAAATCCTACTTTGAGTGCCCTTCCAACCCAAGGGGATTGTCTTCCTGCACTGTGTTGGACAATGTTTCCAAGCTATTTGTAAATAGCCCAGTAATATATCAGACAGTGTTTCTCTGCTATTCATAAGATTTTTCCTGGCCAATTTTTGAGAAATGGGTGGTCTCCTCCTTCTTCCTAGTCTGTCTTAGTCCGTAAACTGCGTTGAAACCTGTGTACCATGTGCAACTCTGCTGGCATCTGAAACACCAGTGACACAGCCTCAAGCCTCACAGCAATGTACAAGCCCCACAGGATAACAAATTGACAAATAAGTTTGTCTCCCTTAGCTGTTGGAAATCTCTGCACCCTCCCCTTACCTAATTCCTATCTGGAACCTGCCACTTTGTACTCCCCAGCTGCTCCCTCCCTTTCCTGGCCCTAGGGGTGGAGCCTTGCCTCCCTCCCCTTTAACTGGATATCCAGCCGCTCCTGAGGTCCCTGGTCGCTCCTGCAACAACTGCAATAACTCTATACATGTAAATTTGACAATTTAGATGAAATAGCCAAATTCTTTAAAATTACAAACTACCACAACTCATCCAATATTAAACATAATTTGAATATTATGTTTTTAATTATTATATTAATTATGTAATTATTTGCAATATTCCATTATTTAGAATATTCCATTTGTAAATTTAAAATTCCTATAAAAAAAAAATCTCCATGCCCAGATTACTGGTAAATTGTATTATGTGTTCCAATTCTACACAATTTCTTCTAGAAAATAGAAAAAATAAAAAAAAGAAGGGAACACTTTTCATTTCATTTTATTTGATATTACCTTAATATCAGTGTCAGATAAACAGTAAAAACAAGAAAACTATAGACCAGTAGCCATCATGAATATAAATGCAAAAATCCTTAACAAAATATTAACATATAGAATTCAATGTTATATGAAAAAAAATTATGTAACATATCAAAGTGGGGTTCATTCCAGGGATGAAAGGTTGGTTTGATATTTGAAAATCAGTCAATGTAAACCACTTTAACAAGCTAAAAAAAAAATTGCATTATTATATAAATTAAGGCAGAAAAGCATTTGAAAAATTAGATACTCGTTATTGATTTAAAAACACCTCTCAAGAAAATAGGAGTAAACTGAAACTTTCTCAACTTGATAAATTACATTTATAAACATTCTACAGTTAACATTATACTTAATGTTGAAAGACTAAATTATGCTGAGTGAAAATAAGCCAGTCCCAAAATGTTATGTAATATGTGATTATCATTTTGTCAAGATAATAAAACTGGAGACCACATTAGTGGTTGTCAGGGGTTAAGAAAGGAATGGGGGTTGGTGGCTATAGCTATAAAAGGGCAACATGAAGAATCTTTGTGGTGAAGGAAATTATCTCTATCTTGAATGTATTAATGTCACTGTCCTGGGTAAGATAATGTGCTATAGTTTTGAAATATTTTCCCTTTGAGGGAACAGTAAAGGGTACATACATGCAATTTCTATATTATTTCCTACAACCACATGTGAATATACAACTATCTCAATATTTTGTTTTGTTAGATGCTGTTGAATCAATTCCAACTCATAGAGATCTCATATGACAGAATAAAACTGCCCCATAAGGTTTTGTTGGCTGTAATCTTCACACAAGAAGATCACCAGGTCTTTCTCCCACAGAGCCACTGGGTAGATTTCGAACATGAACCTTTCTTTTAGCTGTCAAATGTTTAACCAATTGTACTACCAGGTACAATAAATTTCAACATTAAAAGTCTATTTAAAAAGAATATCAGAACTATATGGCTGATGCATAAGTGGTATATGTGAATGTTTGTTAAGTAAAATTAACTATTAACCTCAAACAAACAAAAGAATATAAGAGGTGAGGGTGAAAAATCATGGAATGAATGCTGTAGATCTATTCAACAGAAAGTCAGAAATTAATTAAAATTGATTCTCCCTCTATTTTCAGATATCAATCATAGATATAATCAAAATATCAAAATGCACACACCTATACACAAGTATCCCTATGTTCCAAGAACAAAGGAAAGTGTCCCAAAAAAGCTACCAAAAACAAAAACGTGGAGAAAGGATGGAATTAATTCACTTCAATGAAGTATAGTGGTAGTAACAGCAATAACCTTGACCATTTACTGAACACATACAGTAACCAGGAACTCTGTGAAGTACATTATCTCATTTGGTCATTTTAAGGTGGATTCCATCAACATCCCCATTTTGCTAATAAAGAAACTAAGGCCTATAGAAGCGACGCCACACAGCTGAGACACAGCCAATCAAGGTAAACAAAAGCTGTAGTCTGATTCTAGAGCCAGTGGTCCTCCTTGCCACACTTTCCATCTACTCCCAAGGAATAGAAGATGACCTTATCAGACACTCAAAGGCATTGGCCAAAAAATGCCCTGACCCCTCACTAATGGCAGAAAGAATAGTGACTCATGAAAGCAAGTCTTGGAGCAAAGGCAACTGGCTTTCCTATAGTCATTGTTGTAATGTGCCCTCAAGTTGGACTGACTCATAGTGACCACTCCTTGGGTTTCCAAGGTAGTATCACTATGGAAGTAGATTGCCCCATCTTCCTTCTGAGGAGTGGCTGGTGGGTTTGAACCGCCAACCTTCTGGTTAGCAGTCAAGTGCCTTAGGTACTATGCTACCAGAGCTCCCACTTTCCTATAGGGATGATCCAAATTAAATCATCCTGGGACATGGAAAACTTTGGCTCATTTCAAACAATCTTGGTTTCTAATGTTTTCCTCAAATGACTCAAAAATCCATTTGCAGTATCATGCTGTTTATATAAAGACAGGACTAAAACGAGAACACCATTAAAGGGTTAATCTGCTGAAGCTTTGTTATGAATGTTAGTGAAGGTAATTATTTAAAGGATACTGATTAATTAGTTTTACTGTTTCACATGGTTTGATTTACTTGCTATTTATTGGTTCTCTTATATAATGAGTAGGGTTAGATTAATACACTTTAGAATGTAAATTCATCTCCACTAATGTTTATTATGGAGACTTCTGGCACAGTAGTTGAAGCACTCAATTGCTAAGCAAAGGTAGGCAGCTCATACCCACCAGCTGCTCCATGGGAGAAAGAGGAAGTGGTCTATTTCCATAAAGATTTACAGCCTTAGAAACACTATGAGGCAGTTATTCTCTGTCCTATAGGATTACTATGAGTCAGCATCATCTCAACAGCAGTAGGCTTTAATGTTTATTAGCTACTTTTGTAGATGTGGTTTAAAAAAAAAACAACCAGCAATCAGGCTTACAGTACATTTTTGAAGTAATAAAGTAAGGATCAAAATACATTCCAGAAATAATTAAGATAGGCAAATTCACAAAGAAATTTGCCTGCTGGAGATGGAAGGGTTAGCCAAATTCAGTTACACAGCAAATAAACTTCATTTTCTTTCTGGCCCATCCACAACAAAAATTTTTAAATAATAATCCTTGGAACACAAATACATCTGTATGATGCCTCACTGAAAAAAACTTCCATGCTACCCTGCCTTTGATCACTGTTTTGGGGATACTGGCAATGAGAGTGCCTTTGAGACAGTCACTGTGGGATGTGCCTCTGTCATCTCATGCCCAATAGATCTAGCTGCTGTACCTACTGAACACCATGCATGAGGAAGAGTCAAACCAAACAAGGAAAAAGCTGGAATTTCTCTGCAAAATCCTTTGCATGCTCAGCATTGGGCAAGCTACTCAAACGGATCTCATGTAAGTAACCAAACCAAAAAACCAAACTCACTGCCATCGAGTTGATTCCAACTCATAGTGACCACCTTTCAGCTTCTGAGGTGGTGAATCTTTACAGAAGTAGATTGCACAGTCTTCCTTCTGCAGAGTGCCTGGTGGGTTTGAACCACCAGCCTTCTGGTTAGCCATCAAATGCCTTAGGCACTACACCACCAGCACCCCTTCATGCAAGGAAAGGACTGGGAATAAGTTGCTCCAGGAATTGAGATGGATGAACCCTTCTCAAACACTAAGGTATTACAGAGTACACCAGATGAATCAATTCAAATTCAATGAAGACTAGGTTTCCTGGAAGAATTTACCCATCTCCCATGGAGTAGCAACAGTAATATCTGTTTACTCACCAGAGAAGCAGTCCAAGTAGTAATTAGTTAGCTATAATGGCCTGAACTAGCAAGCTAGTCCAAATGTTTCATATAAACCAGTTAAGTCTGCACAAAGGGAATATGTTAGCTATTGGGGCAGGTTGAAGAAGAGAGAGAGAGAGAGCTGCCATCAAGTCAACTCTGATTCATGGAGATCCCATATACAGCAAAACAAAATGTTGCCCAGTCCTGCATCATGTTCATGATTGCCAGAATTTCTGAGTCCATCATTGTGGCTATTGTGGCAATCTATCTCAGCAAGGGTCTTCCACACCCTTTTAGACCTTCCACTTCATCAAATATCATGTCCACCTCTAACAATTGAGCCCTCCTAATGATGTGTCCAAAGCAAGCAAATCGGACAATGTTCTGTTATGATCCATAGGGTTTTCATTGGCTAAGTTTCAGAAGTAGATTATCATGACTTTGTTCTTATTTGGTCTTAGTCTGAAAGCTCTGCTGAAACCTGTCCACCATGGGTGACCCTGCTGACATTCAAAATATCAACCTGATAGCAACACACAAGCCATCACAGTACAATAAACTGGCAGACAGGTGGTGGGGTTGAAAATACAAAGATTAAAAAAAGAAAAAACTGCCTAAGTTTTACAAACTTTAGTAACCAAACTGGGGTCTGCATCACAGTCCTACCACTAAAGTGGGGCTTGCAGCCTCCTTGTTCAACAACACACTGATGGTTTACTTTCATTATCAAATGATTGACTTTTTTATTTGTAAATTAGCAAAAATCAGTGTTCTCCCTATAATAATATCACTCTTCCTTGTTTTGCTGTTTTCTCGAATGGAGTGAAAAGAGTAGAGCTGTTGCCAGCAAACAAATTTTTCTATACCTCAATTATCCTGTTTGCCATAAACTTTGTTGGAAAACCCAAATTACTGATGTGATTATGACCTGAAATATTTAGAGCTAATTCATTTCAATTCAAGAGATAAATAAATTTTTCTATTTAAGAAAATAAAGAAATTCCTCATCCATGAAAACATTGGAAGCGAGAATCATCAAAATCTGGGTTTGTTGATATGAGTGAACATCACTCACTAACTAAAAACTATTTTCATATTTTAAACTAAATAATCTTGAGCCTCTAAATTAATTGCTATTGTGAATACAGGAAAAGGAGAAAGAGCAATATTCAAATTTACTATTCAAGACTTACATTAAAGACCTAAAATCTTAGGAGTCAGTATTTTATGATTGTTAGGAACATAGGCTATATAAGCAATAGACCTTCATCTTCAGCTGGTAATGGATTTTGGATCAACCACTCAACTGCTTTAAGTCTATATGCTCATCACTAAAATGGAAATCAAAATAATGCTTCAAGATGTTTACTTCCAATCATGATGAAATGGTAGGAACCAGATTTACCCTCTCAACTTACCTAAAAAAACAGGACAAAATACATGATACAACAGACTCAAACACTGGACAACAAGACAGGAAAGTGATCCTTAAGAAAAGGGAAACAATCAGAATGACCCTTGTAATTATCCTAGCTCACTGTTTGGAGAGAGATTCCAGGCCACCATGCAGGAAAAGAACCGGGCCCAGCAGTCTCTAAGAGTTGAGGAGATGAAATTGGGAATTTAAGGAGGTTGAGGAGGCTAGTATTGGCAGGGCAGAGTACTAGAGAGGACAGTGCTGCAGAGAGAGAGAGAGAGAGAGAGAGATTGATTTCTAGAGATCTGCTGAGTGCCTCCTTTGAGTCTTCAGCTAAGTACTAATCAGTGCATGCCTATGAGGATACTTCCAGAGGTCAGGAAGATTCATCCAAAGAAGCAGATAGAATAATCTCTGAAGTTCAAACATGTTCTGGAATAGTTTGAGTGCCCACCTGTCAGAATAGAAAAACCTCATAATATGTGGAGCACTGGGTGGTGTACTCATAATGGTATTGCTTCAGTAGTGTAGAAATATTAGCCCTAGACTAAAGGCTGTTGTGATCCACCTGAAAAATGTAAAAGCAAGCCTCAAATCGATCCAACTGTTTCCAATTATCTTGACTATGTCCAAGACAAAACTCAAGAATATTTAGAATATTAAAAGGATATCTAGCATGCAATAAAGTAAAATTTGCAATGCCTAGAATGCAATTTAAAAAAAAAAAAAAAAATTACCGAGCATCCAAAGAAGCAAGAAATGAGGACCCATAATAAGGGAAAGGAAAAAAAAAAAAAATCAAGCAACACTGAGCCAGAAATTATAGAGAATAAAATTAGTAGACAAGAATATTAAAGCAGTTATTAAACTGCCTTTGAACTGCTAAGGGAGACAAACTTGTCTGTCAGTTTGTCCTACTGTGGTGGCATGTTGCTGTGAGGCTTTAGTCTGTGCCACATGTGTCTCAAACCCAGGAAAGTTGCACATGGTACACAGGTTTCAACAGCTTACAGACTGAGAGAGACTAAGAAGGAGGAAGCCATCCACTTATCAAAGAATTGGCCAGGGAAAACTTTATGAATAGCAGAGAAACGCTGTCTGATACATTACTGTGCAACTTTATGAGTTGTCTGATACAGAAACATTGTCCGATACAGTGCAGGATGATAAATAAGCCTCTTAGGTTGGAAGGCTTGCAAAAAAGGACCAGGAAAGAGCTGCATCATCAGATTACCACCAGCCTTAATGATATGGATAAGGTAAAGCTTTCAAGACCTCCATTTGGTGATGTGGCTTGACTCAAATTGAGGAGAAATAGCTGCAAACATTCATTAATAATCAGAACATGGAAAGTGTGAAGCATGGATGTAGAAAAATTGGAAGTTGTCAAAAATGAAATGGAGCACATAAAGATTAATATCCTAGGCATTAGTGAGCTGAAATGGACTGATTTGGGCCATTTTTAATCAGACCAACATGTGGTCTACTATGCCAGGAATGACAATTTGAAGAGGAATGGCATGGCATTCATCATATCAAAGGATGTTTCAAGATCTATCCTAAAGTACAATGCTGTCAGTGATAGGATCATATCCATATGCTTACAAGGAAGATCAGTTAATACAACTATTATTCAAATTTATGCACAAACTACCAAAGCCAAAGATGAGGAAATTGAAGATTTTTATCAGCTTCTACAGTCTGAAATTGACTGAACTTGCAATCAGGATGTGTTAATTATCCCTGGTGACTGGAATGCAAAAGTTGGAAACAAAGAAGAATCACCGGTAGTTAGAAAATTTGATCTTGGTGACAGAAATGATGCTGGAAATCACATGATAGAATTTTGCAAGACCAATGACTTATTCATTGCAAATACCTTTATTCAACAACACAAATGGCAGCTATACAAGTGACTTCACCAGATGCAGTACTCAGGAATCACATTGACTACATCTGTAGTTAAAGGCGATGGAAAAGCTCAATATCTTCAGCCAAAATCAGATCAATAGCTGATTGTGGAACAGACCATCAACTCCTCATATGCAAGCTCAACTTGAAGTTAAAGAGAGTTAAAACAAGTCCATGAGAGCCAAAATATGACCTTGAACATATCTCTCCTGAATTTAGAGACCATCTAAAGAATAGATTTGAGGTATTGAACACCAATGACCAAAAGCCAGAAAACTTGTGGGATGACATCAAGAATGTCATCCATGAAGAAAGCAAGAGGTCACTAAAAAGATAAGAAAAGACCAAAATGGATGACAGAAGAGACTCAAACTTACCCTTGAGTGGAGAATAGCTAAAGCAAATGGAAGAAATGACAAGATAAAAGAGCTGAACAGAAGATTTCAAAGAGCAGCTCAAGCAGACAAAGCCAATTGCTATAATGAAATGTGCAAAGACTTGGAGTCAGAAAATCAAAAGGGAAGAACATGCTTGGCATTTCTCAAGTTCAAAGAACTGAGGAAAGAATTTAAGCCTTGAGTTACAATAATAAAAGATTCTATGGGCAAAATCTAGAATGATGCAGGAAACATCAAAAGAAGATCAACGGAATACACAGAGTCACTGTACTGAAAATAACTGGTAGGTCTTCATCCATTTCAGGAGGTGTCATATGATCAAGGACCAACAGTACTGAAGGAAGAAGTCAAAGCTGCACTGAAGGAATTGGCAAAGAACACGGCTCCATGAATTGACAGAATACCCATTGAGATGTTTCAACAAACAGATGTCCCAGTGGAGGCACTCACTTGGCTATGCCAAGAGATTTGGAAAACAGCTACCTGGCCAACTGACTGGAAGAGACCCATATATGTACCCATTCCAAAGAAAGGTAATCTCACAGAATGTGGAAATTATTGAACAATATCATTAACATAGCACACAAGTAAGATCTTACTGAAGATAATACAAAAATGGTTGCAGCAGTATATTGACAGAGATCGTCCAGAAGTGCAAGCTGGATTCAGAAGAGGACATGGAGCAAGGGATATCATAGCTGCTGTCAGATGGATCTTGGCT
>NW_006921599.1:2190185-2191653 GCF_000298275.1 Orycteropus afer afer
TCTGCCATCTTGCCCCGCCTCCCGTTTACTTGTGTTTTATTGACTATGCAAAGGCATTTGATTGTGTAGATCATAACAAATTGTGGATGACATTGAGAAGAATGGGAATTCCAGAACACTTGATTGTGCTCATGAGGAACCCATCCATTGACTAAGAGGCTGTTGTTCTAACAGAACAAGGGGACACTGCAAGGTTTCAAATCAAGAAGGGAGTGGGTCAGGGTTGTATACTTTCCCCATACTTATCCAATCTGTATACTGAGCAAAGAATCCGAGAAGCTGGACTATATGAAGAAGAAAGTGGCATCAAGATTGGAGGAAGTATCATTAACAACCTGCGATACACCGACAACACAACTTTGCTTGCTGAAAGTGAGCATGACTTGAAGTACTTACTGATGAAGATTGCAGAATACAGTCTGCAGTATGGATTACATCTCAATGTAAAGAAAACAAAAATCCTCACAACTGGACCTGTAAGCAGCATTATGATAAATGGAGAAAAGATTGAAGTTGTCAAAGACTTCACAGTGCTTGGTTCTACAATTGATGCCAATGGAAGCAGCAGTCAGGACATTAAACAGGCTATAGCACTGGGCAAATCAGCTGCAAAGGACCTCTTTCAAGTGCTGAAGAGCAAAGATGTTTCCTTGAGGACTAAGGTGCACCTGACACAAGCCATGGTATTTTCAATCACCTCATATGCATGTGAGAGCTGGACAATGAACAAGGAAGACTGAAGAAGAATTGATGTTTTTGAGCTGTGGTGTTAGCAAAGGATGCTGAAAGTACTGTGGACTACTAAAAGAACTAATAGGTCTGTCCTAGAGGAAATGCAGCCAGAATGCTCCTTGGAGGTAAGAATTGCCAGACTTCGTCTCACATTCTTTGGTCATGTTGTCAGAAGGGTCTATTCCCTGGAGAAGGATGTCATGCTTGGTAAGGTGGAGGGTCAACCAAAGAGGGGAAGGCCCTCAAGGAAATGGATTGATACAGTGGCTGCAACGAAGAGCTCAAGTATAGCTAGGATCATGGAACTGGAGCTGGACAGGCGGTGTTTCGTTCTGCTGTGCATAGGGTTGCTATGAGTCAGACACGCCTCAACAGCACCTAACAACAATGTATAATCATGAAGGTAGAAGAAAATATAAGTATGCCAAGATACAACATATTTAAAAGACCCATACCAAACTTCTAGAGATGAAAAAACAATGTCTGAAATGAAAAGCATATTGGATGAGAATAAAAGTAGTACCTTATAAAGTTGTTGTAGGATTAAGCCAACAAATTTAAAGTGCTCAGCTCTATGCCTGGCACTTCATACATGTCAATAATTGACAACCAATGATATTATTTGTTCCATTTTTATTTCACGTTGCCATAATTATAATAATAATAGCTAATTAGTGCCTAAGGCACTTGACTGCTAACCAGAAGGCTGGCGGTTCAAACCCACCAGCCACTCCTC
>NW_006921599.1:2191773-2197605 GCF_000298275.1 Orycteropus afer afer
AACAACAACAACAACAATATTTATTTAACATCTACATGCTCTTCACTGTACTACAGACTTCAACTTAAATAACTCTAAGATACAAACAAATTTTAGGTAGATATTATCAATAGATACATTTTTTTTCTTCCTGTTGTTAGTGAGGATTGATTTCCAAACTTAATTTTGGCATTATTTTTCTTCTCTGCAGAAAAACATGACATTTTGACACAGCCATATTGACCCATTCTCCACATTGTTGTGGAACATTTTGATATGATCAAATAAGCCATCTAAAAGTTTTAGCTGTAAGTTATCAAATGTGTGAAACAGACCTTACCTCTAATTCCTGTACCTTATTCTGTTGCTGGACCTCTTCCCTACCCCACTTCCTAGTCAGAACTATGCCCAACCAGTCACATCATAAGACCAACTTGGGGAAAAATAGGATCCACAATCAGAAAGAAATACAATATAATTCCCCACAAGTCACTTGTCCACTTATCTCTACCCTCTGCTTCATGGTCAACTCCCAACGTCTCCAGGGTCACAATCTCTTTTCAGTTTTTCTCTGCCATAAATTTTAAAATCATCCTTCTGGAATGATCAATTCATAGCATGATTTCAAATATATCCTACGTCCTTGTTACTCAAACTGTGGTCCCTGGACCAGCAGCAGCAGCATCACCTGGGAGCTTGTTAGAAGTGCACTATCTCAGGCCCCATCCCAGACCTACCAAATCAGAATCTAAATTTTAACAAAATTCCTCCCCCAACCCCAGATAATTAAAGTTTAACAGGCACTACATCACCACTATCCCCATAATCTCCTACTAATAACAATAAAAACTTCAATGTATAATTTCAAAAAGAGTCAAATGTCCAATACCATTAACAACTGGATTGAAATTTGCATATACTAAAGATCATCGGTCAATCGACCAATGATAAATAAACAAAGTTTTATTATTTTTTCAACTAGGTTAGTAAGTAAAAGAACAATGAGTGTTCCAAAGGATGGGAAAGGGAGATGAACAGGGGACATAGACCCAGAAAAGTATGGTGGGGAAGTTTGGGGGTTGATATAGCTTGAAACTTTGTACACAGTGGCTGTAACGATGCACTCAAGTATAACCAGGATTCTGAGGCTGACACACGACCAGACAGTGTTTCCTTCTGTTGTACAAATGGTTGCTATGTGTTGGAGCTGACTTGATGGCACCTAACAACAACAACAACAACATTGACACAGCACTTTTATGTTGCAGGTACTCTTCCAAAATCTTTAGTATGTCAACTTGCTTAATCCTTTAAACAACCCTTTGAGATAAGGGCTATTGAATTCATTTTACATAAGAGGAAACTGAGGAAGAGAAAGGTGAAGTCACTTGATTGAGTAGTAAATTGGCAGAAATGTCAATACTTAAAGCCAGAAGTCTGCCTCCAGGGTCTTGGCTCTTAATTATTATTCCAGGCTACTTCCCCTAGCTGGAAGCCAGGAGAGCTTCATAGTTTTCTTTTCTTGCTTTTGTTTTTATGTTTCACATAGGTGACTTCTTCATTAAGAAACTTCATTACCAGAGAATATGTTTATCAAGAGAAACGCAATATGGCAAAAACATTGTTAAGAAAAATTATCCTTATTCAGAGAGAAAAACATTGAGAAAAAATAAATGACCAAAATAATTATTGAAACATCTGGAACACATATTAAGCATAGTTTAAATGTATTTACTATAATATTGTCTGAAGGGTTCTTGCCACTGATTCATGAGAGTGTTAAAGTAAGGTTTTTCAGATACTTCCTGAAATTTCCTCCTCCCTTGGAAAATGGCCAAGATAGGCTCACCACATGTTGAGTTCTTTGGAACACTAAAGTGTGTTATGGAGAGCCTCTAATCTATGAAATGAGTTGCCATCCAGCCAATTAAGACTCATGACAACACTAAGTGGGTGAACTCAAAAGGCCAACCATTTGATTAGCAGCCAAGCACATTAACCATTTGCACTACCCAGGAACTCCATTAGAATTTGTTATTCTGACCTTGATGTCTGGAGTCTTGTGGTAAGCCTAAGTCTGAGATCATGATATATCTCAACCAAAAGAGAGCTTACTCCAAGACTCCAAGTCCCCTGGAAAAGCACACTATGCTTTGAGTGAGTGGTATATACCCAAATGAACCACCAAAATGCCAAAACACTAGAATTCTTTGTGAAGGACTCCTAGAGTCATGTGTACTGAAAACAGAATCATTTGGTGGGAATGTGGAAGGGCCTAAAAAGAGAGAAAGAGAAGATAGAGAGTTTCTTTACATCCCTAATATCAACCAAAGGTTCGTTCCCTTACACCCCTAATATTCTCCCAAAGATTTTATCTTCAGAGTTTTCAGAAAAAAAAAAAAAAAAAATGGGTCATTCTGATTTTATTTACCAAAAGCATGTGCTGAGCTAAAATTGAGACACACACTATACTAATAAAATTACCAACTCCTCTTGACTGTGCTTGTGTAGTCACGCATGAGTGTGACTGCTTTTCTCAATGTTATTAAGATCACAGGAGCCATATGGAAGAATCTGTCATAAAGCGTAAGCTTGAAGTGAAGTGATAAAAGTACTGGGAACAAATATTCCAGTCTGTTGTAGATGTTCTCAGAGGAAATAATGTTTGTATGAAAATTGTGGAGGTGATCCAAGATGATGGTGTTGTCAGATGCCTTATAACTTCCCTTTTACAACAAAGACCCAAGGAAACAAGTGAATTGGATATAGATGACAACTTTGGAATCCTGAGCATCAAAGACAAGGCTAGAGGATTGGATCATGTTCCAACTGGAAGGAGAGATTATACAAAAAGAGTAGAAATAGATAAGTACAAATCACCGAGGCCCTGCCAGCCAAACCTGTACAGTAAGACCATATTGAGACAAAGCAGGCAGCATTCCCAGATGAAGCCCCTATCACCTGGTTCAGCCAAGCAGGAGTGACCCTATATCCACATCCAGAGCCAGGCAGGATTACTCCCCATCCTGTGAAAGCTAAGAGCATTAGCCTCACACACCATACCTCCCTGCCCCCCATGCCAGAGTCCTGTGCATTCCAGTAGCACCCATCACTGCCTCATCCCCTGATCTGGGGACTCTGCCTCTCCACCCAGCAACTGGCACCAGGGATGCTCAGAACAGGGGCATCTGCTCCTATACCCATGCTAGGGGGTCCAGGGACCAGCAGTGCACATTGCTCTGCCCAGCCACTAGCTCCAGGAGCCCACAAGCCAAAAGTGGCCCCTCCTATGCTCAGCCACCTGTGCCAGGGGAATGCAGACCAGCTTCGCCCCCTACTCACTCTAGCCATCTGCACCAGGGGCGAGTGGCCTTGTAGTACACCCTGCCCTGAGTTGTACTCTAGTGAACTGGGGCACACCCTCCTAGAAGGCATGCATGCATTAGTGGAATCATCTTTGCCTTGACCCCACACTGTCCCCTGCCCTGCAACCAGAGTCTTGTGTCTGCTTCAACAACTCTCACACAACCCTCCCACTTAATACCATCAATGAGAGTTTCTATACAATCCACTCTGTGACCTACAACACAGACACCCTCACTCTGACCACCCAGCAACAGGCAGTGTGTACAAACAATACACAACCCAGCAACCAGTGAGAACATTCTCAGCACCCACATCCATGTGACTAGAGAGACAAACACATCACCTAACCAGAAATGCTAACTATATTCTCAGTCATCCCACAAGTCCAGTGAACAGAGACCTATGCTCACACACCCAGCACTTCTCCAACCACACAGAGACAGGTGGTGAGAGCTACAGTGTGGCTAGACCAGCAACCAGAGTAGTAGTATACATACCCACCCACCCCCCTTGAGTATATTAAAAAAAAAAAAATCAGGACTTGGCAAACATACAGTAACATAATAACATCTTAATGATGCAGAGACAACATAAAGAAACAGGGAGAAAATGGCTCCAGCAAATGATCACAATAAAAAAACAGAAAATCTTCCAAATGAACAAATGCTAATGGAACTACCTGATAAGGAACTCAAAAGACTAACATATAGGAGTCTCCAAGAGATCGAGGAAAATAGACAAACTTAAGAAAAACAGAGACAAAAATCCAAGAAAACACAGATAAAACAATAGAATAATTCAAGAACAAAATGATAAAATAAATAAGCAATTAGAAACCATAAAAAAAAACTACATGAAATCCAAAGATTAAAAATAAAGTGTCAGAAATAGATAACTCAATAGAAGGATGGAATTGAATCAATGGAAAACAGAACCAGTGAAAAAGAGGACAAATCCCTTGAACCAATTTGTTTGAAGAAAAATCAAAGGGAAAGAAAATGAAGAACATCTAAGAATTATGTGGGACACTATCAAGAGGGAAAATGTATGTGTGACCAGAATTGCAGAACAAGGGGAGGGGGAGAAAAAAAAAGAGCAGAGAGAATGGTGGAAGATTTGTAGATTTGCTGACACAAACCTCCCTAACATCAGGAAAGACAAGAAGACATCTATCCAAGAAGCTCAATGAATCCCCCAGGACAAACCCCCAAAAGATGGTCAGCATAACATATCATAATCTACAAAACTTACTACAGACATGGTAGTCAAAAGAGCTTTGTATCGGTACAACAATAGACACATAGACCAGTGGAACAGAACTGAGAATCCAGAAATACAGCCACCCACCTATGGATAGCTGATCTTTGACAAAGGCCCAAAACCCATTAAATGGAGGAATGATAGCCTCTTTAACAAATGGTATTGACAAAACTGGGTATCTATTTACAGTAAAATGAAACAAGATCTGTATCTCACACCCTACAAAAAATGAACTAAGATGAATTAAAGACCAAAATGTAAAACCCAAAACAATGAAGTCCACCAAAGACAAAATAGGGACAAATCTAGTGGCTCCAATTTGTGGCATAAATAGACTATCAAGCATAACCCAAAATACACAAATGGTAGAAGAGAAACTAGATGATTGGGACATTTAAAAACTTAAATTCTTGTGTGCATCCAAAGATTTCTCCGTAAGAGTAAAATGTATTTGGCCATAAGATGTCCAACAAGGGACTTATCTCTAAATGTATAGAAAACTTCAACATTTCAACATCAAAAAGACAAAAAATCCATTTCAAAAATGGACAAAAGACATGAACAGACAGTTCACCAAAGAAGATATTCAGGCAGCCAAACACATGAAGAAATTTTCATGATCATTAGCCATTAAAACTCACTGCCATCAAGTCGATTCTGACTCTTGGTAACACCCATAGGGTTCCAAAGCTGTAAAGCTTTAAGGAAGCAGACTGCCTCATCTTTTTCCCATGGAGTGGCTGGTGGGTTCAAACCACATTTTAGTCAGCAGCTGAATACTTTAACCACCATACTACCAAAGAGATGCAACTCAAAACAACAATGAGATATCATCTCTTCCCAACAATAATAGCAAAGTTCAACAAGACAGAAAACAACAAAAGCTAGCAAGGGTGAGAGATTGGAACTCTTATTCACATACTGCTGGAGGGACTGTAATTTGGTACAATTACTGTGGAAAATGGTATGTTGTTGTTATTGTTAAGTGCCGTTGAGTCGTTTCTAACTCATACTGACCCCATGCACAGCAGAACGAAATACTGCCCAATCCCGCGCCAGCCCCACAATCCCTGCTATACTTGAGCCCATCATCGCAGCCACTGTGTCAATCCATCTTGTTGAAGGCCTCCCCCTCTTTCATCGACCCTCCACCTTACCAAGCATGGCATCCTTCTCCAGGGAATGGTCCCTTCTTACAACATGACCAAAATAGGTGAGATGAAGTCT
>NW_006921599.1:2201030-2217631 GCF_000298275.1 Orycteropus afer afer
GAGACCTCTCGTATCACCCCCAACTGGGTCCCTGTGGCTGACTGTTCCTCTGTCTGGCTTCCTGGCTTTTAATCCCCTTTCTCCTGCTCTTCTGCCCTGCTGTTTTGTGCATCCCTGAGTTGTCCCTGGGGCTGAATGCTCCTCTGTCCAGGCTCCTGGCTTTTATCCACTTTCTCCTGCTCTCTGGTCCTGCTGCTTTGGGTGGGCCTGAGTTTCCTCTCCTCACCAAATCCTTTCGGCTGATTGCTCTTCTCTCTGGTTTCCTGGCTTTTAATCCCCTTTCTCCTGCTCTTCCCACTTGCTACTTTGGGTGTCCCTGAGTTGTCTCTCCTCACCTGTAACCCTGGGGTTTACTGCTCTTCTGTCCGGGTTCCTGGCTTTTATCCCCTTTCTCCTGCTCTTCTGGCCTGCTACTCTGGAAAAATGGTATGGCACTTACTTATAAAGTTGGAAATAGAAATACCATTTGATCCAGCAATCCCACTACTAGGAACATATCCTAACAAGGTGAGATCTGGGACACAAATAGATATATGCACACCCATGTTCACTGAAGCACTATTCACAATAGCTAAGAGATAGACACAATCAAAGTGCCAATCAACAGATGAATGCCTAACCAAACAATGGTCTATATGCCCAATGGAATACTATGCAACATTCAAGAATAATGAAGATCTGTGAATCACCTCATAACATGCATGAACTTGGAAGACATTATGCTGAGTGAACTAAGTCAATCACAGAAGAGCAAATATTCTATGAGTTCATTATTACAAAAAATTCAAGGAAAGATTTTGCAGGGAAAGAAATTTTCTTTGTTGGTTACTAAGAATGGGCAGAAAAAGTTGAAATTGATGAATAGTTAAGAGATGTGTTGATTTGAGTAAAGGGAAAGGCAATATAACAAAAGTATGTGACCAGCACAATAACAATAGGGAAAAAGAGGACACAGAGAGGTGCAGAAAAGGTATAGACAACAGAGGCAAATACTATTGCATACATAATACTGTATTATCAGTAATAACAAACACTAATCTACCAGGTGGATAAATAGGCAGACAGGTGAGAAGATCAGTCATGGGTAGGCAAACAGGAATGTATCTATCACCATAGATAGGTTTAGTTGATGATATTCCTACATGAGTATTTGTATGTGCTCCAAAAATATCCATATACATTGTAGAACAAATAGAGGACAAGATTGGGATAGCTTCTTAGCCACAACCAAATGTCTTGAGGGAGTGATTCACGGCTTGTGGGCTCAGGACCATGTCATGGGACATATCAAGCTTAGTGGGCACAACATAGTACACAAAAAACATTGTTCTGTATCCTGCTTTGGTGAGTAGTAACCAGGGTCTTAAAAGTGTAGGAGCTCCATTTAAGATACAACCACTGGCCTCTTCTTGTACAAAGCAAAGAAGAATGAAGAAAATTAAAGACATAGTCCAAGGGACTAATGGACCATGAATTTCAGCCTACAGGATTCTGAGACCAGAAGAACTAGATGGTGCCTGGCTACCAAAGCCAATCTCTTAGAAAGAGATCAAAATTAGGGAACCTGGACAGAGTGGAAGGAAAAATGTGCAATAATATTGGGGGACACTGAATTCAATTGGCAGAATAAAATACATAAAAATCTTGTTTCACAACCTACAGTGGTGAGTAGTGACTGGGGTCTTAAAAGCTTTCAAGCAGCCATCTAAGATACACCTAATGATCTCCTATCATCAAAAGCAAAGAAGAATATATTTTTTTTTTAAAGTACATTTGTAAGCAATCAGCCCTAGGACATGATGTACCTCGAGACCAGAAGAACTAGATAGTGCCTGGCTACCAATGCCAACCACTTAGGAAAGGATCAAAACTGGAGATCCAGGATAGAGTGGAAGGAAAAATGTGGAACAAAATCTAAAAACACAATAATGACCAGAATTACTGGTCAGATGGGTCTGGTGGGATGCCCAATTCTATGGTCCTGGGATACATGTCGGCCCTGGAATAAATCTCACTTCCAGTGTCTGGCTCTTAGCCCAATAGTAAATAAGATGTACACGTAGACCACTCAACCCAGAGTGACACACCTACGTACTCTATGGAAATGCATCCCTTGGAGCAATCAATCACAGGTCACCAGAGGGGCAAAATTCTCATGGAGGAAATGCAGGACATACAAGAGTGCATAACTGTGAGAGATTGTGGGGGGTGTTACTGGGCAGGGAGGGGAGGACAGTAGGTTAGGGTTGGGCATGGTAACTGGGGAGTGAAACCAAATGTACATGAAATGTTGAATATAAAACAAACTCTACTCTGTAAACTTGTACCTAAAGCACAACAAAAATTTTTTTAAAAAGTACAACAAAACTCAAAAACAGAAATGACCAGAATTACTATTTGGATAGAGACTGGTGAAACCTCAAGACTATGGCCCCAGGTTACCTCTCAGGCCTGGAATTGGACTCATTCTTGTAGGTTAGCTCTCAGCCAAACAGTAGGAAGGCTTACGAGCTAAACACCTACTGCAGGAAATGCACCCCTTAAAACAGTCAACCAAGAAAGATCAGAAGGCCAGAATTTGTGTAGGGAAAAATCTAGATAAATAGGAATGCACAAATAAGAAGGACACAAAGAAGGGGCAACCACAGGGAGGCAGCAAGAATAGAGCTATTTCATTGTGGAGATTATAATGTTGTTGTTGTTGTTGTCGTAATGTGCCATCGAGTTGGACCTGACTCATAGCAACCCCACCTTGAGTTTCTGAGACAGTATCACTACAGAAGTAGATTGCCCCATCTTCCTCCCAAATTTTATAATAGGCGCCATGAAACAAAATGTGTATGAACTGTTGAATGTAAAACAAATCTTCTCTGTAAATTTGGACCCAAATTACAATAAAAAAAATTTTAAAAAAAGACATATCATAATCAAACTTACCAAAACCAAAAACAAAGAAAAAACCTGAGATTAGGACACAAGACAACAACAGCCAAATACCCATCCAGATAACAAGTTCTCAAAAAATAAAACAAAATTAAAAAACTGAAAACAAGGAACCAAAGACATAAATCTGAAATGATGACAATGTCAAACAAAACAGGGTAATAAGTGATGTCATCATAGAACTTTATATGGAGAGGAAGTCAAGATAATATCAAGAAAACTGCTTTAAACTTAAGAAGTGAAAGGTAAATTCAAGGTAACCACAAAGAAATTTAACAAATATACTTACCAAAAACAGCACAACAAAATTACAGTAGTAAACTCCTACTTATCGATAATCACCCTGAATGTAAATGGCTTAAATGCACCAGTAAAGAAACAGAAGGTGCAAGAATGGATATTAAAAATACTACCCATCAATATGCTGTCTACAAGAGACACATAGTAGACACAAAGACATAAACAAACTAAAACTCAAAGGATGGAAAGAAATATATCAAGCAAATAATAACTAAAAAAGAACAAGAATGGCAATATTAATCTCTGATAAAATAGACTTTAAGGTAAAATCCACCACAAAAGATAAAGAAGTATATTATGTAATGATTAAAAGTCACAAGAGGATATAACCATACTAAATATATACACACCCAAAGACAGGGCTCCAAAATACATTAAACAAACTCTAGCCGCACTGAAAAGAGAAATAAACAATTCCACAATAATAATAAACTTCAACACACCACTTTCAATGGAGGACAGAATAACTAGAAAGAAACTCAACAAAGATACAAAAGATCTAAATGCCACTATCAACCAACTCTACTTCATAGATGTATACAGAACACTCCACTCAAGAGCAGCAAATTATACATTCTTTTCCAATGCTCATGGATCATCCTCTAGAATACATTACATTTTAGGCCACAAAACAAGCCTCAATAAAATCCAAAATATTGAAATAGTACAAAGCATAAACAGTGATTGTACATGTTGACCTCACCAGATGGAATGTTGTTGTTATGTGCCTTCGAGTCAGACCCGACTCATAGCAACCCATCCTTGGGTTCCAAGGCAGTATCACTACGGAAGTAGATTGCCCCATCTTCCTTCCAAGGAGTGGCTGGTGGGTTTGAACCACCAGCCTTCTGGTTAGCAGTCAGGTGCCTTAGGCACTATGCTACCAGAGCTCCTACCAGATGGAATACACAGGAATAAAATGGACTACATCTGTAGAAAGAGGGTATGGAGAAGCTCAGTATCATCAATATCATCAACAAGGCCAGCAGTTGTCTGTGGAACAGAGCATCAAGTGTGCATGTGCAAGTTTAACTTCAAGCTGAAGAAAATTAAAACAAGTCCATGAGCACCAAAATATGGCCTTGATTAAATCCTGCCCAAATTTAGAGATCATCTGAAGAATAAATGTGATGTATTGAACACAAATGACCAAAGGCCAGACAAGCTGTGAGATGACATCAGGAACATCAAACGTGAAGAAAGCAAAAGATCATTTAAAAGACAAGAAAAGAAGAAAAGACCAAAATGGATGTCAGAAGAGACTCTGAAGCTTGTTCTTGAACAGAGAGTATCTGCAGTGAATTAAAGAAATGACAAGATAAAAGAGCTGAACAGAAGATTTCAAGGGGCAGCTCAAGAAGACAAGGTAAAGTATTACAATAAAATTAAATTTCTAGAGTTAGATAACCAAAAAGGAAAATATACTTGGTATTTCCCAAGCTGAAATAACTGAAGAAAAAATTCAAGCCACAAGTTGCAATACTGAAGGATTCTGTGGGCAAAATATTCAATGATCCAGGAAGCATCAAAAAAAGATGGAAGGAATACACACAGTCACTGTAGCAAAAAGAAATGGTTGACATTCAAACATTTCAGGAGGTAGCATATGATCAAGAACCAATGGTATTGAAGGAATATGAGAGCATAAGGGCAATATTTGACCAGGAAAAAAGCTCAAAAGGCAGAAAGGGATAGGAAAGAATAAAGAGGAAAGGTAACCACAGGGAGGAAATGGAAAGAGTGCTGTTACATTGTGGGGATTGCAGTCAATGTCACAAAACAGAATGTGTATGAAATGTTGAGTGAAAAACCAATGTCCTCTGTACCTTTCACCCAAATTACAATTAAAAACAAACAAACAAAAAACAATGGTATTGAAGGAAGAAGTCCAAGTTGCACTGAAGGAATTGTTAGAAAATGTGGCTCAAGGAATTGACAGAATACCCACTTAGATGTTTCAACAAATGGATGCCACACTACAGGCACTTACTCGTCTATGCCAAGTAATTTGGAAGACAGCTCCCTGGCGAGCTAGCTGGAAGAGATCCATATTTGTATCCATTCCAAAGAAAGATAATCCAATAGAATGTGGAGATTATCGAACAATATCTTTGATATCACATGCAAGTAAAATTTTGCTGAAGATAATTCAAAAACTGTTGCAGGAGTGTATTTTTGGCAGGGAACATCCAGAAATTCAATCCAGATTCAGAACAAGATGTGGAACTAAGGATATGGTTGCTGATATCAGAGGGATCTTGGCTGAAAGCAAAGAATACCAGGAAGATTATTATCTGTGTTTTATTGACTGTGCAAAAGCATTCAACTGTGTGGATCTTAACAAATTATGGATAACATTGCAAAGAATGGGAATTCCAGAACACTCAATTGTGCTCATGAGGAGCCTGTACATAGACCAAGAGGCTGCCATCTGAATGGAACAAGAAGATACTACATGGTTTAAAATCAGGAATCGTGTGCATCAGGGTTGTATCCTTTCACCATAGTTATTCACTCTGTATGCTGAGCAAATAATCTGAAAAGTTGCACTGTATGAAGAAGACTGCACCATCAGGATTGGAAGAATCATTAACAACCTGTGATATGCAGATGACACAACCTTGCTTGCTGAATGTGAAGAGGACTTGAAGCACTTACTGATGAAGATCAAAGACTACAATCTTCACTATGAATTACACCTCAACATAAAAAAAAAAAAAAAAACCCTCACAATTGGAGCAATAAGTAACATCATGATAAATGGAGAATGAAGTTGTCAAGGATTTCAATTTACTTGGATCTACAATCAACATTCATGGAAGCGGCAGTCAGGAAATCAGACATCATATTGCACTAGGAAAATCTGCTGCAAAAGACATCTTGCGTGGTCTTTTCAGTCACCTCGTATGCATGTGAAAGCTAGACAATGAATAAGGAAGACTGAAGAAGAATTGATACCATTGAATTGTGGTGTTAGCCAAGAATACTGAAAGTACCGTGGATGGCCAGAACTAACAAATCTGTCCTGGAAGAAGTGCAGCCACAATACTCCTCAGAAGCAAAAATGGCCAGACTTCGTCTCACATACTTTGGTCATGTTGTCAGAAGGGCCCAGTCCCTGGAAAAGGATAGCATGCTTAGTAAAGTGGAGGGACAGAGAAAAAGGTGAAGGCCACCAACCAGATGGATTGACACAGTGCTTCCAACAATGGGCTCAAGCATAGCAAGGATTGTGAGGATGGCACAGGACTGGGCAGTGGTTTCTTCTGTTGTGTATGGGGTGGTTGTGAGTCTAAACCAACTCAACAGCACTTAAGAGTAAAAGAAATCTTTCTGTTATTCTTCACTTTCAACAAAGATCCATCTGACATCAGCAATGATATCCCTCGTTCCATGTTCTCTTTTGAATCTGGCTTGAATTTCTGACAGGTCCCTGTCAATGTACTTCTGCAACCATTTTTTAACTATCTTCAGCAAAATTTTACTTGCATGTGATATTAATGATTCAAAAAAACTCACTGCCATTGAGTCAATTCCGACTCATAGTGACCCCCTTTGGGTTTCTGAGGTGGTGAATCTTTACAGAAGTAGATTGCCCTGTCTTCCTTCTGCAGAGTGGCTGGTGGGTTTGAACTGCCAAACTTCTGGTTAGCAGTCAAATGCCTTAGGCACTACACCACCAGACCTCCTTATTGTTCAATAATTTCCACATTCTGTTGGGTCATCTTTCTTTGGAATGAGCACAATATGGCTCTCTTCCAGTCAGTTAGCCAGGTACCTGTCTTCCAAATTTCTTGGCATACCCAAGTGAGTGCCTCAAGTGCTGCATCCATTTGTTGAAACATCTCATTGGCTATTCCATCACTTCCCTGGAACCTTGTTTTTCACCAACTTCTTCAGTATAGCTTGGATTTCTTCCTTTAATATCATTGGTTCTTGATCATATGATACCCCCTAAAATAGCTGAACATCAACCAGTTCTTTTTGGTACAGTGACTGTGTGTATTCCTTCCATCTTCTTTTGATGCTTCCTGCATCATTCAATATTTTGCCCATAGAATCCTTCAACATTGCAAATTGAGGGTTGACATTTTTCTTCAGTTCTTTCAACTCAGGAAATGCTGACTGTGTTCTTCCCCTTTGACTTTCCAACTCCAGGTCTTTGCATGTTTCATTATAATACTTGACTTTGTCCTCTCAAGCTGCCCTTTGAAATCTTCTGTTCAGCTCTTATACTTCATCATTTCTTCCATTTGCTTTAGCCACTCTCTGTTGAAAAGCAAATTTCAGGGTTTCCTGATATCCATTTTGGTCTTCTCTTCATTTCCTGTCTTTTTAATGACCTTATGCTTTCTTCATATATGATGTGCTTGATGATCTCCCACAACTCATCTAGTCTTTAGTCACCAATGTACAATGCACCAAATTTATTCTTCAGATTGTCTCTAAATTGATGTGGGATATATTCAAGGTCATATTTTGGCTGCCGTGGACTTGTTTTAATTTTCTTCAGCTTCAAGTTAAACTTGCATATGAGTAGTTGATGGTCTGTTTCACAGCTGTGGCCTTGTTCTGACTGATGATATTTAGCTTCTCCATCACAACTTTCCCTAGATGTAGTCAATTTGATTCCTGTATATTCCATCTGGCTAGGTTCACATGTATAGTCACCATTTATGTTATGTATTTGCAATGAGTAAGTCATTGGCCCTGTGATATTCTATCACAAAATCTCTGGCATCATTTCTATCCCCAAAGCTGTATTTTTCCTTCTGCCAATAATTCTTCTTTGTTTCCGTCTGCACTCCAATTATCAATAATTTTGGACTGCAGAAGTTGACAAAAATCTTTAATTTGTTCATTTTGGCATTAATGGTTGGCACATATTTGAGTAACAGTGGTATTAACTGGTCTTCCTCATAAGCATATGGGCACTATCCTGTCACTGACAGTGTTGTACTTCAGAATAGAACTTGCAGTGTTCTTTTTGATGATGAATGTGATATCCTTCCCAGCTTAGTAGGCCATGTGATTATTCAATTCAAAATTATAAATACCAGTTTATTTCAGCTCATTAATGCCTAAACCACAAAAACCAAACTCACTGCCATAGTCAGACCCACTCATAGCAACCCCTCCTTAGGTTGCCAAGGCGATATCACTACAGAAGTAGATTGCCCAACCTTACTTCCAAGAAGTGGCTGGGGGCTTTGAACCACCAGCTTCTGGTTAGCAGTCATTTATGCATTCCATTTCATTTTTGAGAACTTTCAATTTTCCTAGATTCATACCTCATACATCGCACATTTCAATTATTAATGGATTTTTGCAGCTGTTTTATTCTCCTTTTGAGTTGTGCTAGATGAGCAAATGAAGGGCCAAAAGCTTTAGTCCATCCTTATCATTAAGGTCAGCTCTACCGCAGTCATATTTTGAATGCTTTCCAACCTGAGGGGCTCATAGTCTAGCACTATCTCAGAAAATGTTTCCTTCCTGTTCATAAGATTTTAGTGGCCAATTTTTTTCAGAAATGGACCTAGCCACTTCCTTCTTCCTAGTCTGTCTTAGGCTAGAACCAAAAACCAAACCAAACTCACTGCCATGGAGTCGGATCCGACTCATAGCAACCCCTCGTTGGGTTCGTGAGATGATATCACTACAGAAGTAGATTGCCCGACCTGCCACTGAAATCTGGTCACCATGGGTGACACTGCTGATATTTGAAATACTGGTGACATAGCTTCTAGCATCACAGCAACACACAAGCCTCCACAGTATGATAAACTGACAGACAAGTGGTAGTCACTATTATTAGTCACATTTAATGGTGGAAAACTGAGGTACAGAAAGATTAATTATTTAGCCCAAAGTTAACCAGCTAATGCGCATGAAGCTGGGGACTCACATCTGGACAGTTCTGATTACCTAGTGCCACTCCAACAGAAACATACCACAAATGGGATGGCTTTAACAAACAGGAGCTTATTCTATTACAATTTTGGAGGCTAGAAGTCCAAGTTCAAAAGGTCAGGCACTAGGAGCTGGGTGAAAGCCCCTCAACCTTGGGCTTCAGCTCTGCGTCTTTCTCCCAGCCCTCTGAAGCTGGAGACTTTCTTCACTCAGGCAGCTGCTGGCTGCTGAGGCTGACAAACCCAAGGTCAACAAGTAAAAAAGGCACAGTCCTGATATTACCAAACCACACGGCAGGCCATTGATTCAAGTTCATTAAGGGTCCCAAGATCAGCAGACAGCATGGCAGGCTACTGAATAATGACTCAGCTACATACAGGAATCAAGCATGCCAAAGCTGAAGACCATTCCCAAAGCTTCTTCTTATATACGGGAAGCAGACAACATCCCTAAAGAAGCTCTCAGCTCTCATGGCAGATTTCACCATGGAGTTGATTATTAGTCTCATCGTGGGGAGTAACTACCACCAGCTGCCCAGCCACTTAAAACCAAGCTCAGCCAAGTTGACACATAACATTAACCACCACTGTGGGCTGAGTCACTGCACTGTTCCAACCAAGCCAGATGTATATAGGTCAACTCCCGAAAAGCAAGAAAAATCAGTCCTGGAGTGGTGCAAATGATTAACAGGCTCAGCTGCTAACTGAAAGTTTGGAGATTTAAGTCCACCTAGAGGTGGGAGCTATAGTAACATAGTGGCTAAGGCACTTGACTGCCAACCAGAAGGCTGGTGGCTCAAACCCACCAGCCACTCCTCGGAAGAAAAATGGGGCAATCTACTTCCGTAGTGATACTGCCTCGGAAACCCAAGGAGGGGTCGTTATGAGTCGGGTCCAACTTGACGGCACATAACAACAACAACAGCAACAGAGGTGCCTTGGAAGAAAGGATTGGTGATCTACTTCTGAAAAGTCAGCCATTTAAAACCTTATGGAGCACTGTTCTACTGTGACACACATGGGTCATGATGATTTGGAGTCAACGCAAAAGCAACTAGTCAGAAGAGTCTTTTAACTATTTGGCACTTTCACTGTGAAACTTAAGACAAAGGATTTTACCAACACATCTGGAGATTGCCAGCTTTCAGGTTCCAGCTCTCCAACTTCATATCTGTGTAACCAAAGGCAAGTCACTTGACGTGGAAGCACTTGGTTTCCAATTTGTAAAATGAAAATAATGGTCATTGTACCTACATATTTTAAAAATATGAGTTAACCTTTTCGTAGCACTTTGAACAGTGCTTGCCATATAGTAAATACCAGAAGTGTTACCTGTTGTTACGATAATCTTTGGGTAGAGTCCCAAGAACCAAACACACTGGATGTCAGTAAATAATTTTAGGAAAGAATGAACCATTTAGGTAGGCCTCCGATGAGTGAGAACATAGAGGAAATGCTGAGTCTAATCAGGATTTACTTACCATGATTGCCACATTCCTATTTCATTAACCTTCTCAGCAGGTAGGACGAGGGCAGTTGTAAAGGGGACACTCTCAGGAGTTTCTCACATTGTGACACTTCTAGAAGGATGCTTGCAAAGGCTTTTAACTTTAAAGATCACTCAGAAATCAATCTATGCCCATTTTCTGGATAAATAATCTGCACTTGGGCTCTCAACCTGGCAGTGCTCAGTTCTGACAAAAGGATCCTGTCACCCAGAGGTTTTTTCACATGCATCTTGAAAAATAAATATATTTAATCCCTGAGTCACATTGAGGTGGCAAACTCATGTCCTTTTTTCCCATAGAGTGATTTTCACTTATATCTCTTCGAAGTTCAGTTCCAAATACAAGACACAATTACTCTTAGCTATGCCATTTCAGGACCTACAAAGCAGGATTCTACATGTAATTATGTAGCTGATCAGTGTAGCAGTACGCAATACAAGAAGGCCATGTCTCCTTACACACTGCATATGGTTTGTTGCCAAGTATTTCCACTCTGCCAGGCCACACATAATAAAGAATCCATTTCCAGGCAATTCTCCATTGCACACTCTTGATGGAAGTTTGCTGGCAGGCAATAAGCCGCAGGCAAGAAACCCTTTCCATGGACACACATCCTGCCATGTTACTGCTTCTTCATTGATTTAGGATTGGCACTCACTAAGTCTCTCCTTCAAGATTCCACAAACTGGGCACCATTTCCTCAGCCATTGTCTTACCAGGGCTGGCCATTCCAGCCATAATTTTCCCTGTCAGTTTGGCATAAGGAGTATAAGCAAAGCAGGAAATAGTGCAGCACGTTATTTTGTTTTTATTGCCTTCTACATACACAGAGGGGTCCCTGGTGTCCCTTTCCATATCTAAGTTCAACATTTTGGGCACAGAACTCAAATTCAGTAACATGCAGTTATGGAGTAAACAAGAAAATGAATCACAGCGGCTTGGATGAAAACAGAGCTCTGAAGCCAAGTAACCCACAGAGTTCCCATATTTATAGGTATGGGCAATGTTGCTGCTGATTTTATTTAAAGCTGGGGAATGCTGGACTTGGGCTGCAACAGGGAAGGGCCATTTTAAGGCAAATTCATGTTTGGCAACTTAAGCTGGTGTTTTTGTCAGTCTGAAGTTAGTGACCCTTGTGCAAAAATACTCACTCTCCAACAAAGCCCATAGTTCCTAATGAGAATGAATCCACCATTCAGAGACACTTCCAAGAATGATATGCCACTCAAATGGATACTTATACAACAGTGTTCACAATAGCCAAAATGTGTCAACAACCTAAATGTCCATCATTAGATGAATGGATTAAAAAATGTAATCGCATCATACAATGGAATACTACTCAGCAAAAGAGATGAGATATGAAGTCCTGATACACACCACGACACAGGTGAATCTTGAAAACATGCTGAGTGAAATAAGCCAGTCACAAAAGGGCAAATATTGTATGGCCTCACTTATACGAAATAACTAGAATAGGTAAATGCATAGAGATGAGAATAGATTAGAGGTCACCAGGGGATGGAGGGAGAGGAGAATGAAGAGATGATGCTTAATAGGTGCTGAGTTTCCACTTGGGATAATGAAAAAGTTTGGAAATAGGTAGTGCTGATGGCTGCACAATGTGTTGTTGTGTTGTTAGGTACTATTGAGTCAGCTCCAACTCACAGTAACCCCTTTTACAACAGAAGGAAACACTGCCCAGTCCTGTACCATCCTGACAATCCTTGCTGTGCTTAAGCCCATCGTTGCAGCCACTGTATCAATCCATCTTCTTGAGGGTCTTCCCCTTTTTCTCTGACCCTCCACTTTACCAAGCATGTTAACCTTTTCCAGGGAATGGTTCCTTCTGACAACATGATTAAATAGGTGAGACAAAGTCTGGTCACTGTCACTTCTAAGGAGCATTCTGGCTGCACTTCTTCCAGGACAGATTTGTTTGTTCTTTTGGCAGTCTATGGTACTTTCAGTATTCTTCCCTAACATCACAATTCAAAGGCATTAACTCCTCTACGGTCTTCCTTATTCATTGTCCAGCTTTCACATGCATATGAGGCCATTGAAAATACCATGGGTTGGGTTGTGTGTACTTTGTCTTCAAAGTGACATCTTTGCTCTTCAACACTTTAAAGAGGTTTTTTGCAGCAGATTTGCCCTGTGCAATACAACATATGATTTCTTGACTGCTGCTTCCATGAGTGTTGATTGGGGGATCCAGTAATTAATGCCACTGAATTATTTATTCAATAATAGTTAAAATGGCAAATTTTGTGCTATGTATGTATATATGTTACCACAATAAATTTAAAAAAAAAAAAAAGAAGAAGAAGAAGAAAGAAAAATTATTTGACAGCCTCAGTTCATCATCACTGGAGCAGGATCTTCTGGAACCCAAAAGTGTAAACCTGATTTGACAGATGGTATCTCTACATATGTGTTTATAAAAACTAAAACCTAAGTCACTGCCGTGGAGTTGGATCTGACTCATAGTGACCCCTCCTTGGGTTTCTGAGGCGGTGTCACTATAGAAGTATATTGCACAACCTTTCTTCTGAGAGGTGGCTGGTGGGTTTGAACAGCCAGCCAGCCTTCTGGTTAGCAGTCAAATGCCTTAGGCTCTATGCCACCAGAGCTCCTATGTCTTTATATGTGAGGCAAATAGATCCATAAATATAGTAGAGCATACAGGTAACAAAGTTATGAAAACTTCTTAGCCATAACCAAACATCTTGAGGGAATGAGTTCCTGGGCATGGGGTCTCAGGACCATAGTCTCGGGACACTAAGGTCAAAGGGCATAACATAGTCCACAAAGACAATGATCTACATCCTACTTTGGTGAGTAGTGACTGGGGTCTTAAAAGCTTGCGAGTGGCCATCCAAAGTACAACTGTAGCCTTCTCCCCATCCAGAGCAAAGAAGAGTAAAGAAAATCAAAGATGTGAGGAAACAATTAGCAAATCCCAGCCTCCATGACCCTGAGACAAGAAGAACTACATGGTGACCAGCTACCACTGCCTACTGCTCTGATAGGGATCACAATAAAAGGTCTGCGATAGAGTGAGAGAAAAATATGAAACAAAACTCTAAATGAAAAAAGCACAGCTTACTGATCAGGTAGACACTGGTGGAACCCTCAAGATTATGATCCATACACACCCTTCAAACCTGGAACTGAGCTCATCCCCATGGTTCAACTTTCAAGCCAAATGACAGACAGGCCTATAATATGAACACTAATACCAAGGAGGTATGTACTTCTTAGAACAATCAACCATATGAGATCAAAAGGGCAGCATTTGTCCAGGGATAAAGCTAAGAAGTCAAGAAGAAATAGGAAAGAAGGATGAAGGGATATGGTAAATACAGGGAGGAAGTAGGAAGAATGTTGTTATATTGTGAGGATTGCAAGGAATGTTACCAAAAAAAAAAAAAAAAAAGTTTATGAATTGTTGAATGGAAAACCAATTTGCTCCATAAACTTTCATCTAAATCACAATTTTAAAAAATGTAAATTAAAAGAAATTTACTGACTAATGGACCATAAGAACCTCAGTTTATATGACCCTGAGAACAGAACTAGATGATGCCTGGCTACCAACACCAACTGCTCAGAAAGGGATCAAAAGTGGAGATACTGGCTAGAGTGGGAGAAAAATGTGGAACACAGCTCGAAAATCATTTAAAGAAGAAAAAAAAAAAAAAAAAGACTTGCCTTAATGGTCTGATAGGGACTAGTGAAACCCCCCAAGACTATGCCCCTGAGTCTCACTTGGGCCTAGAATTGAACTCACTCCCATAGCTTAATTCTCAGCCAAACAATAGACAGGCCTACAAGCTGAACAACTACACCAGGAGATGCACTCCTTAGAACAATCAACCTTGGAATATCAGAAAGGCAGCATTTGCACAAGGAAAAGGTAGGAGGAAGGGATGAATAAGTAAGAAGGATGCAGGGAAAGAGTAACCACGGGGAGGAGGTGAGAGCAGAGCTATTAAACTGTGGGGAAAACAGTGTCACAAAACAAAATGTGTAATTGTTGAATGTAAAATGGATCTGGTTTGTAAATTTCACCCAAATCACAATAAAAAGTTAATAATGATAATAAAATAAATAAAGACTTAAAAAAAAGTACAATCCTGAGCTGATGAAGAAAGATAAAGGCAGACTGGGAGGGACTTTCCCTTTTCCTTCCAACTTTGCTTAATGTCCCTCTGTATTTTGGAGGCACACAAACTCCTCCACCCCATTTCAATTTTTAGAACACCAGACTGCTCCTTCTCTTTTATCAATAAAATGTGTCACATAGCCAAGCAATCTACACTGCCACAATTTGACATCTAACATATGCAAACACCAATCCATCATTGCCCCCTCCTCATCCTGTCATTTCATTGGTAGAAGTATGATTAACTTTTCAGTGACAGTTATTCGAGGACCAAGTAAACTGTGGAAATTTGTAAACTCTTGCATAGTTAAATTAAATGCTATTTTAACTAACAGTTAATAGTGTTTACTGCTGTGTGATAGTAATTTTCATTTTTTACTGTATCTAATGACATTCTGATGACTAGAATTCTCTGTAGGGATACCAAATCATTACATTAAGGATGAGTGATTTTAGTATGCAATGACTGATCAGTACAATAATATGTAGACTAATGCTTAAGCTAGTAAATTAAATCATTTGCACCACAGTGTTTGTCAACTAGAATAGGGATTCCATTATGCCGTTAAATTATAATGTAGAGCCTGCTTAAAGTAAAATAACAAATGAGCATCTTAAGTTGGTAATACGTTGGTGGAGTATTTTAAGAAGTATGGAAAAGAGAAACATGGCTAATCAGAGCCCTAAAAGCTTATTACCTTCTTGTAATAGGTGGCCATTGAGTCAAAGTATAGCAGAAATCTTGGAGACACATTAAAGTTTGGTATATGAGAGGATTCATCTATTGCAAGGAAAAGAGAAAGACTGGATCTCAGGGGAGGTTTTGATTATAAACCATATAAAGAATTAGTATTTCCTTAGCATGTGAAAAATACAATTGAAAGAAGAAAGAAATGCTTCCTTCCAATCTGTTTATTGATCATATCTTCAAGCTTGACCAAAACAAAATGGTCACCTGGGTGAGATCTCTGCTTCTAGGAGTGAAAAGGGACTCTCTTTCCTGACATGAAAGTCATCAAGGCTTCCCTAACTCTTAGATAGCCTAAATTGCACTTCACAAACATGAGCTCCATTTTAAGTCAGCTTCCTCAAAAAGCTAAATCAAGTTCAATGTCTTTAACTCAAGAGATTGTAGCGTTCTCAAAAAAAAGTCATCCAAGTTGTCAGACTTCCTTGTATCTCTGAGTAGTTCTCAATCATCAGATCCTTTTTTGTAATCAATATTAAGGGAAGCTTTGAAGAATAGAATTAGTAGAAAAATATGGAGGCAAAAGAGAGGAAAGACTGTTACCTTATTTTTGCTAAAATGGAGGCTTGAGGGTGGAGTGGGAAGGGGAGTAAACTTTGTTCACAAAGTTCAATGTCTTTAGAGAGGAACTTTTCAAGATCATTAGGGGCTGGGACACTGGAGATATATTGCTTAACAGATGCTAAGTTCCCATTTGGGGTGATAAAAATGTTTGGAAATGGATACTGGTAATAGTTGTACAACATGGTGAATGTAATTAATGCCACTAAATTATACATTCTGTAATGGTTTAGGACCTCTGGTGGTGTAGAGCCTAAGGCATTTGACTGCTAACCAGAAGGCTGGCAGTTCAAACCCACCAGACACTTCTCGGAAGGAATATTGGGCAATCTACTTCTGTTGTGATAATGCCTTGGAAACCCAAGGAGAGGTCACTACAAGCTGGATCTGACTCAATGGCAGTGAGTGAGTTAGTTTAGTTATAATGGTTAAAATGATAAATTTTATGTGTTTACACACACACA
>NW_006921599.1:2218044-2229053 GCF_000298275.1 Orycteropus afer afer
GGAAACCCAAGGAGGGGTCGCTATGAGTTGGGGCCAACTCGATGGCATATAACAACAACAACAAGTTCATCATCATTACAGCAGGGCTCTCTGGAACCAAGAGTGCAAGCCTGAGCTGATGGAGAAACATAATTTAAAATCATTTAATTCAACACTCTCTGCTGAGCAGCTAGCATGAATCATGCACTATCGTAGGTCCTAGGTATTTTGAGTCACTGTTCTCAAGAAGTCCACAATGAAGCAGTTGATACAAGAATTGAAACCAAGAATTGCTACAGTCTCAAGGGACAAGAACAGACATTTCACTAAAGAAGACATACTGGCAGCCAACAACATGAAGAAATGCTCATGATCATTAGCCATTAGAGGGATGCAAATCAAAACAACAATGAAATATCATCTCACCCGAGCAATAATAGCAAAGTTCAACAAGACAGAAAATAACAAATGCTGCTGAGGTTGCAAAGAGATTGGAACTTCCGTACACTGCTGGTGGGACTGCAAAATGGTACACCCATTATGGAAAATGGTATGACATTTCCTTAAAAAACTGAAAATAGAAATACCATTTGATCCAGTAACTCCATTACTAGGAATATATCCTAAAGAGGTGAGAGACAGACACAAACAGACATACGCACACCCATGTTCATCGCAGCACAATTCACTATAGCAAAGAGATGGAAATAACCTAAATGCCAATTCATCAAGAGATGAATGGATAAACAAACTTTGGTACATTCACACAATGGAATACTATGCAACATTAAAGAATAATGAAGAACACATGAATCATCTCACAACGTGGATGAATTTGGAGGACATTATGCTGAGTGAAATAAGTCAATTGCAGAAGGACAAATACCGTCTGAGCCCATTATTGTAAAATGTCAAGGAAAGGTTTACTCAGGGAAGGAAATTCACTTTGTTGGTTACCAGAGATGGGAGGGAAGAGGAGGGAAAATTTCGGACTAGTTAGGGGTCACATGTTGATTTGGATGAGGGGAGGGATGGGATAGTAAAAGTCTTTGACCTGCATGGTGAAGTTGGGGAAAGGAAGGACACTGAAAAGTGCACATAAGATATAGTCAATAGAGGCAACAATACTGCATTACGTCTAACACCAAACACCAAGCTACAGACAAATTTACAGACAAATGAGAAGATCAGGCAGGCGTAGGTGAAATACACTCTAGATCAAAGTTAATTTTGCTCAAGATAATCTTATATATGCCCTTGTGCTACAAAATTAGCCACATACATTATAGAAGCAACAGAAGTCAGAGTTGAAGTAACTTCTCAGAGAAAAACAAACACTTGGAGAGATTCACTGGTCCTGACAACTTGAGACTGTAGTCGCAGGGGACATCATGCTCAATTGGCACAACATTGTTGTTATTGTTAGGTCCTGTCAAGTCATCTCTGATTCATAGCTAACCTATGTACAGCAGAATGAAACACTGCCCTGTCCCGTGTCAGCCCCACGATCCTTGCTATACATGAGCCCATCATTGTAGCCACTGTGTCAACCCATCTTGTTGAGGGCCTTCACCTTTATCATTGACCCTCCACTTTACCAAGCATGATATCCTTCTCCAGGGAACAGTCCCTTCTTACAACATAACCAAAGTAGGTGAGATGAAGTCTGGCTGTTCTTGCTTCCAAGGAGCAGTCCAGCTGCACTTCCTCCAGGACAGACTTATTAGTTCTTTTAGCAGTCCATAGTACTTTCAGCATTTTTCACCAACACCACAATTCAAAAGCACGGACTCTTCTTCACCAACACCACAACTCTCAAAACCTGGTCTTCCTTATTCATTATCCAGCTCTCACATGCATATGAGGCGATTGAAAATACCATGGCTCGTGTCAGGTGTACTTTAGTCCTCAAGGAGATATCTTCACTCTTCAGCACTTGAAAGAGATCCTTTACAGCAGATTTGCCCAATGCTATATATTGTCTGATATCTTGACTGCTGCTTCCATTGGTGTTGACTGTAGAACCAAGTAATATGAAGTCTTTGACAACTTCAGTCTTTTCCCCATTTAACGTGATTGTCCAGTTGTGAGGATTTTTGTTTTCTTTATATTAAGGTGTAATACATACGGCAGACTGTGGTCTTCAATCTTCCTCAGTGTGTGCTTCAAGTCATCCTCACTTTCAGCAAGCAAGGTTTTGTCATCAGTGAATCACAGGTTGTTAATGAGTCTTCCTGCAATCCTGATGCCACATTGTTCTTCATATAGTCCAGGTTCTTTGACTATTTGCTCAGCATACAGATTGAATAAGTATGAAAGGTGAAAGGATACAACCCTGACACACTCCCTCCTGATTTTAAACCATGCACTATGCCCTTGTTCTGTTCAAACGACAGCCTCCTGGTCTATGTACAGATTCCTCATGAGTACAATTAAGTGTTCTGGAATTTCCATTCTTCTCAATGGTATCCATAATTTGTTACGAGCCACACAAGAGAATGCTTTTGCATAGTCAATAAAACACAAGTAAACATATTTCTGGTGTTCTTTGCTTTGAGTCAAAATACATCTGACATCAGCAATTGGTATCCCTCATTCCGTGTCATCTTCTGAATGACATCATCTTGCATTTCTGGAAGTTCTCTGTCAATATACTGCTGCAACCATTTTTTAATTACCTTCAGTAAGATTTTACTTACATGTGATATTAATGATATTGGTTGATAATTTCCACATTCTGTAGGATCATGTTTCTTTGGAATGGGTACAAATACGGATCTCTTCCAGTCAGTTGGCCAGGTATCTGTCTTCTGAATCTCTTGGCATAGCCAAGTGCCTCCAGTGCGGCATCCATTTGTTGAAACATCTCAATGAGTGTTCAGTCAATTCTTGGAGCCTTGTTTTTTCACCAGTTCCTTCAGAGCAGCTTCAATTTCTTCCTTCAGTACCATTGGCATTTGATCATATGCCACCTCCTGAAATGGAAGAACATTCACCAATTCTTTTTGGTATATGACTCTGTGTATTCCTTCCATATTCTTTTGATGTTTCCTGCATCATTCAAGATTTTGCCCACAGAATCTTTCAATATTACAACTCGAGGCTTAAATTTTTTCTTCAGTATTTTCAGCTTGAGAAATTCTGAGCATATTCTTCTCTTTTGGCTTTTGAACTCTGTATCTTTGCACATTTCATTATGATAATAGACTTTGTCTTCTCGAGCTGCTCTTTGAAATCTTCTGTTCAGTTCTTTTATCTTGTCATTTCTTCCATTTGCTTTAGCTACTCCTTGTTCAAGGGCAAGTTTCAGAGTCTCTTCTGACATCCATTTTGGTCTTTTTCTCCTTTCCTGTCTTTTTAATGACCTTTTGCTTTCTTCATGGATGATGCTCTTGATGTCATTCAACAATTCCTCCAGTTTTCAGTCATTGGTGCTCAATGCATCAAATCTATTTTTCAGGCGATCTCTAAATTCAGGAGAGATAAGTTCAAGGTCATATTTTGGCTCTTGTGGACTTGTTTAAATTGTCTTCAACTTCAACTTCAACTTGCATGTGAGTAGTTGATGATCTGTTCCACAATCAGCTCCTGGCCTGGTTTTGCCTGAAGATATCAAGCTTCTCCATTGCCTCTTGCCACAGATATAGTCGATTTGAATCCTGAGTACTCCATGGGCAAAGTCCACGTGTATAGCCCCCATTTATATTGTTGAAAAAAAGATACTTGCAATGAATAAGTCATTGGTCTTGCAAAATTCTATCATGTAATCTCCAGTGTTATCTCTATCACCAAGGCCAAATTTTCCAACTACTAGTGATTCTTCTTTGTTTCCAACTTTTGCATTTCAATCACAAGTGATAATCAACACATCTTGATTTCATGTTCGGTCAATTTCAGACTGCAGATGTTGGCAAAAAATCTTCAGTTTCTTCATCTTTGGCTTTGGTGGTTGGTATGTAAATTTGAATAATAGTAGTATTAACTGGTCTTCCTTATAAAAAATATAAATAAATAAAACTCACTGCTGTCAAGTTGATTTCTCCTTATAGTGACCCCTCCTTGGGTTTCTGAGGCAGTATCACTATGAAAGTAGATTGTCCAACCTTCCTTCCAAGGTCTTCCTTGTAGGCATATGGATATTATCCTATCACTGACAGCATTATACTTCAAGATAGATCTAAAAACATTCTTTGTGATGATGAATGCCACACCACTCTTCTTCAATTTGTTATTCCTGGCATAGTAGATCATATGATTGTTTAATTCAAAATGGCCAAAACCAGTCCATTTCAGCTCACTAATGCCTAGGATATTCCAATTTTAATGCACTCCATTTCATTGCTGAAAACTTCCAATTTTCCTACATTCAAACTTCACATCTTCCTTGTTCTGAAGATATCAAGCTTCTCCAGCTTAATGGATGTTTGCAGCTCTTTCTTCTCATTTTGAGTCATGCCACATCAGCAAATGGAGATCCTGAAAGCTCCACTCTATCCATATCATTAAGGTCTGCTCTATTCTGATGAGGCAGCTCTTTTCCAGTCGTATTTTGAGTGCTTTCTGACCTCAAGGGCTCAACTTCTTGCACTGTATCAGACAATGTTTCAGGGCTACTCATAAACTTTTCCAGTAATACAGCAGACAGTGTTTCAGTGCTATTCTAAGATTTTCACTGGCCAATTCTTTGAGAAGTGGATGGCATCTTCCTTCTTCCAAGTCTGTCTTAGTCTGGAAACTCCTTTGAAACCCATCCACCATGGGTAACCCTATTGGCTTTCAAAACACCAGTGGCACAGCCTCCAGCCTCACAGACACATGCAAGCCACCACAGTTGAAAAACTGATGGATAAATTCATCTCTCTTAGTTGTTCCAAACCACTCCACTCACTTCCCGGCCTTCTTCCTCCCTGTTCTGGCATTCCACCAGTTCCTGCTTCCTGCCTGGGGCTCTCCTCCTACCTGTTCCAGCCATCAGCCTGGCTCCCACTTCCTGCCTGGGGCTCTCTCCTTATCTGTTGTGGCCATCAGCCCAGAACAGGCATAACATAGTACATGAAAATCTTGTTTTACAACCTATTTTGGTGAGTAGCGACTGGAGTCTTAAAAGCTTTCAAGTGGGCATCTAAGATGCAACTATGGTCTCCTCTCATCTGAATCAAAGAATAGTGAAGAAAATCAAAGACATCTGGAAACAAGTAGTCCAAAGATAAGATGAACCATAACAGCCTCAGCCTTCATGACCCTAATACCAGAATAACTAGCTAGTGCCCAAATACCAATGCCAACCACTCAGAAAGGGATACTGGATAGAGTGGGAGGAAAAATGTGGAGCAAAATTCAAAAACACAAAAATGATCATAATAACTGGTCAGATAGACACTGGTGGAACCCCCAAGACTATGGCCCCAGGTTACCCTCTGAGCCTAGAAATGGAGTCACTCCCATGGATTTGTTCTCAGCCCAACAGTAGAAAGACCTACATGCAGAAGATCTACCTACATGCACCCATGTGCTCAAGGGAGATGCACCCCTTAGATCAATCAGCCATGACACACCAGAAGGACAGCATTCACACAGAGGTAAAGCTAGACAGATAGGAATGCATAGTTAAGAAGGGCAAAAGGAGGGAGTAGTCACAGGGACAGGAAGGGAGGAGTTTTCTATGGTTGGGGATGGTAATCGGGGCATGAAATTAAATGTGCATGAACTGTTGAACATAAAACAATTTGCTTTATAAATTTGCACCCAAGGCACAATAAAATTAAAAAGAAAAGAAAAAGAAAGAATTTCCAGAGTCTGATGATATTTTAATGCAGGGAAGTGAGCCCAAAAAAGAGGTCTTAACCCTATAGATTGAGTAAGGAAGACTTCTGAAAGATATCCTCTTTTATATCAAATAGGAGTTGGCCTATTCAAATGCAAAAAGGAGAAATGGTTTACCATCCTATAAGAAGACTTAGAGGTTTAACAAAATATGCATTATCAGCCAAGATTCAGGAGAGTAGCAGGGATGGCCTTTGAATGTCAAAAATGGGTTAAGTCCTTGTACCACACACTATGAGGCATCTTGAAGGTAATGGAGAAGTTCTAAGAGATTTTAGTCAGGGTGATACAATCAGACTTGTATTCTGGAAATATCTTTCTGGTGGCAGTGCAGAGATGGGTCAAAGAAAAAGGAAGGTACAAACTGAGATACCAGTAAGAAAGTTATGATAATTGTTATAATAACAAACAAAGACATGGATCAAATCAGGGCAGCAGGAATGAAAAAGCAAAAGCAGAGAGATATTTAGGAAATAACATTGATAAGGCTGATGAAGATCAAAGACGACAGCTTTCAGTATGGATTACACCTCAACGTGGAGAAAACAAAAAGCCTCACAACTCGACCAATAAACAATATCATGATAAATGGAGAAAAGATGAAGTTCTCAAGGATTTCATTTTACTTAGATCCACAATCAATGCCCATGGAAGCAGCAGCCAGAAAATCAAATGGTGTGTTGCATTGGGCAAATTTGCTGCAAAAGACCTCATTAAAGTGTATAAGAGCAAAGATGTCACTTTGAAGACTAAGGTGCATGTGACCCAACTCATGGTATTTTCAATAGCCTCTCTCATATGTGAGAGCTAGACAATGAATAAGGAATACCTCAGAATCAATGTATTTGTACCATGATGTTGATGAATATTGACTATACCATGGACTGCTAGAAGAACAAACAAATCTGTGTTGGACGAAGTACAGCTGGAATGCTGCTTAGAAGTGAGAATGGCCAGATACTTTGGTCATGTTGTCACAAGGGACCAGTCCCTAGAGAAGGATATCATGCTAGGTAAAGTAGATGGTCAGTGAGAAAGGGAAAGACCCTCAATAAGACAGACTGACACAGTGCCTGCGATGATGGGCTCCAGCACGGCAACAATTATGAGGATGTGCAGGACCAAGCAGTGCTTCATTCTGTCATACATAGAGTTGCTATGAATTAGAATTGACTCAGTTGCACCTAACAACAACAACAAGATTTATAAGACTAATGACTGGGGTAAGAGACTGATATAGAAAAGAAGCCTAAGGAAATTGGTACTATGCATGACACCAGGAGCCCATCTATTTATTGTTGGTTGCATTTATGCACTATTCAGGTGCACATTTAAATAACTTCCTTCTGGTCAACAGTAACACAATTTATATTAGATTATTATATATTTCAGTTTCTTGGCCACAGTATCAAAAGGCAAAATTCTAATGTAACACTATTAGGCATTTCCTTGCAATCAGGTCACTTTAACCAATAAGTAATTCGTACCACTGGGGAAGACAGTTTTGGAATTTCTCAAAAAGTTGAACATACAGCTACTATATAACCCAGTAATCCCAATTCCAAAAGAAGTGAAGGCTGGAGTATAAACAAAAACCTGTACAATAATGTTCCCTACAGCACTATTCACACTAGTTGAAAAGCGGAAACAACCTAAATGCCCATCAACAGATAAATGAATAAACAAAATGTGGTATATACCCACAATGGAATACTACTCAGCCATGAAGATAAATGAAATCCTGATACATGCCACAACATGGATGAACCTTGAAAACATCATGCAGAGTGAAATAAATCAATCACAAAAGGATAAATGCTGTATGATCTCATATAAAATAAGCAAATAAATAGAAACCAAAGATCATTAGTTGTTACCAAAGGTAAGAAGGAGAAAGAAAGTAGAGATTTTTCTTAGAAGGCACTGAATGTACGGTGGTGGTGGTGGAATGGTTTGGAAAATGATAGCAAATGGTGGCACAACATGAAGAATGTAATCAAGGTCACTGTATTATATATGCAGAAATTGCTGAGATGGCTTGTTTTGTTATGTGTATTTTCACCACAAGTAGGAAAGGGGGCAGGGGGAATAATTCATGGAAAAGCATTTTTATTGGCCATGATATTATTCATGGTGGTAGTTAGTGGGTGTATTTGCTGTAGGATTTGAGATGTCTGTGTTCTGAACGAGGCCAGCTAGGGCTCAGGAATGGCTCCTGAGTCATAAGAGCAAACAGGTTGCCCTGGCACATGATCTCTACCAAAAAGTGGCTAGCCAAACAAACCAAATTCTCTTTCAGGGAGTTGGAGTTAGAGACAGAGTTAGAATTACTAAAGCCATGATGACAGAAAAGAAAAGAGCAGAGAAAGAAAGTCACTGAGTCACCAAAGTGGAAGAGCACTCAACCGAAGAGAAATATATACATGCTATGGAGAGGGAAGCAGACCTGATGATTTTGCTAAAACTTTCTTGTATCCTAAAACATGGGATGTGTGGTTCAGCATGGCACAGGGGATCAGTGAAAAATGAAACACAGCTCACCTTCTACTCATGAGCCCAAGCACTCTAGCTCAGTGCAACACAGCCTTTGCTAAATGACACAAAGGCTAATGGTGGCCCAGTAGGAGACAGTCCAGCTCCTTGTGATGCTTAGCAATACACCAAAAAAAAAAAAAAAAAAAAATTGCCATGGAGCCAATTCCAACTTATAGGGACCCCATCTATTACAGAGTAGAACTGGTCCACTGAGTTTTCTGGACTGTAATCTTTATGGAAGCCATTGTCAAGCCTTTCTTCCACAGCACTGCTGGGTGGGTTCAAACCACCAATCTTCAGGTTAGCAGCCAGTTGCAAACTGCTTGCACCACAGTGGACTATTTCATGTCCTGCTTTCTCTCCCAAACATCATTACAGTAAATTACCCACACAAGCCCTCACAACCATGCAAACACACAGCCTGGCTCTCTGCAGCCACAGACGGGCTTTTCTTAGTTTGTATGGTATTTTTATTTCTTTTCATTTTTAATATGTGCGCTGTGAGGCAGACCTGCATCTCCCTGCGGCCACAGTCCCATCCCTGTCCATTGCCTGACAAAATGGATTCACATTTTTATGTCATCGACCTTGACTGAAAACAGTTGATCTGTCATCCCCTGATCCAAGGGAACTGAACTCAATTCATTTCTTTGCCACCTTGAAGAGCTTAAGGAGCCTAATGAAGAAAGTGTGAAGAGAAGAAAACCGACATAGACTAAAGCAAAGTAATGGCACTGCATGAACTAGAGAAACAATCTACATTAATAAATTATTCAATTCATTTAATACATAGGCAGTCCCTATTACTAGATAACCATATTACAAAGCTCAGAGTCTATAACAATGAGAAATAATAAATTTTAGTCTATTCTCAATACTAAACCCAGAGGAATCTTTTAGAAATGTAAGTTAAATCCAGGAACTCTGGTGATGTAGTGCCTAAGGCATTTGACTGCTAACCAGAAGGCTGGCAGTTCAAAGCCACCAGCCACTCCTTGGAAGGAAGACTGCGCAATCTACTTCCATAGTTAAATCCTAGAATTCTTCCCATACCCTGCAGAGTGAATGTCAAAATTTTTACCATAGCTAAGGAGACTCCCCACAATCTGGCTTCATTAAGTCTTAGTTTCATCTCCTAATGCTCTCCTGCTTGGTCACTCAGAGCCAGTTATGGGAGACAGGACCAACACACAGGACTGACACAGAAGATGATTCCTTGACTTGCTATTTGTTCTGGTTACCTAGTGACACTCTGACAAGAAATACGTCACAAATGGGATGGCCTAAACAAACAGGAGTTTATTCTTACAATTTGGAGGCTTTAAGTCCAAATTCAAAGTGCCAGGCTCTAGTGGCTGGGTGAAAGCCCCTCAACCTTGGGGTCCAGCTCTGCCTCCTGCTCCCGGCCCACTGGAGCTAGAGGCGTTTCTTCACTCAGACAGCTGCTGGCTGCTGAGGCTGAGAAGCCCCAGGATTGACAAGTGAAAAGGCACAGTCCCAATGTTACCAATCCACAGGACAGGCCATTAACTTAAGTCCACTCTAAGGCCCAAGGTCGGCAGAGCATAGCAGGCTGCTGAGCAACGACACGGCTACATGCAGGGTCCAAGCATGCCAAAGGCTAGAGACCATTCTCAAGGCTTCTCCTTATATACAGGAAGCAAACCATATCCCAAAGGAAGCTATTCAGCTGCTTGTGGTAGATCCCACCATGGAGCTGATTGCCAGTCTCATCATGGGGAATAACTACTACCAGCTGCCCAGCCACTCAACCAGGCCCAGCCAAGTTGACACACAAACATAACTACCACACCATTCCTCAAACATCAGGCAGGCCACTTAGTGCCTTGCCATTGACTGCGACCTCTCTCTTTCCCCAGGTGGTTAAATGGATAAATCCCTCACCTCCTTCATTTCTCTTCCAAAGGCACGCTCTTAATAAGGCCTTTTGTTATGGATTGAATTTTGTCCCTCAAAGTATGTGTTGAATTGCTGACCAGTAGATAAGATTCTGTTTGGATATAATGCATTTATTTTGTAATGTTAATGAAGTCAAACCAGTGTTGAGTAGATCCTAAACCTAATCATTTCTGAGATATAAAAAGACCAGGATATTTTGGGCTGGCAGGAACTCCTTTTAGAACCAGGTGCCTGACTCCCTACCCACTGCTTAGCCAGAAGGAACACAATCTGGGTGCCCTTCTCCTGCCCCTGCCACCCGTATTTTCTTTTTTAATAATTCTTTTCTATTGCTCCTTTCTTACTTTCTTTTTCTTCCCTGTTTCTTGTTTGCTTTTTATTTCCTTTTCCTTGTTATATTTTTCTTTCTTTTCTTTTTTCTAACCCTTTGTTTCTCTTTTTTGTATTTTTCTTACTATTTCTTTACTATTCTTTTTCATTTGACCTTTTCTTTTATCCAGCCCCCATCAGATTTAGTTTTTGTGTTATTTTCTTTTCATTTTTTGTTTGTTTGTTTGTTTGTGGTTGCTGTTTGTTTATGATGTTTGAGTTGTTTTGTTTTATTTTATTTTTTTGGTGGTGGTGTTGTTTTGTTTGTTTGTTTGTTTTTTGCTTTTTTCTTCCACTTGGTGGGAGACAGCAACTGTGCCCACATGACCCACAACTCCACAATAATAGTTGTTGTTGTTGTTGTTGTTGTTTGCCGTCGAGTC
>NW_006921599.1:2229658-2233693 GCF_000298275.1 Orycteropus afer afer
AAACCAAACTTACTGCTGTTGAATCAGTTCAACTCATTGTAACCCCTCCTTGAGTTTCCATGATGGTATGTCTACAGAAGTAAATTGCCCAATCTTCTTTCCTAGGAGTGGCTGGTGGGTTTGGACCACAGCCTTCTGGTTAGCAGTCAAATGCCTTAGGCACTACACCAAAATAGAAGAAATAAAAAAGAAAATTAAGAAGTTCCTTATATCAAGCAAGAATGTAGACCCCAAAACTTGGAGACACAGCAAAAGCAGTACTCAGAGGACAATTTATAGCAATAAATGCACATCACAAAAGAAGAAAGAGCCAAAATCAACACCTTAACCCAACATCTCCCAAAGTTAGAAAAAAAGCAGTAAAAAAGCCTACAGTCATCAGAAGAAAACAAATAATAAAGATTCAAGCAGAAATAAATGAAACAGAAAAATAATAGACTCAACAAGACTAGAAGTTGGTTCTTTGGAAAGATTACTAAAATCAACAAACGACTGCAAATTTAACAAAGGAAAAGAAGGAGAAGACACAAATAACATGAATAAGAAATGAAATCAATAGCATAAAAAAAAGTTGAAATAAAAAGTATAATACCAGGATACTGTGAAGAACTATAACAAATTTGAAAACCTACAAGAAATGAACAGATTTCTAGAAACACACTACCTACCTAAACTAACACAGACTGAGGTAGAAAATTTTAACAGACCCATCACAAAAGAAGAAATTGAATAGGTCATGCAAAATACTACCAACAACAACAACAACAAAAATCCTGGCCCAGATGACATCACTGGTGAATTTTCAGAGAGGAGCTGATACCAATTCTACTCAAACTATTCCAGAATATAGAAAATGAGGGAATACTCCTGAATTACTTTTATGAAGCAAGCACAACCCTGATACTAAAAACAGATAAAGACACCACTAAAATAGAAAATTATAGACCTATACTCCTCATGAAACTAGAAGAAAAAATTCTCAACAAAATCCTAGCCAATAGACTTTAACAACATATCAAAAATGTAAAACATCATGACCAACTGGGATTCATACCAGGTATGGAAGGATGGTTCAACAACAACAACAAAAAAAAAAAAATCAGTGTACTTTAGCACATTCAAAAAAACAAAGGTAAAAAAATGTAAAATAATTATCAATTGATGCAGAAAAGCATTTGGCAAGATCCAACACCCATTGCTGATAAAAAGTGCTGAACAAAATAGGAATAGAAGGGAAATCCCTCAACATAAATAAGGGCACATATACAAAACCAAAACCCAACATATTCTCAAAGGAAAGAATGAAAGCATCCCCCTTACAAACAGATACCAGACAAGGATGCCCTCTATCACCACTCCTATTTAATATTGTATTGGAAGTCTTTGCCAAAACAATAAGACAAGAAAAGGAAATAAAAGGCATCCAAATTGGCAAAGAAGAAGTAAAACTATGTTTATTTGCAGATGCTATGAGTCAGGTCTGACTCGACTGCACATAACAACAACAACAACATGATCTTATGCATAGAACATCCAAAGACTCAGTAAGAAAATTACTGCAACTTATTGATAGTTCGGGAGCTCTGGTACCATAGTGCCTAAGGCACTTGACTGCTGACCAGAAGGCTGACGGTTCAAACCCACCAGCCACTCCTCAGAAGGAAGATGAGGCAATCTACTTCCGTAGTGATACTGCCTCGGAAACCCAAAGAGGGGTCGCTATGAGTCAAATCTGACTCAACAGCACATAACAACAGCAGCAATTGATAGTTCAGCAAAGTGTCAGGGTATAAGATCAACATACAAAAATCAGTTATATTCCTTTACACTAACAAAGAAGACTCTGAAAAGGAAAACAAGAAAACAATACCATTTACAATAACCACCCAGAAGATGACGTACTTAGGAATAAATCTAACCAGAATCACAAAAGACCTATGCAGAGAAAACTATGAAACAATATTAGAAGAAATCAAAAGAGATCTGCATAAATGGAAGACTGTATTATGCTCATGGATAGGAAGACTAAACATCATGAAAATGACAATACTATCCTAAGTGATAAAAGGTGTATCAGGGTTGTATCCTCTCACCATACTTATTCAACTTGTATGCTGAACAAAAAATCTAAGAAGCTGGGTTTTTTTAATGAAGAAGAACGTGCCATCAGGATTGGAGAAAGACTCATTAACAACCTGCAATACACAGATGACACAACTTTGCTTATTGAAAGTGAGGATGACTTGAAGCACTTACTGATGTAGATTGGAAACTACAGCCTGCAATATGGATTACACCTCAATAAAAAGAAAACAAAAATCCTCACAACTGGACCAATAAGCAGCATCACAATGAGTAGAGAAAAGATTGGATTTGTCAAAGACTTCATATTACTTGGTTCTACAAACAACACCAATGGAGGCAGCAATCAAGACATCAGATGACATATTGCATTGGGCAAATCTGAGGCAAAAGACCTCTTTCAGATGCTAAAGAGCAAAAATGTCTCCTTGAAGACTAAGGAGCACCTAACCCAAGCCACGGTATTTTCAATTGCCTCTTATACATGTGAGAGCTGGACAATGAATAAAGAAAACCAAAAAAGAGTTGATGCTTTTGAGTTGTGGTGTTGGAGAATACTGAGAATACCATGGACTGCTAAAACAACTAACAAATCTGTCCTGGAAGAAGTACAGCCAGAATGCTCCTTGGAAGTGAGAATGGCCAGACTTCATCTCACCTACTTTGGTCATGTTGTCAGAAGGAACCATTCGCTGGAGAAGGACATCATGCTTGGTAAAGTGGAGGGTCAAAAAAAAGGGGAAGGCCCTCAATGACGTGGATTGACACAGTGGTTGCAACAATGCGCTCAGGTGTAGCAAGGATCGTGAGGCTGGCACAGGACTGGGCATTGTTTCATTCCGTTGTACATAGGGTTGCTATGAGTCCGAGATGACTCAACAGCACCTAACTACAACAACCCAAAGTGATCTACAGATATAATGCAATCCCAATCCAGAGTCTATCATCTTTCTTTAAAGAGATGGAAAAACTAATCAGCAACTTTATGTGAAAGGAAAGAGAACCTGGAGAAGTAAAGCACTACTAAAGAAGAAGAACAAAGTAAGTGGCCTCACACTCCCCAATCTCAAAACCTACTATGCAGCCATGGTGGTTAAAACAGCGTGATATTGCTACAACTACAGACACATAGACCAATAGGACAAAATTGAGAACCCAGAAGTAAATCTATCCACCTATAGACAGCTGACCTTTGACAAAGGGCTAAAACTCATTAAATAGGGAAGAAAAAGACTCATTAATAAATAGGGCTGGCAAAACTGGATATCCATTTGCAGAAAAATGAAACAGGACCCATATCTCACACTTTATATAAAAACAAACTCAAGTTGGATCAAAGACCTGAATGTGAAATCTAAAACCATAAAAATTATAAGAAAAAATAGGGACAAATTTACAGGCTCTAATTCAGGGCATAAATACACTATTGAATATAACTAAAAACACACAAACACTGGAAGACAATATAGATGACTGAGACCTCCTAAAAATTAAAAACATATGCACATCAAAAGATTTCACCAAAAGAGTATAAAGAGAACCCACAGACTGGGAAAAAAATTGGCAATGACATAGTAGACAAGAGGCTAATCACTAAAATTTATAGTACATTTCAACAACTTAACAACAAAAAGACAAATAATCCAATTAAAACATGGGCAGAGGACATAGAACAGACACTTCACTAAAGAAGACATTCAGGCAGCTAACAAACACATGAAGAAATGCTCACAATCATAAGCCATTAGAGAGATGCAAATCAAAATAACAATGAGATATCATTGCATCCTAGCACTAAGGGCAGAGTTCAGGGGGAAAAACACAGAAAACAACAATGCTGATGAGGCTATGTTGTTGTGTTATGTGCCGTCGAGTCGGCCCCGACTCATAGCGACCCCTCCTTGGGTTTCCGAGGCAGTATCACTACAGAAGTAGGATTGCCCAACCTTCCTT
>NW_006921599.1:2233793-2278658 GCF_000298275.1 Orycteropus afer afer
GGTACCACATGGTGACATAAACGTTGCTTCCTTCATGACTGGGCATAAGATTAACCTTTGTTGTTATGTGCCGTCGAGTCGGCCCCGACTGATAGCGACCCCTCCTTGGGTTTCCGAGGCAGTATCACTACAGAAGTAGGATTGCCCAACCTTCCTTCCAAGGAGTGGCTGGTGGGTTTGAACAGCCAGTCTTCTGGTTACCAGTCAAGTGCTTTAGCCACTATGCTACCAGAGCTCCTGATGAGGGTGTAGAGACTGAAATCCTCATACACTGCTCATGGAACTGTAAAATGGTGCAACCACTGTGGAAAATGGTATGGTATTTCCTTAAAAAGCCAGAAATGGAAATACCATATGATCCAGCAATCCCACTACTAGCTATATATCCTAGAGAAATAAGAGCTGTGACATGAACATATGTATGCACGCCCATATTCACTGCAGCACTATTCACAACAGCAAAGAGACAGAAACTATCTAAATGTCCATCAATGGAGGAATGGATCAACAAACTACAGTACATACATACAATGGAATACTATGCAACATTAAAGGACAATGATGAATCTGTGAGACATCTCACAACGTGGATTAATTTAGAAGTAATTACACTGAGTGAAATAAATCAATCACAAAAGGACAAATACTGTATGACCACTATTGTAAAAGCCAAGAAAAGGGTTTCACAAAATATATATACATATATATTTATATTCTTTGATTGTTACCAGGGGTGCATGGAAAAGGGAGGATAAAACACTAGAGGGTAGATACATATTAACTTTGGTGAAAGGGAAAAAAAGTGTGAATAAAATTAGTTTTTTAAAAGAAGACCCTATGGAAAGAGAATGAAAAGAGAAAAAAAAAAAAAAAAAAGACCAGGATAGACATCATAGAGATACACACAGCAAAGAAAGACAGACAACACACAGAGAAGGATAACCTACAGACAACAGAAATGAGAAGAGAGGTTCACAGAAGCATCAACAGGGCTAAAAGTCTGACATTGACTTTTAGCTTCCAAAACTGTGAGGAAATAAATTTCTGTTCTTGAGGGGCGGCAGTTACATGGAGGAAAAGCTGGACAGACAGGAGTGCATACGTAAGAAGGGCACAGGCATGGGAGGGGAGGAGAGTGTTATGGTCGAGGATGGTAATGGGGGAATGAAATCAAATGTACACGAACTGTTGAATGTAAAACAAATTTTGTACTGCAAATTTGCACCCAAAGCACAATTTTTTTAAAAAAAGGAGGGGATAAATAAATAAAGCCACCCCTTTGTGGTATTTGTGTTATAGCAGTACTAGGAGACTAAGACACTTCAGTGACCATCCAACTTAGAAATTGCAACCAGTACCCACACACCCTGGTCTTCTCCAACCCCTTTTCCCTGTTGTACTTTTTTGCCCATCACATTTATCACCTGCTAACTACTCCATATCATGGTTACTGTTTATGGTCTATTTTCTCCACTGGAATGCCAGTTCCACTAGGGAAGGAATCTTTGTCTATGTGATTCACTTGGTGACTGACTTCAAGCAGTGCCAGGCATTTAGTAAAATCGTAACCCAACTCACTGCCATCAAGTTGATTCTGATGCATAGTGACCCCCATTAGATTTCCAAGGCTGTAAATCTTTATGGAAGCAGACTGCCCATCTTTTTTCAATGGAACAGATAGTGAGTTTGAACCATCAACCTTTTGGATAGCAGCTAAAGGCCTTAACCACTACACTACCAGAACTCATTGGCATTTAGAAGGCATTTAGTGAATATTTGACTAACTGAATCAAGTACTTAGTCTGGTGGGGTACTGAAAGTTGAGCCTTACTTAGACCTTTATATTTATTTATATATTTACCACCCTTAAAAATCCCACAAAGTAGGAGCTGTTCCTATGCCCATTTTATGGATGAAAGACGTGAGACACAGAGAAATTAGTAACTAGCATATGGTCATACAGTCAATAAATGGCAGATTCAGATTCAAACTCAGCTGCTCTTACTCCAGAGTCCATATCTTAACCAAGATAAGCTGACTGCCCCATAACCAGTTTAGAGTTATTGGAGGCAAAATTAATATGTACATTCTTTCAGTCACCGGTGTATGTGAACCTCCCTTAGTGGCAGTCAACCAACAGTTTTTCTGGACTGCTTCACCCTAATCAAAGACAGAAGAATTTGAAATTGAAATGGAGAAAGAAATGTGGAGAAGGAAATGGCTGTTGCATGCAGACACCATGTGGAGTTTGTTGTAGTTGTTAGTTGCTATCGAGTCAGCACCCCCACCCTCTCAAAAACGGAGGCCTGCAGATGTCAAAAGCACAAAGTAAAACAATCAGGGTACATTTGAAGTCTCATGAAAGTTAGTGTGCACTATTGGTTTTTCAATCCATAGCTCAGTTATGCATCAGGCAAATTTAGTAGGATTTTAAATTTATTTTACTATAACTCTCATGGGAGCTCTGGTAGCATAGTACCTAAGGCATTTGACTGCTAATCAGAAGGTTGGTGGTTCAAACCCACCAGTCACTCCTCAAAAGGAAGATAGGTGATCTACTTCCATAGTGATACTGCCTCAGAAAGAAAAGTGTTGGTTCATGAATGAAGTGGCCTTTGTTTGGTTGTACTTTTGTTCTCCTAAGAAGTTACTGCTCTGTTCTACTGGATGAGAAGCAGGGCACAGAACAAAAATAATAGATAGATGAAATTTTTGTCCAGTGATTCAAATCTTCACATATATTATGACTATAGCATGACAGTAATCAATGCACACTGAATTGGTTACTAAAAGATATTCAAATACTGTCAAGTAAAAGTGTGTGAAAAATAAAATTTTTCATTCTGTTTTATGAATTTAAATGATTTTTCAAGTTACCAAGACAAAAAACACTCTCCTTTAAAAAAAATAAAATCTAAAAATCTCTTCAGTAAATACAGAATTGCCAAGTACAGAATAATGTTTCATGGATACATTTAAATTTTGTTTGATTTCATATTTTAGTCTTGGCTTTAAGTAGTACTGTAGTATCCAATATATAAATCCAGTTTTCTCCAAAATCATCTAAAACATCTCTTTACATCTTCTAATTCAAGTGGCTAAAAAATTAAACCGTGTCCCCAGAACTGTTGTACTCTTTTAAGTCATTTCATAACTACATTGCCTCAGTTGTGAACAGTTTCCTTGGAATGGTATCAAAGCTCTAATATTTTACTTTCTAACCTTAACAAGCAATGAGGCCTTTAGTAGATTACCTTAAGTACATAAGTGTTCATAAAAAGATTATCTAACATTGTAATTCATTTTAGTCCTTAGTACATGGACTCAACGTTTCAAAGGGATCAACAACCTTTCCATTTATCTTAAATAAGAGCCCTTTGCTCTATGCTACATTTGCATAACGTGTCTAAGATGATGAGACTTGATTTTGGAAAGGAAGAAGTTAAGTGACATTGTAGAAAGAATTTTTGAAAACTCAAACTAAGATGTTTTAAAAACCCAAGGTATTTTCAGGGAAGTCTGATCACCTGAAACAAAGTATTAAACTATGTAATATTTTTTAATGGAATTATGTAGCTTTATAATGAACTGGGAACTACGCATTCTATATAGGCACTGACTCGGAGTTCAGTGTGCAAGGATCAGGCACCCATGAGAAGAGGAGAACGGTTCCTTTGCCCACTAATTTTGCTAATTTGTGTTATAGGGTGATCAGATATCCTTACTTAAGGGATTAGCCACTGTTGTACTGTTTTATTCCAGTGTTCCAAGAATTCCTTTGGAGATTAAAAAACAAATCCTTGGAAAAAGGATCCAATTTCTTTTACTCCAAAATTACTTTTTGGGACACTAGTGCAAAACATCAGAACTGCGCTAATCCCTTAAGAAAGGGATATTTGATAACTCAATAGCAAAAATTAATTGTAAGAATGCTCAGGGAATCCAAATGCATTATAATTAATCTAATTCTTAAGAAATGCATTGAATAAAGTAGCTAATCCCCATAAATGTATAAATGTGGAGGGAGGGTGGGACTTGGCGTTCTCGGCCTTCTTTGATTTTATAAGCCAATAATCAGCCTGAAATTCAAAGAAGCAAATATTACCTCCACAACCCTACAAGCTACACATGCATAAGTAAAAGATTGCACAAGCACATAGCACATATTGCAAAAAGACAAATATCATTTTCAGTGTAGAAATATATAGAAACAGGTATGGACTGATGACTCCTACCACCCAATGTAATAAATTTTCCTGCAGTAAAGTGATTATGTTCTTCTGATAAAGGAAAATAGTCACATCATAGAGAAAAGAACCTATTTGGGGGCACATTTAAAGCTGAAGGCATAGATTGTCTTTCATGGACTTAATGACTCATTTTATTTTTTCCCCAGAGGTACAGAGTTACAAAAGCATTATATTTTAAGTTGTGAATTCCTCATTACAGAAATGTTTTATGTAGTGCTACATTCAGATTAAGCTTCTCTGGTCATACCAAAAAACAAAAATCAGCTATCATGACTAGTTTATGGCCTCCTTGGCATGCTTCAGTGAGAGACATTTAGCAAATAAGAGGTAGTTTGTCAACTATCTTAAATAATATCTGTGCTACTCATTCCAAGCAGCTTCTTTTCAAAGACTGCCAATGTACTTAAGCCCTTTTTATTAAGACCATTGGCAGTCCAGGGCCAAATGGTAAGCAGTCTAAAAGGGGCTGTGGGTGAGATATTGCTCCTCTACTAAAATTAAATACAGACAACAAAAGCCATAAAACCAAATATTCATCTGGACAACAGCTGAGTAATTCATGTTAATCAGAAAATATGGCCAACTATTATTGCTTTTCCACTCAATGGTAACCTCGAAAGGAGCAAGGAGCACTGTTCATCCTTGTTCAAGTCACATGCAGCACTTCCTGGCTCTCTTCTGGGGCAATTGGAATTACACGCTAGATGGGAAAAGCACAGACCTAGTTTCCCATCTTGGAGTCCCTGAGGGTTGCAAAGGGTGGAAGTTGGAGTCCACTCAGACGCACCTCAGAAGAAAGGCCTGTGATCTGCTTCCAAAAAATCAGTCGTTGCAAAGCTCTTCTCTAACACACATGGGGTCGCTTGAGTTGAAATCAACTTAACAACAACAAGCTTTTAGCTTTCATCTTCTTTCCACTGCTGTCTGTGTGACCCAGTTTGGTTCGGCTGAGATCTTTGGCCCTCTATCTGCCTTTCAATGAACAGTAATTATTCACTTAGCACAAATGTCTTAAATGCCCACCCTGTGCCAAGTTACACAAGTGCATAACTCGTGGTCCCAGAGGAAACTATAGTGAATCATGAAAGCTTAAAACACAATTCAGATTAACCACAAAAGGCAACTACAAATGACGACCGTGAGTGTGCAGATGACTAAGTGGCATACAGATGAATGGGTCAGACAAGAAGCCTAAGGAGCTGAGAGAAGCTTTTCTGGAGGAGGTGACTTAGAGAAGCACCTCAAAGGATGGGCTGGCTTGAGGCAGGCAGAAAGGAGAAAGGACTATTATTATATTTCATATTTCCAAAACCAAACTCACTGCTGTGGAGTTGAATCCAACTCATAGTGGCCCCTCCTTGGGTTTCTGAGGAGGTATCTCTGTGGAAGTAGATTGCCCGATCTTCATTCTGAGGAGTGGCTGGTAGGTTTGAACTGCCAGCCTTCTGGTTAGCAGTCAAATGCCTTAGGCACTACATGCCTACATATTTGTTGTTGTTAGTTGCCAATGAGTCAATTCTAACTCATAGAAGCCTCATGTACACAGAGCAGAACTACTCCAAGATCTTTTAGAAGCAGACCACCAGGTCTGCCTTCTAAGACACCTCTGGGGTGCGTTCAAACAGCCAACCTTTAAGCTAGTAGTGAAGCGTTTAACATTTTCACTACCAAGGGACTCCTGCCTCCATACTACTCATGTACAAAAAGAAGGTGCTGTATTAAGTTGTCACTCTTACTGCTCTCCTATGTCTCCTACAATTGTTTCCTTTTTCCTCTCCCCAAAAGCAGGGAGAATAGAAAAATGATGTGGTCAGAGCCCTAGAAGGAAGCAAGCCAACAGGGCTCCAGCCTAGAGCATAAACTATGTGAAATGGATCAAGCATGAGACTTGCTCCCTACTGGCAGCAACCAAGGAATCCAGAGCAAGGGCAAGGGAAGGGTCAGAAAACTGCCCCTTCCCTTGCTCATCATTGCCTCCAGAACATCCACCCACAGGTAAAGTATCAAGGTGGTAGATGGGTTGATCTTCTTGTCTCTGCCACATCTTTTGTTACTTCATTGTTGATTTTCTCTTGCAGCAAATATACGTGACTACTAGTGCCTAAGGCATTTGACTGCTAACCAGAAGTCTGGCGGTTCAAACTCACCAGCCACTCCTCAGAAGGAAGATTGGGCAATCTACTTCCGCAGTGATACAGCCTCAGAAACCCAAGGAGGGGTCACTATGAGTCGGATCCAACTCGATGGCAGTGAGTTTTGAGTTTACTATGTGAAAGGCACAGGACTTTTTCATTCTCTCTTGTTATTGCTGTTGTCGTTAAGCTGCCATTATGTTGGCCCCTGATGACCCCATGCACAATGCAACTGCACTGTTGTGATCCATAGGGTTCTCATTGGCTGCTTTTCAAAAGTAGATCACCAGGCCTTCCTTCCTAGTCCAATTTAGGCTAGAAACTCTGCTGAAACCTGTTCAGAAGAGCCTCAACATGCAAGCCTCTGCTGATAGATGGGTGGTAGCTGAGCACGAGGTATACTGCCAAAGAATAGAACTTGGGTCTCCTACATGGTAGGTGAGAATTCCACCACTGAAAGACCATTGCCCTCTCATTCTTCCTTCGCTCTAATAAAAGAGCTCACAGTAGTACAGGCCTTAAGAAGGCAGATGTAGCAACTGCAGATCCAAAAGAAGAATCCAGAATCATGGGTTCTATTATTTGTTCCTACCATTATTGTTCCTATCAGGAGGAACCAGGCCTAGAGAAAGGACATCATGTTTTGTAAAGTAGAGGGCTAGTGAAAAGGAGGAAGACCCTCAAGGAGATAAACTGACAGTGGCTACAACAATGGGTTCAAACATAGCAATTATTGTGAAGATGGTACAGGATGGGGCAGTGTTTCATTCTGTTGTACATAGGGTCACTATGAGTCAGAACCAACTTGATGGCATCTAACAACAGAAATCATGCTTTGTTTTGTATTTTATGAGGGTGTCAATTAATTCCCAGAACACATAGCTTCTAAACATTATTCCACATCCTACTTTGGCGAGTAGCAACTGGGATCTTAAAAGCTTGCAAGTTGCCATCTAGATGCAATGAGTGGTCTCTCCTCATCCAGAGCAAAGAAGAATGAAGAAAACCAAAGATACATGGAAACAATTAGTCCCAGGGACTGGTACACCATGAGATCCTCAGCCTATAGAACTATGAGAGGAGAAGAAATAGATGGTGCCTGGCTACCACTGTCAACCACTCAGAGAGGGGTCTGCATAGAGGAGATCCTGCATAGAGTGGGAGAACAATGTGGAACAAAACTCAAAATCATTTTAAAAAAAAGGAGGGGGAACAGTTTTGCTGGTCTGATAGAGCCTCATGGAACCCCTGAGACTATGGCTTCTAGCTCCCCTCAGATCTGGAATTAAATACAATCCTGTAGCTTCCAGACAAACAAAAGACAGGCATATGAGCTGAACATTTATATTAAATCAATACACTCCTTGGAGAGATCAATCATGGGAGGAGAGAAGGGCTGTATATACACAAGGAGACAGCTCAGGGGGCAGGAGTGCATGGGAGGGGAGGACACAGGGAAGAGGTGGCTATGGAGAAGAAGTGGGAGGAAAGTTGTTGCATTGTGGGAGATTGCAGTCAATGTCATGAAACAAAGTGTATGGGAACTGCTGTATGGAAGATGAATTTGCTCTGTAAACTTTCACCCAAATCACAACAAAATTTTTAAAAAAGAAAAGAACACATACCTTCTTTATTTGTCAGATAGGAAAAGGAATTTATGCTTTACAGTCTACTTCTTTGAGATATCTTGAAAACTAATTAGCTGATTCCAAAAGGACTTGGAGTTCCTAACAGAAATTTGCTTTAGATTAGGAATATGGTATCGCTATCTACCAAGTGCACACAAACCTCAAGTTGTCTATGTTTTCATACACAAAAAACATACAGGTAAGTTTTGTTTAAAAAAAAAAAAAAGTCTGCTTTTAGGATGCATTTAGTATATCATACATTGTTGATGTTAGCATCTGTTATATCAGCTCTGACTCATGGAGACCCCATGTACAACACAACAAAACATTGCCTGGTCCCACACCATCTTCATGATCATTTGTATGTTGGAGTCTATTGTCGAGGCCACTCTGTATTTTGAGTACCATCCTACTAGAAGCTTCATCTTCCAGCACTCTATCGAACAATGTTCTATTGTGATTCACAGGGTTTTCATTGGCTGATTTGTGGCAGTAGATCACCAGGCAGGCCTTTCTTCCTAGTTTGTCTTAGTCTGGAAGTTGCACTGAAACTTGTACACCATGGGTAACCCTGTGAGTATGAAATATTTGTGGCATAGCATCCAGAATCTCCAGAATCATAGCAACTCACACCTACCATGACACAGCAAGCTGACAGATAAATGGTGGCTATCATACAGGAGACCCAAAGTACTGCAACATACAGATGCAAAATTTCCACAGATGAATACACTGAAGATAAGTGTCCTATGTTTATGGGTTTAAGCTGCTGAAGGCACAGGGCCCAATAATATTTATCCTTCTGTGTCCCAAGGCTTTAGCAAGAGACAAGATATTTAATGTTGTTGTTGTTGTTGTTTGCCATCGAGTCGGCCCCGACTCATAGCGACCCCTCCTTGGATTTCCGAGGCAGTATCGCTTCGGAAGTAGGATTGCCCAACCTTCCTTCTGAGGAGTGGCTGGTGGGTTTGAACCGCCAGCCTTCTGGTTAGCAGTCAAGTGCCTTAGCCTTCTAAATAAATAAGCAAAGAATCATATCTATTTAAAATAAATAAATAAATAAAACACTGCCCTAGAGTCAATTCCAACTCACAAAGACCCCCATTGGGTTTCCAAGGCTGTAAGCCTTTATGCAAGTAGATTATTTCATCTTCTTCCCAAGGAGCAGCTGGTGTGTTTGAACTGCTCGTCTTCTGGTTAGCAGTCAAATGTCTTACCCACTATGCTACCAAAGCTTCTTATTGTAAGTATTAGGGAGGAGCTATTTAAAGCAAAAAGTTACAAATATTCTCAGCATTCTCTCACTAAATGAAGAAACAGGTTATAAACAGAACGCAACAGAAATGTTTACTGTCGAAAAGGCAAGATATCTGGGAATTTCATCAACACATATAGGGGAAGGGAAGAAGTGAGGTAGGTATAAAGAAAAGAAAACTGCCCATGAGATGATAATTGTTAATGCTGGGTGATGGGCATTGTTTATATACTATTGTATATGCCTCAAATATCCCACTATTGAAAAGGTTTTTAAAAAAATAAATAAATAACAATGTATAGCATGATTACAATTTTATTTTCTTTTAAAGATTAGCTTCATATGCATAGAACAGTAATGCATAAGAAGCATGTATTGCTTCTGAAATAAAACTGTAATATTAAGAAACAAAACAGGTAACAAAATGACACTTCAGTGCTCAGAATCCCAGCAGCTTCAGGTCTCTAGTCCACAAGCTTGTGTTCATGGTTCTGAGGGAGTGGCAGCAGGAGCCACCTGAACCCTGAAACTCACTCGGCCAGTTCACCAGAGCTTCTGGAACAAATACGTCCTCCCATCCCATCTTCACCCTCCCTCCCACCTCCCGCCCCCCAAACACTTACACTCCTCCCTGTTACTTCCCCTTCCCCAGGTTAGATTGATGAGCAGAAGCTACAAAGCTCTGCAATGACCCCTGGGAGCAAGGCCGGTTAGGGCTATCAGCAGGGCTCTGCCCCGGGCAGTCTCTCAGCACACAGCCCAGACGCCGAGGCTGGGAAGAGCCGGGTCAGCCCAACCCGGCCCCCGCTCCTTTGAAAGCAGCTCAGGAAGAGCTTCAATTGTGGCTCTTTGCATTACAATCAGCCCTAGGCTAAGAGCAGGGACCAGTCTTGATGTGTAAATTTCATGTTTTACAATGAATATTGCACACTGACATTATACACATACACACACACATAATTTTAGGTCTTCTGCCCTAGTGTTTCATGGTGTCCCACAAAATAACAGTGTGGACCCACGTAGTCATCCAAAAGGTACCCTAGGTTTTTATAAGATAGTACACACACAAAACAGAGGAACTACTCTCTCAATATTTACATGTGGTTGCATCTGAGGTAGAATCCAACTGGGAGGGTGAATTACCAGGATTATGTAATGAAGAAGGGTCGAATTACATTTCTACTTGAACAAGGGAGGAAACTAAAACTATACAATAAAGTCTTGTAGAATCCATGAGTAAAATCATTAGAAAGATCATTAGGTGTCCTGGAATCTGAGTAGGACATCTGGGCTCTTGAGAGACACCCAAAGTACCCTGGCAGATCATGACTGGTCAGACTCTTTGGTTTCCAATCTCAAGAGATGACTCAGCTTGGACAGGAACAAAATGACAAGATTGAGAAGTACCAAGTGGGTATTTTCCCAGGAAACAGAACTGTGTCGGCACAGCAGGTCTTTCACTTTACACATAGACTTTCTTTTGCTCTTCAGGGAATGAGGACATGATGCATTTGTCCTCTGAGTGTGGCTACATAAGAGTCCTGATCCCTTGAGTGCCTTTTTTTAAAATATTATATTTTTATTTCAAAAGCAATGCAGGCTTCTTATGCAGTACTATTCCTTCCTCATTAAGGTAAACTTTAAAACAAAATAAAATTGTAATCATGCTATCCGTTTAAAAATCTTTTTAATAATGGGAGATTGAGGCATATACAATAGTATATAATCAATGCCCACGTACCTATCACCATGCCTTAACAACAACAGGTATTGGTTTACTGCCATTGAGTCAATTCCAATTCATAACCACCTCCACCTGATTTCCAAGGCTGTAAATCTTTACGGAAGTAGATTGCCTCATCCTCCTCCCGTGGAGTGGCTGGTGAGTTTGGCTACCTTTTGGTTAACAGCCCAATGCCTTAACCACAGCATCAGCCGACTCTCACATAGCATCTTCAACAGGTAGGAGGAAAGCACAGGTACCCCAAAAAGGCCTCTTGAAGAAGACTCCTGGTGCCTGTAATAACTTACCACATTTTCTGTTCATGCCTTAACAATCTAAGAATGCCTTGATGGTGGATGGGATAGAAGGTTGCAACATCTCCAAAGAGATACTAGAGAAAATAGTTCTTCCCTTAAATATCCCCAGGACAGATACAATAATCAGTGTCATCTATTTCATGTATGAGGCTGAGAGTGAATTTCCCAATCACTGACTGTTTCCATGATTCTAAGATAAGTTCCTAAGGACACGACTTTATAGCAAAATAAAAAGCATGTTTGACTCTCACCTTCATTCCGACCTCTATAGACCTGGCCAAGAGAGGCATTGTCGAGCAAATCACTTCACTTTTCTAGGCTGAAATGTTCACATCTGCAAAATGAGTACAGTACCAGTTGCCGACCAGTTGACTCTGACTGGTGTCAATCCCATGTGCATCAGAAGAACTGTGCTCCATGGGGCTTTCCTTGGCTGATTATTCAGAAATAGATCACCAGGCCTTTCTTCCAGGGTGCCTCTGGGTGGACGTTTTGGTTAGCAGCCAAGAATGTGAACGATTTGCCCCACCCAGGGACTCCCAGAAAAATGAAGGGATTGGTAATTTCCAAAGTTCCTTCCAACTCTAACATTCTATGATTCCATAAATAAATATTGAATGACAATTTGGAATCCTTTTAAGGAGGAAATTTGAGCCAGCAATTTAACTACAGAGACAATGACCAGAGCAGATAAGCAGTCATTGAAATGAGAAATATGCAAAACCACAGGGGAAGATAGAACAAAAGCCCTGACAACAAGTAACTAAATGGAGCCTCTTTTTTTTTCACCCATCATCCCGGTCCTGAGCACTCTCTCAGTTCTCTGAGACCTTCCCTTTTTCACCTCACACTGATGTGTCCACTTTCCAAATACCCAAAAATAAAACACCTTTTAATCATATCACTATGAACCATGTGTTATTTTGCTGGATTTTCACTTTTTAATAAGAGCTCTTATCATTAAACTTCTATTTTAACTTCTTTGCATCCTTCCCACAACTGTATAATGAGGATGCAGTAAAACAGAAGCACATAATAAGACCAAATGACTCCTTTTAAGAAGCTGACCTGAAGTTCTGGTTTACACACCAAAATGACTAGAATCAGGCATATTAGTCCTTTAACCTTTTTATTGCATATATAGATGAAAACAATTAAACTGGGGATTTTCCTGGTGTATTATCATTTTCTCTTTCCCCCTGGCTTTTTTCCATCCATTTCAAAGAATGTACATAATATCAAATGAATAGTCTCTCGTGTTTTCTCCACACACTCCCCTCCTCCTTTCCTCTTAACAACTGCAACCTTTTAAAGTTAGCCAACCATGGGCTATCATTATGCACCAGAAGTGGAGTCAGGTGGGTAGGCAAACAAGAAGAAAGAAAAGAAAGTTGGGGGTTGGGGGTGCAGATTTTTTTAAAGCTCCTCATAAAATTAAATCTTAGATTTAAATTCTCCCTCATATTTTATTGTCTTTTCTTTTCTTTTTCCTGTGGTAAATGGTAATTAGAGTCAATAATCTTTTGCTGAGAGAGCACCTTGTCCTCACAGTGTTTATATCATCATCATCAAAGATCTGCCTTAAGGCCCTGGCGTGTTAATAATTTAAGGTGTGCACAGCCTAGTTATAGCAGGAAGCCTAGTTATTGAGTTTGTAAACCAGCCGATGATTTATGAGAACACCTCGCATGAGTCATGCTCATTAAATAAAATACTTCAGTTTAATAAGGAACATGGGGTAAACAGTTCTTCCCGTTACAGGGGTGACTGTGCAATTGGAAATTGTTGAGTTTTGTCACCAGGCTCACCAACGCTCTTCTGTCTTAATCGTGCTGGCAGGGCGAGGGCGAGCAGGCTGGGTGCATCCGCACAAGTATGCTCCGCGTGTGTGCGCCCCTCCCAACCCTGACGGCTAGGCTGGAGCCCTGGCTCCGCTGAGGAGCTGCATCCTACACTCCAAATCTTCGGATAGAGAGAATGTTAAATCTCCCTCTAAAAGGCTACTAATTAAGAAACCAGAAATGTTCATGGAAATAAAATTACAAGAAAAAATCAATATGCGGTTGTTAAATGTAGCCTGCATTTAAAAGCCATAACCATATTTTACTGTTAAACACTACGGTTTACTCATTAGGAATTCCTAAGCAGACTGAGACAGCAAAAGCCAAACATGGCATATTGGTCTGTTTAAAGGCAAATTTGGACACAAAGTACACTTTTTTTTTTTTTAATGTCCCTTATTAAATAAATAAATATACTTGAACAACTTTGTTAGATGTTAGTGTACCGTTTCCTAATAGCCCCTGACCCTGTGACCACTTGGATTTCTTTTACTCGGAATTAATTGCTATGAGCATGAAGTTGACACTGATATGGAAGTGGAATGACTAAGCTTGTTTTTGTTTTGCAGATTTCTATGTAAAGTGAACTTTGATATTTAGTTGTGCTGCCTGTTGCTTTGACGTCTTTCGAGTTGCAGGAGCACTTACGAAGCAGAGTGGGGAAGGGAAACTGAACTTCTGTCTCACTGGTTTGAAAAACTCCTCCAACCTCGGGCATCCAGTTTGCTAACCTTTGGAGCATTTCGAAGCGATACTCAAAAATGTTTTGTAAGCAGAATCACTAAAAGAAAAGCCATCGTACTCCCTTAATACAACAAATGTCGTAAGTGATTTTTATCAGCTTTCTTTTAAAAAAATAAAATGCATCCTTGAAAGGCCATGTCGCTGCCAGACAGTTTAACGAGTGAGTAGGTGTACTTTGTGGTGTCTGTTTTACCTCAGAGTTAACTGGCTAATCTGAATTTCAAATTACAGGGCTTCCCTCCCAGGAACCCTACCTAATTTGGGTCAGATGCTCAGTTTGCACTCACTGTGGACACCATCAAGGAGTTCTGGTGGCCTCGGAAGGAAGGTTGGGCAATCTACTTCCGTAGTGATACCGCCTGGGAAACCCAAGGAGGGGTCGCTATGAATCGGGGCTGACTCCACGGCACATAACAACAACAGTGGTTAAGGCATTGATAGCTAACCACAAGGTCAGTGGTTTGAATGCACAAGCTGACCATTGCCCAGAAGAAAGATGAGGCAGTCTGCTTCCGTAAAGCCTTGGAACCCTACTGAGAGTAGCTATGAGTCTGAATGGTCTCAACTGCAGTGAGTTTGGTTTTGAGTTTGGAGTGGACACTGTCTGATGATGTGGCTTTCGTATTCAGAAACACTACAGCTAACATTTAACTTCGTCCTGTTTAAAATCTGTCCTGATTTAAATCAAAGTTTTACATTTTGCTTTTATAGCATATAATACCACATTCCCCTTGTGATAAAAGAAATTAGGAAATAATGCAAAAATAATACACAGTAAACGCTTCCGTGGGGTAGGAGGAGGTATTCGGAACAATCATCTCAAAACCATAGAGATATCTCAATGCATTTTTAGTTACACAACACACCATAAATGATACAATTTTTTAAATGGTCACCTTCATCCAGCCATAAAATATTAATAAGTGCTACCTTACTCATTTCTCTTTTAAGACCTCCATTTTATCCTTTCCTCTCCATGCACAGAAATCCTGCATGGAAAAGTAGTTTCAAGTAGAAACACTTTATTCAAAACATCTTAAATTCCACATAGCCTCATGGGCATTTTAATAGGTAACATTTATAGCACAATCAGGCTGTAAGTTTCCACCATAGCAAGAATAGCTATTTGTATTATATTCTATATTATATTTACAGTGTCATGTAATTAAGTTCTTACTAAGTAATGATTGTATTAACAGGAGGCACGAAATTATCTCATACAAACTAGTTGTGCATGTTTTCTCTTCCTATAATGGCATACACCTCTGGCTTGTATATAATTTTTACAAATTCTGCTTCAATTTTGGGAATGTATTTTTTAAGAAAAATGTGAATCTATTGAAAATATTGCAGTATAAGACACAAACTTTTAGCAAAATTTATACATATTTTCACAGATAGCTATTTCCCAATGTGAGTGTGTGTATGTGTGTGTGTATGAGCTAATCACCTTCCTTTAAGTCTGAGGTCATTGGGTTGTTAATAACTTGTCCAAAAGAAACAAACACACACCCAACCAGTTGCCATCAAGTTGATTCTGACTCATGGCAACCTCATGCGTATCAAAGTAGAACTGCACTCCACATGGTTTTCAATGACTGGTTTTTCAGAAGTGGATCACCAGGTCTTTCTTCCAAACACTTCTATGGATTCGAACCCCAAACCTTTCAGTTAGTGGTCAAGGGCTTAACTGATTGCACCACCCAGGGATTCTTAAATTCTTCAGGATCATGTAATTATCATTCACTATATTCCTACATTACTTTTTCTTCCTTTCAGGACCTCAAAGTACTTTTCCAAGAGTGGCTCATACCAGCTTGCCCTTAACCTCTGTAGAGGATCAGATTCCTCAGAATGAAAAGCTCAAAATATATGATGGCCATAACAATTCATAGAAGGTTCAGTCTCTAAAGCCTTCTCTGAAGGAGGGACCCTATAACAATGTTTTCTGTAACCAATCTTCTTGTTAGTTGCCATCAAGTCAGCTCCCACTCATAGCAAGCCCATGTATAACAGAATCAAACATTGCCAACTCCTGCATCATTCTCACAATAGTACATATGTTTAAGCCCACTGTTGCAGCCACTGTGTGTGTGTGTGTCAATCCATCTCATTAGGGTCTTCTCTTTTTCACTGATCAAGCATGGTGTCCTTCCCCAGGGACTGGTCCCTCCTGATAACGTGTCCAAAGTAAGTGAAACAAAGTCTAACCATCCTGAGTTCCAAAGAGCATTTTGGCTGTACTTCTTCGGAGGCAGATTTTTTCGCTCTTCTGGTAGTCCATGATATACTCATACTCTTCACCAACACTAATTCAAATGTGTTAATTCTTCCTAGGTCTTCTTTTTTTCAGCTTATGCATGCTATAAGGCGATTGAAAAGTCCACAACTTGGGTCAGACACACCTTACTCATCAAAGTGACATCTTTGCCTTGCAACTCTTTTTTAGAGATGGTTTGCAGTATGTCTTCCCAATGCAATATGTCATTTGATTTCTTCACTGCTGCTTCCATGGACATTGATTGTGAAGCCAAGCAAAATTAAATCCTTGACAATTTCAGTATTTTCTCTATTTCTCATGCTATTGCTTATTGGTCCAGTTGTGAGGATTTTTGTTTTCTTTATGTTGAGGGGTAATCCATACTGAAGGCTATAGATTCTGATCTTCATCAGTAAGTGCTTCATGTGGTCTTTACTCCTGGAGAGCAAGGTTGAATCCTCTGCATCTGGCAGGTTGTTAATGAGTCTTTTTCCAATCCTGATGCCCCATTCTTTTTCATGTAATCCAACTTCTCAGATTATTTGCTTAGCACAGAGATTGTAGAGTCTAAGATCAATTTCACTGTAAGGTGACTAATGCTTTGGTTACTGGAAATGTCACCTAATTTTCTGTTCTTGCCTTTCCATGGATAAGTATCCTGAAATAAAGTCAAAGTATGAGCATTTTGGAAAACATTTGTTTCCCAACTTACTACATTTGTTAAGGTATTTGATGCATGATCTGAGCCCGCACACCCCACGCTGGCCAACTGCCTCTGACGTCAATGGGAGCTTGGCCTTCTTAAAGATGAAGGCAAAGATAGTATTTACAAAATCAACTTTGCAAAATTCAGCTTTTCTCTCCTGTGCTTCAGAAAAAGTTATAAGTCTGGAACCTGAAGCGGTAACACTTTCACAGTAGGTTCTCCTTACTGGGCTCCCCTGCCCATCACCTCCTACAAAACCCACATAAATCAGTCTTTCAGAAACCTCCTCAAACCGCTTATTATGGTCCTGTCTGCCACACCTGTCTGACAGCATCTCCCTTCAAAGACAACATGGGGGCAGAAACTTTTCAAACTGCTTCAGTTCCAATGCTTCCATTTTATTTGTCATACCAAAACATAAATACAATTCCAAACAAATTGTTAATCCTCTATACCTGAAGATAAATGTTTACCAGCTAGCAAGGATAAACCCTTTCTGAGTTGGTTGGTCAAAAGCAACCTTTTAGCAGAGAGATCCATTTACATAAGGGTGTGCACGCTATATCTTTGAACCTCATCCTTTTTCACAAGGGTACACTTGGCAAAACTGTCATTGAAAAGAATAACCCTTTCACATGCTAAATAGTAGCAACCACCACGTCAGCAATCTTCTCCACCATTCCTGAAGCTAAAACAGAGCTTTTCATTCTAGAAATAAAATCCAAGATAGTCTAGGAGAAAAACAGTAGTGGAGAGATGAAATCTTTAAAAAGTAGTATAAGTTGGCCTTTTACTCCACCTTTACTTTTGTGTATGGACAGTGACTGCTGAGACAGCGTTCTCAGCCACCCTGAATGTATAGCTGCCTTTTGTGCCTGGGGCCAGAGGAGATTTCTTTACTGGAGATGCAATCAGCTCTAACCAATCAGTAAGAAGGGTTAATCAGCTGATCGATTGGTCCCTGAGCAGCCTGGACCTGGCTCCTCTCCGACTGGCTCTAGCCTGGCCTTGGGGCAAGAGGTTGGGAACTTTTAATTATCCACAGCAGCTACTGCACTGATTGAATGGTCAATGGGTTTACTACTGAGGCGGCACTGCTTGAATAATAATAGAAAACAATGCACTCGCTGGTGAGTGCAAACAAGAGAGCTAAGAAAGGCACTGGGATATGTATCGTGCATGTTAAGACTAGTTAATTGCCTGGCAGAAGCCAAGTTTTAAAGGTCTGGAAGATGTTTTATGCAAACTTGGTAGGTGCTGAAGGAGAGAGCAGCGAAGTGATGTTTTCCTTTGTAACTCTTTGCTCTGTGACCATGGCTGGCTACACATTGCTGCCCCAGGACAAAGGATAACTCACTTACCCTGGTGGTTAAAATCACTGGAGGAAATTTGTATTTTGACATTTGCAGGCGCTGTCAAGGTTTAATTATTTTTTCATTGTGAACTTCCTTTAATAGAAATAAGCTTTCCCTCATTTTACTATGAGGAGCTCTGGTGACACAGTGGTTAAGCTCTTGGCTGCTAACTGAAAGGTCAGCTGTTTGAACCCACCAGCCCTGCAGAAGGAAGATGAAGCAGTCTGCTTCTATAAAGATTTACAGCCTTGGAAACTCTATGGGGCAGTTATACTCTGCCTTATAGGGTCTCATGGAGTCAGAATCTGTTCCATGGCAATAGGTTTGGGATTTTTTGGTTTAGTTTTACTGTGTAGGAGAAACTCATTCTGGGAGGGAGGGGCGAAATGCAAGATTAAAGCATGGCAAAAAAAAAATATATATATAGTATTCACACCCAGGAGTTTTTAAAAGGCATACTCAACTTTATGGTGTAGAGACCCTTTTACTTTATACTCCCAAGACAGGATAAACCATGGATCCAATAACTCAGTGTAATGCTAAGATCTGTTCTTTCCTTGATAAAATAGTTCACTTGTAGTGGTTCCTTTTTACCTGGAAGATAAAACCCACAAGTGCCCCAAAATAAAAATGATACCCATGTTCAAGTCCTTGGTAAACAAATGCCCCAGAAAGGCAAAATAACCAGCCAACAACTCTATATGCTGGAAAGGTTAGAAAAAGATGTGAATAATTTCACAGTGGCACAATGATTAAGTATCTGGCTGCTAACCAAAAGGTCTACAGTTCGAATACACACAAGGGCGCCACAGGAGGCAGATCTGACTATTTGCTCTCTTAGCCTAGGAAATCCTATGGGGTAGTTCTACTCTATCATATAGGGTCGCCATGAGCACACAACAACAAAAGCTAAAAAGGGTATATTTGGGGTCAATTAAAACAAGAAAAGAACAATCCATTTGGCATAGAAAAGTATTTGGAGGGGTGTTGAATAAGTCAGCTAGAACCCTTTTTTTAAAGTGTCAACTGGACTCTTGGTCAAGACCCCAAGATTTCAAAGATCAGAAATCTTCACCATTTAAGCAGATTCCATGTAAAAATTTGTCTTTCCCCAGCGATTTCACATAAACATGGAGTGTTCATCAGGCTCGGCCAGAGTCATTACTATTTATATTACCATATCCTGGCTGTGTGCAGTCAATTCATAATTGTCCAGTTTTTCTAATTAATCACAAAAGATTTTTGTTTTGCCTGCAGCTAGTTCTGGGGTGACTCACAATGGCAAGCCAAAGCTCATACATCAAACACAGGCCCTTTCTCACTCTGGCCTTCTGCTGGGGAATGCTGCTCAGCTCTCGCAACCACAGAGCCGCACTGGGCATGTGCGGCCCCAGGCGGAGGAGAAGCCGGAGATCTGTCCTCGACTGTGTGACTTGTTATTTTTATCTGATGCTTGCATTCTCAGGCCAAATCAGATCCAGATAGAGGTTTCTAAATTCAGAGCACTGCTGCTCTTGTTTGTTTCTTTCCAGTCTTCCTCCTCTTATCAAATTGTTCAAGATCGTAGCATTTCAGAAAGTGAAATCTGGATACCATTTTTCACATTCTTTGGTCCTTGCATGGTACCCTTTTATGGGGGCTTCCACAACAAACGAATGTCATCCAGAGGAGAAAACAGAGTTTTTGAATTTGATCCTCCTGCATCCATGCAAGGAAAGGGCAATGGAATATGTCCGTTCACTAGGCAGTGTCTTACTGAAAGGCATCTGGAGTTTTCAGCAGGTGACCAATGGGGAAGACAAATGGTTTCTATGACTGCTGGGAGGGAGGTCAGTGCCACCGCTGGCCTGAGTCAGAACAGCTGGGTACACCTTATACCAATGATCAGAGGGCTTACTGGGGAGGAGACAGGCCTCGACTGCCCTGTGTAACCTACATTGTATGTGAAGAATTTCAAGGTGAGATCAATCTATTTGGAAGATCTCTGATCACATTCCATGTGCATTTGTGTGGTGTCAGCACAGTGGCAGGAGGAAAGCATGCTGTTTAACAGCTCTTTATGACCTTCAGGACTCCACAAGATGCTTCAGAGATGTTAGACCCTCCTAGTTGCTGATTTTGTATATTATTTAGTTTTGTACTTATCATATATTCATTAATTTTGTTGGTGAATTGTTATAATAGATGTAGTCCATGCAGTACCTGACATGGTGATTCCTTGTGTAAGACACTGGAAGGCCACCGTGCTCCCATCTGCCCATCCCTCCAAGCCCCACCTGTCCTTCAGTGCTAACAAGATACTACCTTCTCCAGAAGGTATTCCCTGACTACTTGCCCTCTACTTCTCCCCCTCATCCTGCTACCTGTGCCTGCCAGACTGTTAGATACCCCGTTTATGCACTCTCATAAAAGGTTCTACTGCCTCGATCATAGCACACATCACAGAGTATTGAAATTGCCTATTTGAGCACTGAGAAAGGAAGGATTATTGCATGTACTCTCATCTTCAGCACATGTGTCCATGTACAGCTATAGGAGTCTCTGAACAGAACAGATTTATAATCAGATAGAAAAGTTATAATAATTGTGAAGGCTGAAGATAACTGAACATAATTTTCTACACTCCTTTCCCAGATTACTTACCATCTGAGGGTCACATTAACCTATTCATTTTCTCACTGGTGACTCATTCTGTTCATCTTCAGAGAATTGAGTCAATAGACCAGGACATCAGTCAGGCCCCACATTCTTTATCAATGTCAATGTTTAGTTCATTCTGAATCATAATAACAATAAAAATAAAAAGTAGTATATGTGAACTGCTGTATGAAAAGTGAATTTACTCTGTAAATCTTCACCCAAATCCTAATAAAAATAAATAAATAAATAAATAAAATAAAATAAAAATAAAAAGTGCCCTTATTACCTCTTGATTGTGGAAGGCCAAACATACCTGGTCCATATTTTGCCTTTTGCCTTTTTCCCTTTCTAAAAACTATTTGCAAATGTGGGAGGTGGGGACAGGGACATCAAAGGGACAGTTGCTTATTCAATCTAATTAGTCTGTTTTTCATTCTTTACCAAAACACTGGGGAAGAGGAATTCCAGATAGGCTTTGGAACTCTAGTTTTTTTTTTTTTTCAGATGGAAAAGCTTAGAACTTCTTTAATACAAAGAATGCCTGAATTACAAAAAACTTGAAGATGAGAGCCTTTTTGGACATAATAAACCAAAAAAAACAAACTCACTGCCATTGAGTTGGATCCCCAGAATAAGAAAGGGTGTCCATAGCCAAGCATGGAGAATGGATGGAAGAATAATATGGAACACAGCCTATGGCACTTGACTGCTAACCAGAAGGCTGGCTGTTCAAACCCTCCAGCCACTCCTTGGAAGGAAGGTTGGGCAATTTATTTCTGTAGTGATACCACCTCGGAAACCCAAGGAGGGATCACTATGAGCTGGTCCAACTCGACAGCACATAACAACAACAACAAAAAAGACACTAGGGAAACATCAAAGTAGGGTTTCAAACAGGTGTGCTAGAGAATCAGATTTATGTTATCTAAAGTCACTCTAGGAGCTCTGGTAGCATAGTGGCTAAGGCACTTGATTGCTAACCAGAAGTCTGGCGGTTCAAACCCACCAGCCACTCCTCAGAAGGAAGGTTGGGCAATCTACTTCCGTAATGATACTGCCTCAGAAACCCAAGGAGGGATCGCTATGAGTCTGGTCCAACTCAACGGCACATAACAACAACAACAACAACAAAGTCATTCTGACTGCAATGTGGAGAACTTAGAGAGAAGCAAGAAGAAAAGTAGGGTCATTATTATGCAGCCAATGCAGTGATCCAGAGGGAGATGCAGGAAGCCCAGAACAGAATGATGGTGGCAGGAATGGAGAGACCCAAACTCACAGCCATCAAATCAATTCCGACTCATAGCAACCTCTTACGGTTCCCAAGGTTGTACATCTTTATAGAAGTAGATTGCCTCATCTTCCTCCAGCAGAGCAGCTGGTGGGTTAGAACCACTGACCTTCTGGTTAGCAGCCACGTGTTTTACCCAGTACACCACCAGAACTCCTAGGAATGGAAAGAAGTGCATGGATTTTAGAGATTTAGAGTTAAGAGAAAAAGAGGGATCCCTGGATGGTGCAAATGGGTAACACACTCAGCTAACTGACTGCACAGGTTGGAGATTCAAGCCTACCCAGGGGCCCCTCAGAAGAAAGTCTTTTCCAAAAAGTCAGCCACTCAAAACCCTACAAAGGACTATTCTACTTTGATGATATACATGGGGTCACCTTGAGTCAGAATTGACTCCATGCTGGTTGTGGAGCAGTGGTGGTTCAGTGGTAGAATTCTCACCTTCCACAGGAGATTTGGGACTGATTGCCTGTCAGTGTGCCTCATGTGCAGCCACCACCTGTCTGTCACCCAATCTGCCACCAATCATGGGGATGGCACAGGTCTGGGCAGTGTTTTGTTCTGTTTTGCCTGGGGTCACATGAGTCAGAGGCCAACTTGACAGTAGGTAACAATAACAAGAGAAAGCCAAGGAAAAAATTATTAGTGGCTCTTCCCTGAAGAACAGATAAGATTCATTTCCTCTTTATTTTAAGCACTCAACTCTGCTTTATTCAGCTAATGTTCCTAAACACATTACATTAAAATCGAAAGTAGCAAGTTCAGGAAAAATAAGTTCAAAGTGAAATGGAACCTCACTCCCCACCCCACCCCCACTGTTGGGGCAATCAGGATTTACCCTTCACAAATCCTGACCTACTCCCACCTCACCTCACACCCAAAAGCAGCTGCTTCACACCAACTTTACTCTCCATGTTGGTCCAAGAGACTCTCTTTCCTTCTCCATACTTAAGTCTCTCCATTATTAAGATGGAGAAGAGTAGAAATGATATTTATTCAGTGCTCTATAAATATCATGAGAAAAACAATAATGATAGAATAAATCAAATTCAATTTCTCCAAAGACCAACACCCTATAACCATGGAGCATTCTTATCAGAGAGTGGGTCTGTAGCTCTACTTTCCCTGCCCTGCTCATACCCCACACCCAAACGGCAACAATAAACGTTTAGACTGAGGATATTTCTGATGGCAGAGAACTCCTCCAAATGGTTCCCAGAATGTAGCCACCCCCAAAATGAATTTTTAATCTACTTGAAAATTCTAGAACCAAAAGTTTATACGGCCTGAGACTAAAAGTAAATGAGAAATTAAAAATTTGAACAGTGAGAGCATATCATATTGATGTCAAAGTAACTCTAGAAACTTTTGTTGTTTAGTTAACTCTAGGTAGCATAACAAATTTCTGGGTTTTTTTTGTTGTTGTTGTTGTTGTTTTTTGTTTTCCTCTTATTTCTAGGCAATGTCTCGTTCCCAGGAAAAGATTTTGAATTCTCTATATGAAGCTTTTTCCTACACACAAAAAAACAATTTACGGCTGTCAAGTCAGTTCCGACTGGTAGTGACCCTTCCTTGGGTTTCTGAGTCAGTATCACTATGGAAGTAGATTGCCCAATCTTCCTTCCGGGGAGTGGCTGGTGGGTTTGAACCACCAGCCTTCTGGTGAGCAGTCAAGTGCCTTAGGCACTAGACCACCAGAGCTTGTTTTCTTGCACATACCAAAAAAAAAAATCACAGTGACTTTAAATTCTCTTACGTTTATGTAATAGGAGCTACATTGCTTAAAAATAAGGACTCTGCCAGGTAGCTGGATAAAAGAACAAATCCTTTTCATAACCTTCAGAAAGAGTTTTCAAAAATGAAAAAGAACAGCTTCACTCCAAAAAAAAAAAAAAATACCATTTTTAGAAAAAATCTTTATGTAAATAAGATTCCTAAACTCATTCATTCCTCCCTTCATTTAACTGAAATGGTATGTATGCAATTACAAAATTCCAAATCAACAAAAGAATTTGCATGGAGTCCTAGAGCCTATTGTAAAAAGATCTTAACTCTAAGGTGAGCATAGATAACACCCACTAATTGGGATATAGTGAGGCTTTTGAGTACAAAAGAATCTCCTTAGCTTCACTATGAGCAATAGACCTAAGACTGAAAAAAGGGAAAAGGATAGAAAATTGACATTTAGAATTTAATCGAAGAGAGTTTTTGTAGGAGCAAAGGAATTTCTCTTTTCCAATCACTAAACCAAAACCAGTTGTCACTGAGTCGACTCCAACTCATGGTGACACTGTGTGTGTCATAGCAGAACTGTGCTCCATAGGATTTTCAGTGGCTCATTTTCCTGAAGCAGATCACCAAGGCCTTTCTTCTGAGGCTCCTCTGATGCATTAGAAACATGCAACATTAAGTTAGCACTATGTGGGTGAAAAGGAGCTCTTGTGACTAATGCATTTTACTGCTAGAAGATGCAGTGATCTACTTCTGTAAAGATTTACAGCCTCAGAAACCCAATGGGGGTCACTATGAGTCAGAATTGAATTGATGGCAATGAGCTTGGTTTTAGTTTATGTGGGTGAAGGGGTGTGTAGACTGCATCAAGTGACACCAAAATGACCATCTATAAAATTTCTGTGCAATTTTTCAGCAGAGATTTATTATTTTTTATAAAAACATCCCTATAATGAGTTCTAACAACAAAAACATTTTTCCTAAGCCCAGTTTTCACGTATCGTTTTTACCTACAAGGCTAAAACTCTATGCTAATCTAGTTTTTGAACCTTCTGTTGCACTCTGGACAGAGTTGTCATTGTTAACAGATTACAATGACGCCTCCTATCACATGGTTTCGTCTGCTGGCGCTACAACGATGTGTTGTTGTTTTTGTTGTTACTGGTGTTTTCACAGTTGCTGATTTTGTCAAATTTTCCAGTGTTTTAGCTACAATATTGTGGTTAGCAGCATTTGTGAACCTATATCAATAATTTTTTTGAAAATGAAGTACTGATTAAAGGAGAAAAATCGAAAAAGTCTTCCAGTCAGTTAATAATAAGATAACGAATAATGCTGTAATTCAATATAGAAAGATTTTGCAGAAGAAATTTGTTGTTAGTATTCATATACTCTAAGTTACATTACATTTAAGCAATTTACAACTATATTTATCACATCATTCTATGATTAAAATTAATAATAAACTTTCATGTATAACAATTTTTATTATATAACTCTTTGATAACTAGGGAAATTGACAGTTTTAAACATGAAGTAGGGGAAATACTGTTTCCTAACACATGCTTAGAAATATAACTGAAATCTAAAACTCAATTGTTTTTAAATTTTTGTCTTTTTAAATGTTCTTTATAAAGTCACTGTCTTGTTAATATATTATCTGATTTTTATGAAATTTTTAGAGTTCAAGTTTGAATTATGGTCTCAAAAACAATGGCACTTTAAAATTTGCATTTGATAGAACTAACATATTCGATAACTCCCTGACATCGCATTGATTCTGACTCATAGCGACCCCCATTAGGTTTCCAAGGCTGTAAATCTTTGCAGAAGTAGATTACCCAATTTTTCTTCCATAGAGCAGCTGGTGGTTTTGAACTGGTGACCTTCTGGTTAGCAGACAAACATCCTATCCCCTATGCCACCAGAGCTCCACATCAAATAGATTTACATTTTACATTTTCTTTTTATTTTCAAATACTGCTAATGTATCTTTTTTTTTTTTTAATTGTGCAAGGATATTCTATCATACCACATGTTGTTGTTGTTGTTATGTGCCCTCGAGTCATACCTGACTCATAGCAACCCCTCCTTGGGTTTCCGAGGTGGTATCACTACGCAGTAGATTGCCCAACCTTCCTTCCAAGGAGTGGCTAGTGGATATGAACCGCCAGCCTTCTGGTTAGCAGTCAAGTGCCTTAGGCCCTACACTACCAGAGCTCCTATCATACCACATGGAATCCATAAATCAGAAAGGCCAAGTGGATGCCAGCAAAGGATAGCAAAAAGGCATGAATTAAATCATTCAAAACACTTGCTAGATTTATGCTTCAATATGTCAAAAGACCAGATGGTGGCAAAAAAAAAAAAAAAAAAACTCACTGCCATTGAGTCGATTACGACTCATAGTGACCCTATCAGACAGAGTAGAACTGCCCCCATAAAACTTCCAAGGCTATGAATCTTTATGGAAGCAGACTGCCTCATCTTTTGCCCACAGATCAGCTGGTGGGTGTGAACCACTGACCTTTTGGTTTCCAGCCCCATTGCTTAACCACAGTGCCACCAGAGTTCTTTGTAGATAATGACTAGGGATCATCAAAAGACATAGGTCATCGGTCTCCAGTTGATAAAGCTGATTCTTCTAATACTAGCATGCATTCCGCAGAAGAGCAAAGAGTGGAAATGACAGAATTTGAAGCAGAAGAGAGAGGTGAACGTGACTCTAGCCATAACATTGTAAATGAGATGGGTGACATTAAAGAGAAAGATTTACACATTTTGAGTGATGTTTCTTTCACATCACACATACCAGTTCCAGATCATTTTCAGGTTGAAATCATCAAAAGGGCAAGTGCTTCTTTCCAGAACAAAGATAGGCCTGTCAGTGTTGTGACAACGCAAGATGCAAAAGCAAGGGAAGATGTGCATCAGCTTTCAAAAGAGTGGTTTTACAAGGTGATGCCAAATAGCAAGAAAATTCTGCAGTCATGATTGGTTTACTCACTCCTCAGTGAGGATTTATGCTATTTTTGCTGTTGACTATTGCCATTAGTGCTACAGATACAACATCCAAATCTGTGACTGGGTTTCAGAAGTAGGGGGAAACTAAGCCTGAAAGTACATAATCATGGAACATCTGAGGAGCACCTAAGTTGCCTTGAAAAGTAGAAAACATTAGCAGCAGGACCAAGGTTGCACCAGATTATTGATGTTGAAACTATTGCTTTGATGGAAATGGAGAAGAAAAAAAAAAAAAATGGAGAGACATCTTGCACAGACTACTTGATATCATATTGTTTCTTGCCAAGCAGAATCTGGCATTTCGTGGGCACAAGGAAGATGAATCTCCATTGAATAAAGGAAAGTTTTCTTGAGATGATTGAGAAGCTTTCAAAATATGATCCAGTGGTGAAAGAGCAACTAATGAGACTAAAGTGGAACATGTGTAAACTTAAAGTACCAGTCTCTTATCTTGCACCAAAAACTCAAAATGAGTTTATAAGTGCCCTGGTAAATCATGTGGAGAAGCTTGTCATAGACAAAGTCTGCTAAGTACTTTGGAATCCTATTCCCCAGTACACCTAACATATTACATACTGACTAGATGTCCAAAGTGCTCACGTATGTGAAAATCAATAATAGGAAAGTTAAAGTGAAAGAAGTCTTTCTAGGAGTTTTCCCTTTGAAGTAGAAAAAAGAGGATGACCTCAATTCTGACATTCTTTAAAAACTGGAAAGTGATAGACTGGACATAATGTTGTGCCGCATTCAAGTTTCCTATAATGCTGCCACTATGGCTGGAATCCATAGAGATGTAAAAGCTATTCTTAAAGGAAAGAGCAAGAAAGGTCTTTTTTTTTTTTTTAATGGATGCGTGGACCACTTGCTTAATTTGTGTGGTCAACCCTCTTTTGCTGAAAATGTATCGTTTATGATATTTTTGAGAACTCTTGAGACAATGCTTTCTTTCTTTACTGCTTCCACGGATCAATGGGATGTCTTCATTGGCCATGCTGGAGTGTCAGTGAAAAGGCTGTCAGCAACACACTGGAGAACTCATCATGCTGCAGTTAGGCCAGTTAAAGAAAAGTTCAATACATTTGTGGTGATGATGGAAGCTCTTTGTGATGCACATGAAAATCTGGACACAAGAGAAGCAGCACAAAGTCTTTTGCATACTGTGATTTCACTTTTCTATGCTACCTGTACTTCTGGTATGATGTACTTCAAGAAGTTAATCTTACGATAGCAGTACCTTCAGACTAAGAGCTTAAATCTCAACAGGTGGTGATAAAGCTAGAAGCACTAAAATTCTTCCTGAGCAAAGAGTGCAATTACCTAGTGGATCACACAGTTGAAGAAGTGTTTTTAAAATCAGATGAATATGGAATTGCAGTAGAGAAAAGAACCAGGTTCAAAAAGAGGATGGCAGGGGATAGGGAGCAGACAAGAGATAATGGACTCACTCTGCAAGAAGAAAATAGGAAGGAGATGCATGAGTGCAGTAATCGCTTTCATTCTGAACTCTAGATCAGATCAAGGAAGTGGCAGCCCAGACAATGGTCCTGTAAGTGTATTTGTATGATCTTAATTCCCAGGTGTATAGTAGAGTGGACAAGGGGCAAGGTTGTAGTCACTGCTTGGTCACAGCCAGCTATGCAGAGGGACCGAGTAGTTGAACCTGTGGGCTCAGGACCATAGTCACAGAGGACATCAAGCTCAATTGGCATAACACACTATTCAAAACATTGTTCCATCTCCTACTTTGGCGAGTAGCAACTGGGATCTTAAAAGCTTGCAAGCTGCCATTTAGATGCAAAGAAGAATGAAGAAAACCAAAATTTCATGGAAAAAATTAGTCCTAATGACTGGTACCATCCGATCTGCAGCCTATATGACTATGAGACCAGAAGAACTAGATGGTGCCCAGCTACTACTGTCAACCACTTGGAAGGGGATCTATGTAGGAGATCCTGGATAGAGAGGAAGAACAATGTGGAACAAAACTCAAAATCATTTGGGAAAAAAAAAGAAAGGGTGGACCAGGTTTGCTGGTCTGATAGAGCCTGGTGGAACCACTGAGACTATGACCCCTAGCTGCCCTTGAGGTTTGGAATTGAACACACACCTGTGGTTTCCAGCCAAAGAAAAGACAGGCATATGAGTTGAACATTTACCTGAGGTAGATACATTCCTTGGAGAGAACAATCATGGGAGAAAGAAGGGCTGCTTATGCACAGGGAGACAGCTCAGGGGGCAGGAGTGCATGGAGGGATGGACACAGGGAAGAGGTAACTATGGGGAGGAAGTGGGAGGGGAGCTGTTGCATTGTGGTAAACTGTGGTCAATGTCATGAGACAAAGTATACGTGAACCGCTGTATGGAAAGTGAATTTGCTCTGTAAATTTTCACCCAAATCACAATTAAAAAAAAAAAAAAAAAGCTCAAGAGAGACAAAAAAAGAAAGGAAGTGGCAGCCACATTTGAGGCTGTTCAAGCCAAGCCTCATATCTGCCACCAAAGAAGAGTTAAAGGTATACATTCCAAAACTGACCACTTTCTATGATGAAGAATCTGAGAGTGAGCTTTTAATAGAAATATCAAGGTCAAGATGGCACCTGAAAGCAGCAGAGATTGATCTGGAGGAAACCAAAGATTGGGCAACATTAGTCATTTTGACATCAATAGCTGAATTTGACTTCGTAGAATCTCTTCCAGCCCTTTCACTAAGCCTAAAATTATTTTTGATGATCTGTGTGTCTGGGGCTTCATGTGAGAGTAGCTTTTCAAAGCTGAAACTTATAAAGAACTATTTGCGACCTACCATGGGACAGTCAAGGCTTCCCAGTCTTACAATATTACCAGTTGAAAGTGAATTGGTGAAAGGCATTGATTTCAATAAAGTGATTCACAAGTTCTTGGCTTTGAAGGCCAGGAAAGAAAAGTCCTGCTTTAGTCTAGATGTTTGCTAAGTGCTGAAATGCTTGTATATTTGTTCCTATTTATTTTATAGTATTGTTTCATTCATAGATATTTCCATATCCATTCATCTACAACTTCTACACTATTTGGGCCATTACAGATTATGTAAACCTAATCCACTAATGTATCTCATTTGACAGTAAAGTTTAACTCTAAAATGAACATAATTTTGATATAGTTATTAAATGCTTCTACTTCAAATTCTGTTGTTTTCTTATACCAAATTTTCACTTTAACCACATGGAACTATATAAATGTATATTTTAGGCTATGCTTATGCTACTGTAATTCAAAGGTGTAATTTTAATTTTGCTAGTTGTTTATTTCACTACTATTGCCATTATATTCGATGATATACAAGAATTATGGTTTACAAGTAACATTAGCACAAAAAACATTTTGTATGGTCTGGTACTGGAGGAGGTCCATGGAAGTGGGGGAAGTTTGACACCATGAGTTACCACACTGGGTGACACCAACCCTAGTGACACCACTGGTTAGCAGCCAACTGTGTTAATTGTGCCACCCAGAGACTATCAAATCACTAAAAAGGAGTCTTTATTTTCTCATATAACTCTGGCCCCAGTTCTAGCTCTCACCCAGGAATCCCTTTCCAGCTTCATTTCTATGACCTGGTGCCTGAACCTGGAAAGGGACTTTCTCAGGAAATCTCATTTGTCCTAAATGGAAAAGTCCTAGAATTCTGAAGGACAGTTGCAGATCTGATCTGAAAACCTGAGTGTCTGGCTACCATTTTCACCTGGGCTCTGGATTCAAATTCTAGATCTGGCATAGAAAGCAGAGTTCCAGGATGGGACCAGCCATTTCTTACAGAGCTTTGCCCCATTTTACTGGAAACTGGACCTCCTTCCTCCAGGCTCATGGTCCAGGACAGCAGAATAGGAAGAGTGAGAAGCGTGGACTTCATTGCCCAATTCTGAAAGCCAACTTTGAATACACATGACCAACTTTTGAATACTCATGACCAACTCTGAAGCAGAAGTGTGCTGTGTGCATTGTAGCCATTTCCAATCTCTGGCTTTCAGTGAGTATAAACAGGTTTCCAAGAGTGCAGTGATGATTACACAATACCACTAAGACAGAAAAGGAAGGTGTCATTTTCCATTCTCCCTCTACCTCTTCTTTGTTGCCATTCCTGTTTTCATTTTCCCTTCTAGATATTTCCTCAAAAGGAAGATACTCTCATGAACGTGAATACGTGATCTATTTATATCTATCCTTAAAATAAAAATCTAAACCAAAAACAACTGTCAAAAACCTAGTCTTGGAATGAATCTTTCCCTGGACAGGATAGAAATTAATTTGCCACTGAAATCCAAAGACAGCATCTCAGTTGAAAATCTCACCTCTCCTCCGTCTAGTGAAGAGTTGCTGATGACCCAAGATAAGGCAGGAACCTGAAAATTCAAGTCTGTTTAGTTCAAAATCCTGAGATTGTTCATCCTTCGGCTAAAGCTACAATTACAAAGACAGCATTCAATCACTGGTTTTCTGGAGGTGAGTCATCAGATGCACTGTGAATGGGGCTATTACTGAGTGCCTGGTCTTCAGAGACAGAAAGAAGTAGATTGAGGTGGAGTTTTTGCTGATTTATAGGCATTAAATCAGATGAGGATAATGGCAAATATGCCTATCCTTATTATAACACCATATGAATAGCCATCATTCTCCAATACCTGGAGGAATCTCTCACAACACACAGGTAATATAAGCAGCGGGAAAGGAGGTTGAAAGTGACTTTCTGTCATCCCCACATTAGTGGAATGGTAAGATGAATGTTGCATCTTGAAATGCCTAGCATTTTTTTTGCCTGCTATTATTAACCTTGCATGCTTCTAAGCAGCACGGGGTCCTGGAGAAAAAGGTTATAACAAGTGGATATTTGAGGGCAGAGATTGCTATCAAACGTAGGCAGAATTTTATTTGCTTCCTTTAACCTTCCTTTGTGCTTCAAATCCACTGTTCTGATGCAGCTGCTCCTGCCCAGTATTAAAGACTGCACAAATGCAGCAGCTACATGCAGTTGGGCTCAGCACAATGTTGGATTCAAATGAAGTACTTTAAATGATTAAACACACGCTCTCCACGACATTTCTGAAGTTCCCATCAAGAACAGAACCGACTGGCTTGTTCTCGGTGCTGACAGGTATCATAAGGTATCATAAGAGGCTTCCTGCTTTATAACATCTTCCCTCCCTTGGTACAAGTTCTATTCTCTCTTTTTTTTTTTTTTTTTAAATCAAGCTAAAGAGGATATATTTTATCATAATGGCCTTATATCCAGTGTGTACAGGCCAACACAAATAGGGTATTACAAGTTAAAGAACTATACCTCAGGCACCATTTTACTAGAACTAGTGTTTACATCAAACAGTACATCTTAAGTACTTTATATTAAGTGTGGACAAATCATTTGCCTGAGGATTAGGTGTTGTGCCATTGGAATGTAATCCTTCTGTTGATTTTCTTTTTTTTTTTTTTCCAAACTGCCAAACCAAACAGGGTCAAATAAGTAACTGTAAAAGCTGAAACAGGGACAATCTTATCCTAAATTCTAAGCATAAATAAATAAAGCTAAAGCTAAAGCTAGCATACACAGTAATATAAATTGAAGGATGTCACCGATCTAATATATGCCGCTAACTTTACTTAACTTTACTGTGGTATCTAATATATGCCCCTAACTTTACTTTCATTACATGTGTGCAATGATTATACTGCATTCTCAAAGTACATAAAAAAGAAGGAAGCAGAGCCCACTAGAAGTCAACAAAAATGTAGTTGCCCTCAAGTGGACTCCAATTCATGGCAACCCTGACTCATGACTACTGAGTATGTCAGTGTGGAACTGTGCTTCACAGGGTTTTCAGTGGCTAATTTTTCAGAAGCAGATCACCAGGCCTTTCTTCCAAGGCACCTCTGGGTAGATTTGAACCAGCAATCTTTCAGTTAGTAGCTAAGTACACACCATTTTCTCTACCCAGGACTAGAAGTCAAACAACACTTCCTGAATTACCACCACCTTGGCATAGTCCAAAGTAATCCACCTGACTCTCCTCAGTTATCTCTTCCGTAAAGGGCTGAGAGTGAAGGAGGAAAAAAAAGAAAAAACCCTTAGCATGCAAAACCCTAGTGACAGTCAATTGACTCACTCAGGCAAGGCCCACATTCGCTAGAAAATTATGAAAATCATTCCTAAATTGACATTAGGGATGTTTTTAAACTGGCAAGTTTATATATGATCTCTAAGGTCCTATGTGATGGGGCTCATTTTACAAGCAACGACACCTTATATAAAATTATTTTAAAAGTTCAAATGAAACATCCTTGGAATTATAGTAGATGCTTGCTTTATTCCAAATTTTATAACTGAAGATTTGCCCAATAAAAGGGACACATAAATTAACATAATATGGTGGTTTGAAGTGGTTATGAATGGAGCCTGGAGTTTGATCTCTTTCTGATAACCTGCTAGCTGTTTAATCTTTGGCAATTTACTTAATCCTTCTGGACCTTAGTTTCCTGTAAAATAGGGATAAGAATAATAATACCTACTTCCTAGGCTTTTCCTCCATCTGTCTGTTAGTTCTTGTACTGTGGTGGCTTGCATGTTGCTATGATACTGGAACCTATGCCACTGGTATTTCAAATACCAGTAGGGACACTCATGGTGGACAGGAGTCTTCGTTATCTATGCTGCCATAACAGAAATATATGTAAAACCTCAATGCTGTCGAGTAGGTTCCAACTCACAGAGACCCCTCCTTGAGGCAGTATCTCAGCAGAACTAGATTGCCTAGTCTTCCTTCCAAGGAATGGCTGGTGAGTTTGAACCACCAGCCTTCTGCTTAGCAGTCAAATTCCTTAGGCATTATGCCACCAGAGCTCCCATATATATATATTTATAAAATTTATATATCTTGTTTAACAGAAAACAAGGTGATGGCTTTAACAGACAGAAATTTATTTTCTCATGCGAAAGGAAATAGAAGTCTGAATTCAGAATGCCAACTCCAGAAAAAGGCTTTCTGTCTCTATCGACTCTGGAGGAAGGCCTCTGTCTCTTCAGTTTCTGTTTCCTGGTTCCTTGGAGATGTCTATGTATCTTGGCATCTGTCCTACCCCATTTCTCTCTCTTGTTTAATTTCTTTTTATATCTCAAAAGAAATTGACCATGGTACACTCTACACTAATACTGCCTCATTAACATAACAAAGATAATGTGTTCCCAAATGGGATTATAACCACAGGCATAAAACCAAAAAAACCAAACCCACTGCTCTGAGCTACCCATAGGACAGAATAGAACTGCTCTGCTCCATAGGATTTCCAAGGCCTAAAATCTTTACAGAAGCAGATTGTCATATCTTTCTCCCACGGAATGGCTGGGGGATTTGAACTGCTGACATTTTGGTTAGTAGCCAAGTACTTAACTATTGCATCGCCAAAGCTCCTCACCACAAACATAGAGGTTAGATTTACAACACATATTTTGGGAGGACGTAATTCAATTCATTATACCCGTTGGCCCCAAAAGTTCATGTCCTTGCCACAAGCAAAATACATTTACCTCATCATCTCATTCCAAAAGTCTTAAATTAATTTCAACTCCAAAATCTCATCTACTGGATCATCTAAACAAAATATGAGTGAGACTTCCGATGTATTCCATTCTCCTAGTCCGTCTGATTGGCAGCCCCACATCCTTGGCCCTGGCAGGGCCCAGTTCTTATTCCCCTTGGGCATGGCAGGCCCATCCCCTCAGCTTTGTGCTGTGGCCCCATCTCCCTTGCACTCTTTCACATCAACCTCACACTCAGGAACCTAGTTGGAGAAGATACGACTCTGAAACCTAAGAGGTTTTGACCTAACCTTTTGAGATCCAGGAGACAGGGGTCCCACTCATTGAAACCAAGAAGGGCCTGCAGCCCATGCTCCTTCTAACAGTTCTGCTGATCTCCAAGTTGCTCCAGGAATTGTCCTTGGTCCTTTTCTTTCAATAGAGGACAACAGATGTAGCTCCTTTGGCTTGATTCCTGCCTTGCCTATAGAATTCCAAGAGGCAAACAGCATTCTTTCCTTTCATTCTTTCTCTGTCCCCTTCAGTCTAAACTACTATGCTGTGATAGTTGGTTAGATCCATCAATCACAGGCTTTATCTCTTTAACAAAAGATTGTGTAGCCACATCTTTGGTAAACATTCTAGGACATGTGTTCTTAGTTTATACATTAGAATTTTCCAAACTTTCAGTTCTGTTTTCATTTAGCACAGTTCATTTAGAAGTCCATTTCTTTCCACACACATCCTATAAATAACAAGGAGATATGACACGGTCTCTTTAAAATCTTGCTTAGAACTCTCATCAACCAAAGATCCAAGTTCATCACTTACAAGTTCCACCTTCCACCAAACTTTGAACATAAGTCAGACAAGTTCTTTGCTATTGCATAAAAAACATCACCTTTCCTCCATCGCCCAATCAAATTTCATCATTTTCTTTTAAAGCCTTACCAGAAGCACCCTTGAAATCCACATCTCTATCAATCATGGGAGAATAGAAGGGCTGTGTATGCACAGAGAGACAGATTAGGGGCAAGAGTGCATGGGAGGGAAGGACACAGGGAAGAGGTGGCTATGGAGAGGAATTGGTAGGAAAGCTATTGCATTGTGGGATATTACAGTCAATGTTATGAAAAAAAAAACTGTATGTGAACTGCTGTATGGAAGATGAATTTGCTCTGTAAGCTTTCACCCAAATCACAATAAAATTTTTAAAAAGATAGAAAAGAAAAATCCACATCTCTAGCATCATTCTCCTTCTGACACCATCTGTATTCTCTAAGAAGATAAGAGACTTTAGTTATAGCTCCCATCACTTCCTTCTAAGCCTCACCAGAATTGCCTTTGGTGTCCATAATTCTACCAACAGTCTCTTCAATGCAATCTAGGCTTTTACTGTAAAGCATATTGAAACTCTTCCAGCCTCTACCCATTACTCAGTTCCAAAACCACTTTCATATTTTAGATATTCATTAAAGCAGCACCCCACTCCTGGTTCTAAATTCCATCTTAGTTATCTAGTGTTGTTATAACAGAAATACCACAAGTGGATGGTATTAACAAACAGAAATTTATTTTATCATAGTTTAGAAGACTAAAAGTTTAAATTCCAAGCACCAATTCGAGTGGAAGGATTTCTCTCTCTGCTGAGTCTGGAGGAAGGCCTTTGTCTCTTCAGCTTCTGTTTTCCTGGTTCCTTAGAGATCTCCATGTGTCTTGGCATCTGTCTTACCCCATCTCTATCTCTCTGCTTGCTTGTTAACCTCTTTTTATATCTCAAAAGAGATAGAGATTCAAGATACACCCTACACTAATTTTGCCTCACTAACATAACAAAAACAACCCACTCTCAAATGGGATTATAACAACAAGCATTTTGTCATTGTTATTAGGTTCAATTGAGTTGATTCTGACTCATATAGATCCTATTTTAGAAACAAAATATTATATTAATTATATGAGTAGCTTTGATAATTACCTAAGGTATTTGACTGCTAACTAGAAAGCTGGAAAATGGGAAGTTGTAAAAAATGAAATGGAACTCATAAAGTTTAATATCCTAGACTTTAGTGAGCTGTAATGGACTGGTATTGGCCATTTTGAATCAGACAACCATAAGGTCTACTATGCCAGGAATGAGAAATTGAAGAGAAATGGTGTCCTGTTCACCATCAGAAAGAACATTTCAAGAGCTCTCCATTAGTACAATGTTGTCAGTGATAGCATAATATCCATACCCCTACAAGAAAGACCAGTTAATATGACTATTATTCAAATTTACATATCAACCACTAATGTCAAAGAGGAAAAAATTGAAGACTTTTGCCAACTTCTACACTCTGAAATTGATTAAATATGCAATCAAGTTTTGTTGTTGTTGTTATGTGCCATCGAGTCAGACCTGACTCATAGCGACCCCTCCTTGGGTTTCCGAGGCAGTATCACTACGGAAGTAGGATTGCCCAACCTTCCTTCCGAGGAGTGGCTAGTGGGTTTGAACCGCCAGCAGTCTGGTTAGTAGTCAATGCAATCAAGATGCACTGATAATTACCACTGGAAATAAAGAAGAAAGATCAGCAGTTGGAAAATATGACCTTGGTGGCAGAAATGACACTGGAGATCACATGATATAATTTTGTAAGATCAACAACTTATTTGTTGCAAATACCTTTTCAACAACATAAGCAGTGACTATACAGGTGTACCCACTGGATGGAATACAAAGGAATCAAATTGACAACATCTGTGGAGAAAGACAATGGAGAAGCTCAATATCATCCATCAGAACAAGGCAAGGGGCCAATTGTTGAACAGACTGTAAATTGTTCTTTGCAAGTTCAAGTTGAAGCTGAAGAAAATTAGAACAAGTCCATGAAGACCAAAATACAACCTTGAGTATAGCCCATCTGAATTTAGAGACCATTTCAAAAATAGATTTGATTCATTGGACACTAATGACTGAAGACCAGACAGGTTGTGGAATGACATCAAGAACATCATAAATGAAGAAATTAAAAGGCCATTAAAAAGACAGAAAAGAAAGAAAAGACCAAAATGAAACTTGATCTTGCACATAGAATTGCTAAAGTGAATAGAAGAAATGATGAAGTAAAAGAGCTGAACAAATTTCAAAGGATTACATGAGAAGACAAAGTAAAGTATTAAAATGAAATGTGCAAAGACTTGAAGTTAGAAAACCAAAAAGAGAAGAATACACTGGCCATTTCTCAAGCTGAAAGAACAGAAGAAAAAAAATCAAGCCTCAGGTTGTAATATTGAAAGATTCTGTACACAAAATATTGAATGATGCAGGAAGCATCAAAATAAAGATGAAAGGAATACACAGAGTAAGGAGCTCTGTTGGCATAGTGGATAAGGCATTTGGCTACTAACCAGAAGTTCAATAGTTCAAACTCACCAGCTGCACCTTGGAAGGAAGGTGGAGCAATCTACTTCTGTGAAGATTTATGGGCTTGGAAACACAGTGGGGGTTGCTGTGAATCGGAATTGACCAGATGACAGTGAGTTGAGCTGTACCAAAAAGAATTGGTTGATATTCAACCACTTTAAGAGGTAGCATATGATCAAGAACTGATGGCATTTAAGGAAGAAGTCCAAGCTGTACTCAAGGCATTGGCAAAAAACAAGACTTCAGAAACTGACAGAATACCAATGAAATGTTTCCCCACAAGCATGTTGTTGTTGTTGTTGTTATGTGCCGTCGAGTCGGCCCCGACTCATAGCGACCCCTCCTTGGGTTTCCCAGGCAGTTATCACTACGGAAGTAGGATTGCCCAACCTTCCTTCCGAAGAGTGGCTGGTGGGTTTCAACCGCCAGCCGTCTGGTTAGCAGGCAAGGGTCTTAGCCACTATGCTACCAGAGCTCCCCCCCACAAGCATAGAGGTTAGGATTTATAAGATTAGAAAGAATGGTCTAGTGATCTACTCCCAAAAATTAGACAATGAAAACCTTATGGATCACAATAGAATATTGTCCAATATAGTGCTGGAAGATGAGTCCCTAGGTTGGAAGGGACTCAAAATACACAGCAGCTGCACAATGAACTGGAACATACCAATGTTTGTGAAGATGATGCAAGACCAGGCAATGTTTTGCTATGTTATACATGGGGTTGTCTTGAGTTGGAACCAACTTGATGGCCACTAAGCACAACAACGACAACATAGGGCTTTGTGAATATTAAATTATACTACAAAGAGGAGGTCCTTCACTTAATATTAGCAGTAGAACTTCAGTACTACTATTAGTACTATATATTAGCAGTAGGAGGAGCTCTGGTAGCATAGTGCCTAAGGCACTTGACTACTAACCAGAAGGTTGGTGGTTCAAACCCACCAGCCACTCCTCAGAAGGGAGGTTGGGGCAATCTACTTCCGTAGTGATACTGCCTCGGAAACCCAAGGAGGGGTCGCTATGAGTCAGGGCCGACTCAACAGCACATAACAACAACGTTAGCAGTAGTGGCTCTTAGGTTTTCTGCTTTATGTCTCCAGCTCTCACTGTGCCTCCCAGGTTATTTTCCATGGAGCAGAAAAAAGCTCTATGGAGGAGAACCCTGAGCAGAGGAGATAGTTCTTAATCTGGCTAGAACTCTTGTCAGAACAGACTTCTGTGTCCCAGGTCAACCTTAACCATAACACCTCAGTATAATAATGTCTCAGGCCCTAATTGTAACACCAGTGCTTCTCTATAGATCCATCCCCAGCAAGCTATAACAACCCCACATACACAAGTGTGCGAAACAGAGACACAGAATTGCAGAATGACCACCAACTGCAGATTCTTTTAAACCTGGACTATAAAATGAATATAATGATAATTATCATTTTTCAAATAATATTTTTTAATTGGGAAATATAGCGATCCTATTGGAGGATTTTTATACGTCACAGATAATCAAAGAAAATACTTAGACAATGCTTTCCTTGGTTCATTTACTCATTTAAGAAGCCACTATTGATTGCCAGATGCATTATAGTCACTGTACTTGGTACTGGGACTATAAAGACTAAGAGAGCTTACAAGTAGATCTGTTCATTCATTCATTCACATACTCATTTATTTAACCAGCACCACAAGCATAGCAGTTAGGATTTACAACACATACCTGGGACAGGGGGAGGCAAGGGACATAATTCAACCTAGTCACCATGCCAAGTTCTGGGGACACATCAGTTGCAGGACTGATGTAGTCACTGCCTACAAATCCTCAGCCCATGAGTTTCTGAAAATGATCAGCCTCTTATAAATTCTTATTAAATACTCATTAAATTGCTTGAAAACTTGTAGGAAGCCTCTTTCATTAGTAATATCCAGATCTTACTTTTGTATGAGGCTTTACCCCAAGCAAGTCACAAACCAGAGCAGTTAAACATGTTCGGCACTTGGGCCTCCTGCACAATCTGCTACCAACAGACTCATTCTCCGGTCAACTTGGCAGTATATGATTAAAAATATCAAGGGATATTCTTTGTTTCAGAGATTCTAGACGCTCTCAAAAAGATCAACGGAGAAGCTCAACAGCTTCAATTGATCCCATCTTCCCAAAAATGTCTCAATTTCTAAAAGGAAAACACAATATGTAAAAATTGAAGAGCAATGTTTCCTTCCCACAGAATTGCCAAGAAAAATATTCACAGCCAAGTGCTACTATTTGGCTATTTATTTTCCTGAATAAATACCATGTAGAAAATTCACATGGTGTGCTTGATGTAAACGGTGTGGGGCAAGGGATCTTCTCCTTTTAAGTATGGAAAAAGCTCTGGAACACTCATCCTTTTTCCTTCTCTGCTAATTGTCTCATTTATGATTTCAGGTGGATCATGTTCTCCCCTGTGCCTCATTTCAATCTGGGGTGAATATAGGAGAGTCACCTTCAGTAGCTTCATGGCATTTGGGATAGAAGAACTTGCATACGTCTTAATGAACCTTACTGGATTCTAAAGGAGCTCTGGTGACATAGTGCCTAAGGCATTTGACTGCTAAACAGAAGGTTGGCAGTTCAAACCCATCAGCCATTCCATGGAAAGAAGACCAGGCAATCTACTTCCATAAAGATTTACTACCTCAGAAATCCAAAGGTGATCGCTATGAATCGACTTGATGGCAATGAGTTTGGTTGGTGTTTTTTTTTTTTGAAAAGAGGATTTATTTTTACTATAATTTTTTTTTATTTGGGTGAAACTTTACTGAGCAAATTGGTTTTCCATTCAACAATTCATATACATTTTGTTTTGTGACATTCATTGCAATCCTCATAATGTAACAGTACTCTTCCCACTAGTGAGTTTGGTTTTGAGTGAATAGATTGCATTGGTCTTGAAGAGTCCTTCATTCTGTGAAAAATGTGTCTAAGCTAAGATACACAGAAGCACTCATGGATTTTATTTCCTCTAATTATTGTAGACACATTTCTAAATTTAGAACAAATTCCTTTCAAACTTAGTTTTCAATATCTTTCGGAGTAACAATTTCACAATATAAGTGTTTATCCAAAGGGTATTCCAGCCATCAATAAATTAATTCCTCTGCTTGACCCTCTAAACCAGTAGCCAGTTGCTGTTCCGTTACCTCTAACTCATGGTGATCCTACATATGTCAGATAGAGCTGTGTTCTACAGGGTTTTCAAAGGCTGGTTTTTCAGGAGATCACCAGGTCTTTCTTCTGAGGCACCTCTGAGTGGACTCAAACCCTCAACCTTTCAGTTAGTAGCTGAGTACATTAACCATTGCATCACCCAGGAACTCCTAGCCCTCTAAAGGAATTAGTAAATCTCCAAATAACTGAAAGTGTATTAAGCTAAATAAAAAGTTATAAATATTAGATCTCTTTTCAAGCACAAATCTTGTCAATCACCTTTTCCACAGTATCTTTTCTGCTGGTAAATGAATTTCCTCAGTACAGCTTTTAATGTTCTGACACAGGGAACGACATTTGTTCTCAAGTTTAGATTTCTCCAACTATTTTCTACAAGCAGAACATTATGACAATTAACATTATGTAATGTTTTTCTACTACCCAGATAAGGTTTTCTGGCTCTCCTGGCAAAATGCCTAAGGCATTTGACTGCTAAACAGAAGATTGGCAGTTCAGACCCACCAGCCTCTCCGAGGAAGGAAGACTGGGCAATCTATTTCCATAAAGATTTACCGCCTCAGAAACCCAAAGGGGGTCTCTAAGGGTCAGAATCAACTGGATGGCAGTGAGTTTGGTTTGGTTATAGTTCTAAATGTCACAAATGATTTAGGAAATAGGCAGTGTATTTGTATATGTAGCTCTCTCAATACTCCTTGTTATATAGAAATCTGATACACTGAAATCCACTATTATAGAATTTAGAAACTAGAAAACTGATTCAGTACGCATTATCCCAAGGCTTGTTTTACATAATTTTCAAGTCTGCTCAGTCATACATTCCAGTAAGCCTGCCCCACCCCCTTACTTCATTTACTGAAATAATTGGATTCCACTTCTGCAATCTTTCTGCATTTTCTCCTGTCCAGAGAAGTTTGTTCATTCTTACTGTGCTAGGTAACAAGCTCTGAGTAATCAAAAGGTGTTGCACATTGTCTCCCAATAGAAAATAATAAAGTATGGATTTGTTAGAAACAAATGACTCTTCAAGCCAATGTGACTATTAAGAAATATTTTTGCCCAAGTTGCTTTGCCAAGAAAGTGTGGGAAGGGGAGAGAAAGGGGAAGAAACACAATTAGGTAATATAATGGTTTGAATTATCTAATGTGATTAATATGCATACATTCTGTTTATAATTAAACAAATAACATAGGCATTGATATATACAAATTCATGTTAGAGAAAAGGTTAGGAGTCCATCTGTTCTAAAAGTGCCTCACACCTGTACCCCATCATATGCCACAAATTTTGAAGTTTTATTTTGGTACAACTTCAAGTTAATCACTCCTCCTCTGTGCTACATTAGTACTGTTGCAAGTGTTTATTTTCTTGGCTATCCTCTGCTGCACTGTGAACTGCTTGGGGGAAGGACCCACAGCTTATTTTCTTCACCTCACTCACTTTGAACATGTCATCAAGAAAGACCAATGGCCAGAAAAGGACATCATGTAAAATGTCAGGGAGAAGGAGAGAAACCCTCCCAGAAATGGAAGATACAATAGCCCAACAATGGGCTCAAACTTAACAATAATCATGAAGATGATGCAGGATTGGGCAACGTTTTGTTCTGTTATGCATAAGGTCACCATGAATGTGAGCCACCTGGATGGAAACTAACAACAACCAACATAGCCTGGCACTCACTCACTCAGTCAACAAACACTGTGTGCCCTCTAAACAATATGCCAGGGAGATTACAACAAAAAAGTTCTGCCTTCACGGAACCTATATATATCTGAAGCTACTGAGTAGTGTTTAAGTAAACCCAATTATCTTTATTGCTGCCCTTAAAACTGCTGTTTCATCATTCTTTTCAAATTTATTTTTATCATCCTGTGTCTCAGTTAGGCACTATTTGAGTCATTACCAAGCTGAGTCATTATTAGGAGTCATTCTTTTGCAGGATACCTTGGTGATCTGAATGCCCATTCCCAGATGTGTGAAAGAGACAGAGAATACACATATGGCCTAAGAAATGAGTGCCAGGTCTTTGGTGACCCCAAAGCCCTATTTGGAGGACAGTGTTTTAAAAGCCTTTAATGGACTGGTCCACATAACCTCCTTAGATAGATCCACAACAGTGGCTCAAGGCAGAGTTCGCCAGCTTGGAGGACTAGGCTACGTGTCTGAGTCCCAATATACACTTTCCCTCCTCACCTCTGACTCACCTTCTAAGGTTGAACAAGTTGCTTGTCTTCTGCATCCCCTCTTTCTTCATCCAAAGAATGGGAATGTTGATTATAGATGTGATTGACATTGCTCACCAGAATAAGGACAAGATTTAAGGCAATTTTGTTAAGTATTTAGTGTTGCTAAGAACAATTTTTAAAGATACTAAAGTGAAACTCTTTCTTTCCCCCATAAATGGTTTTTAATGGAACTCTTATCTTTGTTTCTGTCAGTCATCTGTTCTGAGGCTCAGGTATCTAAGTTCTTCTCAGAGTCCAGAAAACCTTCAGGAGCTCAATTTTCCTCATGATGTGAAAGAAGGACAGATGGAGAAAGATCTTAGCATTCTAATCCAATGCCTTAATTTTACATATGAATCAACTGAGGGTGAGAAATGTTGTATCACATACCTAGTTGGTGACTGAGCTAGGATGCATCACTTGATGCTTTATAATTATTTGTAGGAACCTCTCCCACACTTCTACTAGGGCCATAAAATGAGATAACCTTTCTGAAAAGCAACTTGGGCAATCTTTTTCAATAGCCTTAAATATATGCATGTAATTTGACACAGATATTACACATCCAGGAATTTGCCATATGAAAGTAAGCAGAGAGATCCACTGTGATTTAGCAGCAAAGATGTTCATAGCAAGGTTGTTTATAGTGAAAAAAAAAAAAGAAAAGAAAAGAAAATGAGAAGCAACCCAAATGTGCAGTGATAATGGATTAATTAAATAAGCAATGGTATACAGGAAAAGCCATATAAGTGCTAAAAGCTACATTGTAAAAAGATTGTGCTAGTGGCATGTTAGATCACAAAGGGAGATTGCAAAACAACATGTACACAGGATCCAAATTACCTAAAACTCTGAAAGGATGTCAATAATATAATTCAGATGAGATTTAGACAGGGTCAAGGAAGCTAAAGAGATGGTGTCATAAATATGCCATCTTTTGCTTAAGTCTTCATGGTCAATGAAGTTTTAAAATTTGTAACTGTAGCTTGAGATTCACTAGTTTGTAAAATATTTAAGCTAAAATGACTACGTAGAAGGAGATGGTATAACAACAAATGGAAGAGGAGACAAAGTGGAATGAGGATTGGTGAAAAAGAGGGGAGTGGTCAGAAGGGTGTAGTGCAACATGAGACTCCAGATCAAGATAAGAGTGGAATTGGGTGGAGCTCTGACAATGAATAAGAGATGTCAGATACACTTTGACCTAGCAATTTCACAATGAGGCATCTGAGAGATAATAGAGGAAGGTGGAGATGTAGAGCTAGAAATGGGGGTTAAAAGTTCAAAGATGATAAAGTATATTTGAGACTAAACAAGAGAGATGAAAGTTATATCTATGAACAGTAAGGAGCATAATGAGACAGAGTAATTATTGAAAATTTTGTTGACTTGAAGAAACTAATTTTTTTCCAGGAATTCTAAATGGCACAATTATAGCAATTTTATATCTGTATGGCAATTTCATAATAACAGTCATAACAGTCCCACCAAAGCCACAGATGAGGAAATTGAAGAATTTTATCAGCTTCTACAGTCTGAAATTGACCAAACATGCAATCAGGATGTGTTAATTATCACT
>NW_006921599.1:2280883-2296533 GCF_000298275.1 Orycteropus afer afer
GGGGCTGGCGCGGGATCGGGCAGTGTTTCGTTCTGCTGTGCATGGGGTCGCTATGAGTTGGAAATGACTCGACGGCACTTAACAACAACAACAACAACATGGCAATTTCATAAAAATGTGTGATTTTAAGCAATATATGATGTCCCATACACTGGAACAAGGCTCCAGGAATTGATGGAGTACCAATTGAGATGTTTCAACAAACAAATGTACTACTGAAAGCACTCACTTTTCTATGCCAAGAAATTTAGAAGGCAGCTACCTGGTCAATCAAATGGCCCAATCAAATATTTGTGCCCATTTCAAACATGATCCACCAAAATGCACAAATTATTGAACCATATCATTAAATCACATGGAAATAAAATTTTGTTCAAGATAGTTCAAAAATGGTTGCAGCAGTAGAACAGAGAACTGTCAGAAATTCAAGCTGGATTCAGAAGAGCCCATGGAACAAGGGATATCATTGTTGAAGTCAGATGGACCTTGGCTGAAAGCAAAGCATACCAGAAAGATGTTTACCTCTGTTTTATTGATTATGCATAGGCATTCAACTATGTGGTATCTAACAAATTATGGATAACACTGTGAAGAATGGGAATTCCCAAACACTTATTCATGCTCATGAAGAACCTGTACATAGAGCAAGATGCAGTGATTTGAACAGAACAAGAGATGGTTCAAAATCAGGAAAGGTATGTGTCAGGATTATATCCTTTCACCATGCTTATTCAATTTGTGTGCTGCGCAAATAATATGAGAAGCCAGACTATATGAAGAAGATCATGGCATCAGAATTGGAGGAAGACTATTAACAACCAGCAATATGCAGGAGACACACCTTTGTTTGCCAAAAGTGAAGAAAACTTGAAGCACTTGCTGATGAAGATCAAAGATTACAGCCTTCAATCAAAGACTACACCTAACTACACTTCACCAAAGATAGACTTTGGTCCTGGGATAAAATTCACTCCCAAGGGCTGGCTCTCAGCCCCACAGTAAATAAGACATACACACAGACCACTCAACCCAGGACGATGAACCCACCTACTCTATGGAGATACATCCCTTGGAGCAATCGGCCATGCGGTACCAGAAGGACAACATTCACATGGAGGAAAAGCAAGACACATAGGAGTGCATAACTAAGAAGGCACGGGGTAGAAGGTATTACTGGGAAGGGAGAGGAGAGTGGGTTAGGGTTAGGGATGGTAATTGGGGAGTGAAACCAAATGTGCACCAAATGTTGAATATAAAACAAATTCTGCTCTGTAGATTTGCACCTAAAGCACAATTAAAAAAAAAAAAAAGACTACACCTTGATATAAAGAAAACAGAAATCCTCACAACTGGACTAATAAGCGACATTGTGATAAATGGAGAAAAAAATGAAGTTGTCAATGATTTCATTTTACTTGGATCTACAGTCAACATCCATGGAAGCAGCAGTCAGGAAATCAGATGTCATATTGCACTAGGAAAATCTGCTGCAAAAGATCTCTTTAAAGTGTTAAGAAACGAAGATGTCATTCTGAAGACTAAGGTGAACCTGACCCAAGCCATCGTATTTTCAGTCACTTCATATATATCCAAAAACTGGACAATAAATAAAGTAGACCAAAGAAGAATTGATGCCTTTGAATTATGATGTTGGCAAAGAATAAGAAATATACTATGGACTGCTAGAAGAACAAAAAAACCTATTTTGGAAGAAGTACAGCCAGAATGCTCCTTAGAAGTAAGGATGGCAAGATTTTGTCTCACATACTTTGAACATATTATCAGAAGAGACCAGTCCCTGCAGAAGGATATCATGCTTGGTAAAGCAGAGAGTCAATGAAAATAGGAAGACCCTTAATAACATGAATTAGCACACAAACAAAAAATAGGCATATGAGCTGAACATTTATATTAGGTAGATATACTCCTTGGAAGGAGCTCTGGTAGCATAGTGCTAAGGCACTTGACTGCTAACCAGAAGGCAGGCGGTTCAAACCCACCAGCCACTCCTCGGAAGAAAGCTTGGGCAATCTACTTCGGTAGTGATACTGCCTCAGAAACCCAAGGAAGGGTCACTATGAGTCGGGTCTGACTCAACGGCACATAACAACAACAACATACTTCTTGGAGAGATCAATCATGGGAGAATAGAAGGGTTGTGTATGTACAGGGATACAGCTCAAGAGGCAGAAATGCATGGGAAGAAAGGACCCAGGGAAGAGGTAACTATGGGGAGGAAGTGGAAGGGAAGCTGTTGCATTGTGGGAAATTGCAGTCAATGTCATGAGACAAAGTGTATGTGAGCTGCTGTATGGAAAATTAATTTGCTCTGTAAACTTTCACCCAAATCACAATAAATTAAAAAAAAAAAAAAGAATTGGCACAGTGGCTTTAGCAGTGGGCTCAAGTGTGGCAACAACTCTAAAGATGGCACAAGACTGGGCACTGTTGCATTCTGTTGTACATAGTGTCACCATGCGTCAGAACTGACCTTATGGCAACTGACAACAGCATCATGTCCCAATGAATACAGTATACTATCTGCACTCAAGGAGGAAGACAACCTTCCTCCTAACCAACACAATGCCATGAAAAATATATATATGGGCTATGGAGTCAGACAGATGAAGGTTTAATCCCAACTTTACCGTTTACTAGTCCCTGCTTAGTCTCCTTGAGAATCAATTTCTTCGTCAGCTAAATGGGAGATAATTGTTGTTGGTGTTGTTGTTGTTGCCATAGAGTCATCTCCAACTAATAGTGACCCCATGTACAACAGAATGAAATGTTACTTAGACCTACGCCATCTTCATGATCAAGGTCCATTGGTATGCTCAAGTCCATTGTTGGAGCCACTATGTATTTTGAGAGCTCTGGTGGTGTAGTCCTTAAGGCCTTTGACTGCTAACCAAAAGGTTGGTGGCTCAAACCCACCCATAACTCCACAGAAGGAAGACTGGACAATCTACTTCTGTAAAGATTTGCCACCTCGGAAACCCAAAGGGGGTCACTATGAGACAGAATCGACTCAATGGCAGTGAGTTTGGGTTTTTCTTTCTTTCTTTCTTTTTTGGTTTTCATCCTAGGGGAATTTCATTAACAAATATTTGAAAGTAGATCACCAGGCCTTTGTCTTAGTCTGGAATCTCCACTGAAACTTGTCCACCAGGGTGGACCCTGCTGGTATTGACTTCTAGCATCACCATATCACACAAGCCACTACAGTACAACAAACTAACAGATAAGTGGTGGGAGATAGTAGTAGCCTACCACATAAGATGATTGTAAGAACAAAGTAAGTTAGTATATGTAAAATTCCTAGAACATAATAGGCTTTCAATAAATATTTGCTTCCCTCGTCCCACCCCTCTGTGCCTCTGACTGTCAACACTGGGAAGGGTAAATGGTCTGTCAAAGAGAGAATAAGGCCACAAAACATAGCCTGTCTCTCTTTGGGTTTTATGGTCCTCATGATTTTGATCCAGATATATTTTGAGTTTGGCTAATTCTTCCCTCCTGGCAAAGGGTGCCCAACATCTCATACAGTCTACAACTTGCTCTACCACTCTAAATGGATCTTTTGGTATAACTGAAGGTCTTGTCTTTTAGAGTAAAGCCAGAGAATTAATTGTATGTATAGGTAATATTTGTGATTTCTCAATGCTTCCACTTTCTGATTTTAGGAAATATGCACACCAGTGACCCAGTGGTCATCCCTACCTCTCATACCATTTTATCAACCCATCACACATCCTACAGTGTCTCAAGAGTGGCCCCTAGACTTATCCAAGACTCTTAGAATCAATGCCACTTTAAGTACTGCCTATGTTTTTGGTAAAGGAGCTTTGGTGGCATAGTGCCTATAGCTTTTGACTGCTAACCGAAGGTTGGAAGTTCAAACCCACCAGCCACTCTGCAGAAGGAAGATGAAGCAATCTACTTCTGTAAAGATTTACTGCCTCGGAAACCCAGTGGGGGTTGCTATGAGGTTTTGGTATAGGTGTCTGGCAAGTCTGCTTCGGGTTGTGCTCCTAATTAGCTTCTTTGCAACACCAGCCAGTATTAGAAACATAGATTCACAGATCTCCACCTTAGAAGAAAACTCTGTCAACAGAGATTCTGCTAGGAAAGCACTCTATTGTATTTTCTGTCATCTGACTGCTAGAAAGCTCTTTTTTCTAATGAGTTGAAATCTGTTCACCCATAACTTCCATTTATTGATCTTAGTTAGTCAAGAAAAACAAGCTTAAAATTCCTTCTTTTAGGGCAATGTACCAAATGTGAGTGACCAATATGGCAGCATTGAGGATGAGAAAGACAGAGAGAGTTACATGGGCAGTACAAACAACAAATATGAACCCCTTTGCAAATATAATACTGAGTTGTCAATGAAAGCAAACATGGGTATAGGGACGGATAGATGGGTGAACAAGCTAAACAATTATGAATGTCTAAATGGAGAGTGTATCCAAGATCATATACAGGGTTGGCAGACAATGGGCCTTTCAGGGTGCAGAAGAGTATGAAGGGATGGACACTGGGAGGAGGTAACTATGGGGAGGAAGTGGGAGGGGAGCTGCTGCATTGTAAATTTTGGTCAATGACATGAGACAAAGTATATGTGAACTGCTGTATGAAAAGTGAATTTACTCTGTAAATCTTCACCCAAATCCTAAAAAAAAAAAAAAAAAAATCCTTCTTTTCTTCATATGCCTCACAGTCAATAATAGATGCATGATATGTGGGATTATTATTCATTTTCATAGACTATTGTTAAAGGTATAGTCTATAAACAATGTCATAATCAATGACTATTACTTGCCAGCTTAGAAAGATTCTGCATCCAAAATATCCCCAAGATGATATCTGGAAAGCAGGTCAAAGTGAAAAAAGGAATCGTGGTCAGTGTAATAAACAGAATGAAGACAAGGACAAGGAATTTTGTTATCTGGTCCCCCACCCACTCTGCCATTTTTATATTTGGACATATTTTCCCTCAAGAAATTTTATCCAATAGTTCAATGATAGGCTACGCTGACATAGTTCAATAGTGAGACAGCAGCTCAGACATCTTCCAAGAAGCTGAGTAACCTTGGCAGAAGGAGCTTTAACCTACAAAACATACTTCAGAGTGGGTTATATTATCATTTTATTCATATAATTACTAATCTGAATATTTTTGATATGCTCAATAGTTTATTTTTTCAAATCACTTTCACACCAAAATCTCATTAGCTGAATCACCAGAAAAAGAAATTAAAGCAGGTATTATTAACACCATATTTCAGAGTAGAGCCTTCAGGCCTAGAGGAGTTGGGTAACATGCCTCAAGTTAGAACTCAGAATGTACGCTTACTCTTCATGCAATCGGTGTGTTTTTACTTCAGAACCTAAATTTTTGGATTGCTTGAAGAAGTGTATTAGTCCAAAAAAGTCTCTATGTATTCTTGAGTCCAAGAGTTCTTTAAATATAAAAATTATCATCAGTTAAAAATAGGGGAGGGGAAGCAACCTAAATGTGCGACAATAATGGATTAATTAAATAAACAATGGTACATATATGCAGGAAAAACCATGCAAGTACTAAATATTACACTGTAAAAGATTGTGCTGTTGGCATACTCAGTGAAAAAGGGAGATTCCATGAGTTACAGAATCACCAGCTAGTGCCCTATAGCTCTTTGAGCAATTGTGTCATGATATGGATAGTTAACAGAGGGGTAGAAAGTAGACAGCACTTGTCTGTTTGTTGGTTACCGAGCACTCACCTCATGACTTCCAACATCACCAGCTCCCTTGAAGAGATGTGCTTCACCTACATGCTGAAGGTCAAGTAGTTCTCATTAAGAGACTGCAGTGGCTCCTTGCAAGAAACCCTACACCTCCAAAACAGTCTTTAAGCATAATCCATGTAATGCAGTGTCGTTATAAAAAAAAATTAAGTGAGCATCCCAATCTATTATGTTTTTAAACACAGCAGTTACACACCAGACTAAGGTCTATGGCACTAGAATTAAGGCTTTAGAATTTCTCAAATCACATGATTTAAGATAGCCAATCTATATCTTGGTGTTCCAGAGGAAGCATCTGAACCAACTGCTCACTTCCAAAATCTAATCACAGACACAGATGTTCTACTGAAGTAAAAAAGAATAATAGGTATTACTGATCAGTTATACCAAGTCCAAAAAAGTAAAAGCATCTCAAGTCCTTCTACCTGGTGTCCATACTGCCTGTCTACTTCATAACCTCTCACAACTAAAAAATAATGCTCAAATTCAAATCTCATATATCAAATTTTGGGGGCTCTGGTGGCACAGTGCCTAAGGCACTTGAGGGCTAACCAGAAGGTTGGCAGTTCAAATCCCCAGCCACTCCTCAGAAGGAAGATTGGGAGATCTACTTCCATAGTGAAGTGATTGGGAACCCAAGGAGAGGTCGCTATGATTCAGAGACGACTTGACAGCACATAACAACATAACAAATTTTTTCTTGAAATTTATGTTGTAATTGACAGAAATATTATGTGAAACAACAAATCCACATGACTTTTTACCTGTTGTTGTTGTTGTTAGATGCCATCAAATTGGTTCCAACTCATAGTAACCGTATGTAAGACAGAATGGAACACTGCCCGGTTCTGCACCATCCCCACAATCATTGCTGTGCTTGAGCCCATTGTTGCAGCTACTGTGTCACTATCTCACAGAGAGTCTTCCTCTTTTTCTATTTTAACAAGCATGAAGTCCTTCCTGATAACATGTCCAAAACACGTGAGATGAAGTGTCACCTGAAACAATTTTACCTGTAAATAATTATAAATATGTACTGTGGACATGTGCTTTTCTTGAAAAAGGCACACATGTGCTGCTCTAAAATCTCTTAAATAATTAGCACAAAATCCCTGATAATTGTGCCCACCTGGCAAAAAGAAAGTTGTATTTGATTCGAACACGTGGTCACTTCCTCATAACTACCCCTTCAGGCACCAAGTCTTCCAATAATTTGGGTAACCACAAATTTGAGAGGCACGTATTTGCCTTAACATTAAGTAAATATTACTTAACATCTGACTGTTAGTTACAGTTTCAGTCTTTTGAGGTTGTTAGTTTAAATGTGAAAAGGATCATGCTGGAAACAGATAGTGGGTTACCAGGACCATAGGGTCCCAACAAACCATGTGACAAACACGAGACTGCTTCCCTGAAGTTATTATTTCATAATTACTATAAGTTTTCCCAAACCTGGTGAATCCAGCACGTTCAAACTCATGTCCACCAAGAAAATTTTTTCTACTGCCTTTCCATCACAGCTTTTTCTTCAGACATTTGAAGGGAACTTCTTGTTGGAACCAATCAGTGTTCATTGAGCTTCTGTTGTTGGTGTAGCCCAAATTCCTGTTTCTTGCAGGCTCATAATCAAGTAGTAAAGAAATACTCACCACACCTGGAATTTTTAAGAAACAAGTCTCATGCAATGCAATTTACCTGTATTACGTGTTATGTGTCATTATTGTTAGTAGTTGCTGTCGAGTTGGCTCTGACTCCTGGTGACCCCACGCAAAACAGAGTGAAATGTTTTCTGCTCCATCATCACAATAGTTAGGATGTTCAAGCCCAATGCTGCAGTCACTGTGTATTCTGAGTGCCTTCCAACCTAGAGAACTCATCTTTCAGCATTACGTCAGACAATATTCTGTTGTGATACATAGGATATTCATTGTCTGATTTGTGGAAGTAGATTACTAGGTCTTTCTTCCTAGTCTGTCTTAGTCCATAAACTCTGCTGAAAACTGTCTACTCTGGGTAACCCTGATGATATTTGAAATATCGATGACTTCCAGCATCAAAGCAACGTGCAAGTCACCACAGTGTGACAAACCGACCATATGTCTGCAAAGGCCCCAGTACATCTGCATTTGCTACTGTTTTTATTCCCAGTAAAACAACAACGATTGATCTCTGATAGTTGCTCATAAATATTTTTTGAATTAAATCTATGCAATAAAATATAACAGAAGCCCAGAGAATGGAGACATCAATGAACAGCAGAATTATGAAAATAGTTTATGGAGAAAATCACTCGGGCCTCAGAAATTCAGAGATCTTTTTGTATGGGGCATGAACAATGGAAAAGATGTACAAGGCAGAAGTGGAAAAGTCCACAATTCTTCAAACTCGTGTTGATCCTAGTTCTCTGTTTTTTTTTTCCCCCAGTTGCCTTCAAGTTGACTGAGTCATGGCAACCTTACATGTGTCAGAGTAGAACTGTGCTCTACGGGGATCACCAGGCTTTCTTCTGACAGGTTTATTTACTCCAAGATTTCTTTCTTCATTGTCCCTCAGCTCCATTAGGTCTCCTTCCCCTTCTTACACTTCTTAGAGTCCATGATCTACCTGGATATTCTCAAGCTTAAAAACTCACTCAACTCCTTTGCCCCTTTATCCTTCCCTTCTAGAATTCACTTGGCCAAACTCCCAAACCTAGCTAAATCCCAACCTCCATCTGTTCAGCATCTGCCCTCCAGCTAAACATGGCCAAGGAAAAGCACACAATTAAACTAACAGGTTTTATTTTAAATTCATGAACAAAAACCTTAAGTGGCTTTTAAAAACTTCCCTATAACAGTAGAAGTCCAGTCAATTCCATTTCTTAGCCTCCAAAATGATTATTTCACACCCTTTCCTTTCTCCTTAACTCTAAAACACTCCCCTCCACTCTCTCTCTCTCTTTGATGACATGGCTTTTTATTTCTCAGAGAAAAATAGAAGCAATAACAAGAGATCCTCTTTACCTTCCCACAACCCAATTCTACCAACCTACCTGCAACCCTCTCTGTTTCTGTCTCCTATCTCCCAAAGCCAATCCTTTACCTGTACTCTTGAACCCATCATCCCTTGTGTACTTCAGAACTTAGCAACACCTATTATCTCCTTTTTCTTCTGATTCATCAATTTTTCCCTCTCTTCCAAACCACTTCCATCTACATATAAAAATTCTGTACTATTTCCCATCTTTAAAAAATCCACCTCTAACCTCACATTCCTTACCACAGTTTTTTTTTTTTTTTTTTTTTGCTTCCTTTACAGTCAAACTTGAAAGAGCTGTCTACACTTGCAGTCTTCAATTCTTTCCCTCCCATCCATCTTTAAACCATTCCATTCAGAATTCCATCCCCACCATTCAACTGTAATTGCTCTTGTTAAGGTTGCCATGGTAAACCTAGTCATTAATTTTCTGTTCTCATTTTACTAGGCCTCTCAGCAAGATCTGATACAGTTGACCATCAGTTCCTTCTTGATACGTTATGGTCTTCAGGATACCATACTCTTCTTGTTTTCATGGCTACTTCTTCTCATCCTACCATTCTTGTTCACTACTCTCCAGCCACACTTTCCTTACTGTTCCTTAAAACATGTTTATATGTTTATTTCCACCTCTTCCTTCAATGTTCTCCACCTAGAACTTTGCATGAGTGTCCCCCCTTCATTAAAGCCTCTGCTCAGATGTTACTGCCTCAGAGTGACCTTTCATGACCACCCTATCAAAAATTAATCCCCAGTCAATTTCCAATATTTTATCTTGCCTTCTTTTCTTCCCAGCATTCATCCTCATGTGAAACTGTGTTATTTAACCATTTATTTACTTGTTGATTATCTGTCCTCCTCTATATTTATATAAAATATAAATTTTATATTTTATTAAATATAAATTTAATAAAAGCAAAGGATCTTCTTGACTTCTTCACCATTGTGATACCATCCACAAGATGAGGCATTTATATATATATATAAAGAGAAAGAAAGAAGGGAGAGAGGGAGGGGAAGAAGGAAATTAAGGAAGGGAGGGAGCATGGAGGAAAAGAAGAAAGGAGGATAAGCAAGCATATTTTTTAGTATCAGATGACTTCCATGAATCCATCAAACCAGTATCTCCAGACGAAAAGAAACACCTTCATGTTACCAACTTTGCAAAATATCTGCTATGAGTCTAATGTCAGTAGGTTTCCTGTTGTGTTTCATAATTCAGAACACAACCTGACTTAGCTATCTTAAAATTAGATTGTGTGGTTGCCAGATCTGTATTTCCATCTCACAGGTGCATACTTTGAATAGATTCCAGCTATCTGCTGCTAAAAATACTGGTCTTGGAGAACAGGTATGCTAATGGAATTGCCTTGACCACCCTGGAGCATTTCAGAATTTGAATTCTTGGAGGTCAGGATGCCCAACCCATTATTAACTGTAATATAAATTCATGTGCAGATGAATTAAGTCCCTTATTTTTATGAAACCCCATGCTTAGTAGGTGGAGAACAGCACTACCCCTTGCACCATATTCATGGAGTCACTAAACCATTTGGTGAAAGAAGAGATCACTAGGCACTGACACACTTTGGTTCCAGTGCACAGCTTAGTTTTGCTATGTCATCCTGAAACTAAGAACACACAATCTTGTCCAATTTTCTACCAAAGAACTCCCATTTATCAACCTGACACTCAAGGTCCTCCACAAACCTGGCCACTCATTATCTGCCCCTCCCCTATGAAAATACTCTTTCCACCCTCTTCATACACCTCTTGGACAGGCTGCTCTCACGGTCTATTGCAGAAAATATTCTTATTCCTTGTGTTAAACAATTGATCAATCTTTATCTCTCTCGCCTCTTCCCTCCTTATTTGTCCCTCCCATAGCCTACCCACTGTGAGGTCTTTTTTTTTCCTCCCATAAATTTCTCTAAAGTTATTGTTATTTTGTTTCCATAATTTTTTACAAAACTGCTACTGCTCCACTAGACCCAATCTTCCATTCCTCTACTCAAGCAAAAAATAATCTTTCATGTTCTTGTCTCTCACAGTGCCTATTTTCTGGATCAATAGTCTTCACAAGTAGCTACAACCAGCTTTGCATTATAGCCAACACTGTTCCCACTAGTATTGATCTTCCAATGCTTCTGTGAGCATTGGAATGGAGGATGACCACCATGTCTCCTAGTTCTTTAGGTAACCCTCAAAAGACATGCAAATACTAGATTTCATACACATATTTTTATTTGCCTTGTATATTTTACAGACTAGAGGTATAATTTTAATGATCACTAAAGTCCTTACCATTGACAAAAAAAGTTCTCTTAGACCTAGTGTAACCAGACATTTACAGTTGTCAGAAGAGATGTTGTTGACCTGTAGGCTATATCTATCTATCTATACCTAATGCTAATCACATGAAATGCCACTTAGAAAATGGCCTGGGTAAGAGAAATCATCTCCCAAATAGCAACATTTTTTCTCCAAACATATGCAGAATTTAAATCTAGACTCATTCATAATGCACATGAATTTGCAAAGGGATATAGTATGGGAGGTAGTGCAAATGATTACTGCGTTTAGCTGATAACCAAATTGTTGGAGATTCCAGTCCACCTAGAAGCTCCTTCGAAAAAAGACACCCACTACTACCAAAATATCACCCACTGAAAACACTATGGAGCAGTTCTACTCTGACACACATGGAGTCTCCAGGGGTCAGAGTCAACTCAACAGCAACTGGTTTCTGTAGCATGAGAAAAGATCAGGAGGCCAAGTTGCCCAGCGTGTGGGGTGCAGTTTCCAGAACTCCAGAGAGCAAAGACGCAGAGGTCTGTCAAGAGTGAGAATGCGGGTGGAGGATGACTTTTTGTGACAGTGACAGAAATGTTTTAAGGAGTTTGAACTTTACTTTGTAGGCATCAGAGAACCCATGGAGGTTGTACAGGTTTCAATTTTAAATGAGTTAATTTGTAACAGAGTGGAGAACAAAACAAAAGGAGAAAAGTTGGTAGAGTGAGAGAGCAGCCTGAAGAGTCAGTCAAGAGGTGACGCACTGCACAGAGAGTGTCCATGGGCATGGGAGTAAGAAGCCAGATTTGAGAAACATTACTGCAAGGAATCCACAAGTGGGTGCCGGGAATGATCTTCCAGTGAAATCTGTGACTCATGATATGTGGAGGTTGAGGGAGGGGAATGAATCAAGGCTGACGCTGAGGTTTCTGTCAGAGAAACTGCATAGGTGGTGACAACATTATTCAGGATGGAAGAGAAGGGCAGGAGGAACACAAATGATTAGGGGTAGAACACAATGAGCTTACTTTGTGATGCCCATGAAACATCAAGAGAAAACAGGAAGAAGTCACAATTAGAGACATAGATGTTACTCAAAGTCATGGAAACTGATGAAATCATCCAAAGAAAGCCTGCAGATCAACAGATGAATGGATAAACAAAATGTGGTGCATGCATACAATGAAATTTATTTATTCAGCCGTAAAGAGAAATGAATTCCTAATACACGCTATGATATGAATGAACCTTGAAAGCATTATGTTAGTGAAATGAGTCAGTCACAGAAGGATACATACTGTATGATCCCACTTATAAGAAATGGCCAAATGGGCAAATGCATAGGGACAAAAGTCTATTTGTGGTTACCTGGCATTGGGGATAGAGGAGGAATTACCTAAGGAATGCTGAGTTTCTGTTTGGGATGATATAAAACTTTTGGAAATGGATAGTAGTGATGGTAGCACACATGGCAAATGTAATTAAGATCATTGAATTGTACACTTAAAAATTTTTTAAAATAGTTTAAATGGAAAACTTTTGGTTATATATATTTGACCACAATAAAATCTTAAAATATAAAGTAAACATTAGAGTAAGGGGAGAAATGGTTTCCTCTGTCAAGAAATCTGGCCAGGTAGAGAGAAGAGAGACAGAGTAGAATCCTGAGATGGGATGGTAGAGGGATGGGAGATTGTTTTATGTTTAGAAAAAAACAAAACTTACTGCTATCAAGTCGACCGAACTCATAGTGACCCCCTCCTAGGGTTTCCAAGGCAGTATCACTATGGAAGTAGATTGCCCAATATTCCTCCCAAGAAGTGGCTGGTAGGTTTGAACTGCCAGCCTTCTGGTTAGCAGTCAACTGCCTTAGGCACTGCACTACCAGAGCTCCTTATGTTTAGAAAGGCAGGACATATTTGCAGGCTGAGAGGAAGAAGCTAAAGACAAACGTACAAAGACCAACCTGTATTAGTGAGCTGTGGTTAAGGCATTTGGCTGCTAAAAGATCAGAGGTTCAAACCCACCAACCATTTCACAGGAGAAAGATGTGGCAGTATATTTCAGTAAAGATTTACAGCCTTGGAAACCCTCTGGAGCAGTTCTACTCTGTCGTTTGCTCTGTCTGTTGCTTTAAGTCAAAATCAACTTGATAACAGTGGGTTTGTTTTTTTTTGTACTGGAGGCAGGAGGAAAGGTAAAAGGGGTTATTGATGATGGGAAGATAACATTAAGGAGAGGATTGCACAATTAAGTGTTGTAATTGCTGTCAATAAGTTCTATACCTGAAAAGGGTGAATTGGCAAAAGTTGTGTGATAGATATGTTTACAACAACAAAAAGTAGAAGAAGCTGAGCCTACTTATGTATAGCCAAACAGCTCAAACGATTTGATTCCTTGGTTTGGAAGTTTATGATCATGGTTTCATGGGTCATCCCAGTTAATTGGCCTAATAACATATTTAATGCTTCTGTTCTATCTCCTAGTTCACTGTGTAGTGCCCACGGTCTTAAAAGCTTTCAAGCAGCCACCCAAGGTGCAACAACTGGTCTCTTTTTACCAGAAGCAAAAGAGGAAGTAAAGTCAGAAATAGAAGGATATGGAATGTGTAGCTAATTGCCTACACAAACAACTGCCTCTTTTGCCATGAGACCAGAAGAATTGGATGGTACCTGGCTATCATTGCTGAACGTTTTAATCAAAGATTCCCTAGAAGAGTCATGATCAAAAGTGGGGAAATACAGGACAGAATTTCAAATTCTCATGGACTCCAGACTTTCTAGACCCATGAAGAATGAATGAACCCCTGAGATAATCTTTCAACCTGAAACCAAAAATATCCCCTGAAGTCTTCTTAAAACCAAACAATAGTTTAGATTAACTAGTAAAAGAGATCTGCCTTGAGCATTACACTCTTTAAGAACCATTATACATTGGGTTACCTTGACAACAGCAACTTGAAAGATTAGATAGGAACCTTCAGGGGCAGTGAGTTTATGTTAATGAGGGAGGAACAACTCAGAAAAGAAGGGTGAGAATGGTTGCACAACTCGAGCAATGTAATAAATGTCACTAAATTGTACATGTAGAAAGTGTTGAATTGGTGTGTGTTTTGCTGTGTATATTCTCAACAATAACAAAATAAATAAAATTTAGAGGAGAAATGGATGAATAAGTAACACCGTTGGTAAGCCAGATTTGAAGGGCACGGGCACATAATGATGATGCTGATTGTCTTCATTTCCTCTGTAAGGTGGGCAGGAATAACAAAGTCGGTTAAGAAGGATGTCAGGGTGGAGACAGGGTAATACACTGGAGAGGACTGCAGACATTTTGGAATAGAAGAATCTCCAACCAGAAGAAGAGATGGAAGCGGTATCTTCACAGGGAAGGGACAGCATTATAAGCATCTACATAAGCACACTACAAGGCAATGTTTTTGCTGGTTTACAAGTTACTGAACTCAAGAAAGGGTGGAAGCTTCAATGAGCTAGGAAAAGTTGTTAAATTTCTTGATGGTGTATTGCTTCATTGCTAGTAACCTTTGAGAAACTTGAGAAAGGACCTTAAGAAGATAGTGATGGTGACAATGATGATTAATGGTGGCCCTGTCCATTTACTATCTCACTACTGCTTCCTCATTTGCTGCTGCAAACCTGCACAGGGCTTACAGCTGTGGCTTGCACTGTGTAGGAGGGTAGGGCTAATTCCTGCACACCTTCCTCCTACAGTTCCTCATTTCTTCCTCCTCTACCCCAAAGCCCCACCCAGTTCCCATCAATTTGGGGATGTGATTATCTGAGCAAAAGGCTGAAAGTGCCTGACTAGTTATCAGAAAACAGAGGGAGATTCAGAAACATTCGCATGTGTGTGTGTGTGTGGTTTTGAACAGATAATATAATAATTAATATTTGTCTAGAGATCTAATAAATCTCTCCTGGAGGAAGTGCAGCCAGAATGCTCCTTGGAAGCGAGAATGACCAGACTTCCTCTCACCTATTTTGGTCATGTTGTAAGAAGGGATCATTCCTTGGAGAAGGATGTCTCCTTCTCTTCGTAAGGTAGAGGATCGAAGAAAGAGGGGAAGGCCCTCAACGAGATGGATTGACACAGTGGCTACGGCAATGGGCTCAAGTATAGTGAGGACTGTGGAGCTGGCACAGGACCAGGCAGTGTTTCCTTCTGCTGTGCATAGGGTCGCTATGAGTTGGAAACAACTCGATGGCACCTAGCAACACAATAACAACAATATTTGTCCATCACAAGGCTAAACAATTAGGTATGTCTAAATGGGGAGTGTATCCAAGATCATATATAGGGTCGGCAGACAATGGTCCTATAAGTTTATATGAATGATCAGAAAATGATCAGAATTCCCAGGTGTATAGTAGAGCTGACAAGGGGCAAGTTTGTGGTCACTGCTTGGTCACAGCCAGCTACCCAGAGCGACCAAGTAGTTGAACCTGCGGGCTTGGGATCATAGTCACAGGGGACATCAAGCTCAATTGACATAACATACTATACAAAACATTGTTCCACCTCCTACTTTGG